>NW_026652299.1:30558123-30885032 GCF_009828535.3 Hylobates moloch
TTATTAAATAGGGAATCCTTTCCCCATTTCTTGTTTTTGTCAGGTTCGTCAAAGATCACATAGTTGTAGATATGCGGCATCATTTCTGAGGGCTCTGTTCTGTTCCATTGATCTATGTCTCTGTTATGGTACCAGTACCATGCTGTTTTGGTTACTGTAGACTTGTAGTATAATTTGAAGTCAGGTAACGTGATGCCTCCAGCTTTGTTCTTTTGGCTTAGGATTGACTTGGTGATGCGGGCTCTTTTTTGGTTCCATATGAACTTTAAAGTAGTTTTTTCCAATTCTGTGAAGAAAGTCATTGGTAGCTTGATGGGGATGGCATTGAATCTATAAATTACCTTGGGCAGTATGGCCATTTTCACGATATTGATTCTTCCTACCCATGAGCATTGAATGTTCTTCCATTTGTTTGTATCCTCTTTGATTTCATTGAGCAGTGGTTTGTAGTTCTCCTTGAAGAGGTCCTTCACATCCCTTGTAAGTTGGATTCCTAGATATTTTATTCTCTTTGAAGCAATTGTGAATGGGAGTTCACTCATGATTTGGCTCTCTGTTTGTCTGTGATTGGTGTACAAGAATGCTCGTGATTTTTGTACATTGATTTTGTATTCTGAGACTTTGCTGAAGTTGCTAATCAGCTTAGGGAGATTTTGGGCTGAGACGATGGGGTTTTCTAGATATACAATCATGTCATCTGCAAGCAGGATTATCTCAATAGATGCAGAAAAGGCCTTTGACAAAATTCAACAACACTTCATGCTAAAAACTCTCAATAAATTAGGTATTGATGGGACGTATCTCAAAATAATAAGAGCTATCTATGACAAACCCACAGCCAATATTATACTGAATGGGCAAAAACTGGAAGCATTCCCTTTGAAAACTGGCACAAGACAGGGATGCCCTCTCTCACCACTCCTATTCGACATAGTGCTGCAAGTTATGGCCAGAGCAATCAGGCAGAAGAAGGAAATAAAGGGTATTCAATTAGGAAAAGAGGAAGTCAAATTGTCCCTGTTTGTATACCAAATTTCATCCATTATTCCCAGATGCTGTAAACATGTCTGTCACTCTTGCTAATGATGTGTCATCCAGACTGCAGATTAGTATATAATGCCTTTGTGCAATTATTTTTGTATTGTAGTACCGAAACCCATTATAATGTACTTTTCATATTTGTGTAATGTGGTAACGTTTTTAGTTTAGTATAAGCCCAAGTATTTTGCAGCAAATCTGTTGTTTGTAAAAAATAAAAATAAAAAATACAAGCATATCTCATATTTATTGAGCTTCACTTTACTGTGTTTCTCAGGTATTGCCTTTTACAAATGAAGGTTAATGGAAACCCTGCCACAAGTAGGTCTATTTGTGCCATTTTTCCAGCACTATGCATTCAAGTTTGCAGGTCACTTTTTGTTAATTCTTGCATATTTCAAACTTTTTCATTATTATTGTATGCGTTATAGTGATTTGTGATCAGTGATTTTTGATGTTATTATTGTAATAGTTTTAGAGTGCCACAAACTGCCCTCCTATATAAGATGGTGAACTTTATTGAGAAGTGCTGTGTGTGTTGTCACTGCTCCACCCAACCAGCTATTGCCCCATGTCTCTACCTCTCTTCAGGCTTCTCTATTCCCTAAGCCACAACAATATTAAAATTATGCCAATTAATAACCGTACAATAGCTTTTAAGTATTTATTTCAAAAGAAGAAGAGTTGCATGTCTCTCACTTTAAATCAAAAGCTAGAAATTATTAAGCTTAATGAGGTAGGCATGCTGAAAACTGAGACCAGCTGAAAGCTAGGCCTCTTTTGCCAAACAGATGGCTAAGCCATGAATTCTAAGAAAAAGTTCTTGAAGGAAGTTAAAAATGCTGTTCAGTGAACGCATGCATGATAAGAGAAGCAGCGTTGCTGAAATGAAGAAAGTTTTAGTGGTCTGAATAGAAGACCAAATTAGCCACAATATTTTCCTAAGCCAAAGTCAAATCCAGAGCAATGCCCCAACTTTCTTCAATTCCATGAATGCTAAGAGAGATGAGGAAGCTGCAGAAGAAAAGTTGGAAGCTAGCTGAGGTTGATTCATGAGGTTTAAGGAAAGAAGTCATCGTCATAACATAAAAGTGCAAGGTGAAGCAGCAAATTCCAATGTAGAAGCTACATCAAGTTGTCCAAAAGCTCTAAGATAATTGATAAAGGTTGTTACGCTCAACAATAGTTTTTTCAATGTAGATTTGAAAACATCCGTTTATTGAAAGATGATGCTATCCAGGACATTCGTTTAAAAAAATATTTCCACAGATTATTTGGGAACAGGTGGTGTTTGGTTACATGACTAAGTTCTTTAGTGGTGATTTGTGAGATTTTGTTGCACCCATCAGCTGAGCAGTATACAATGCACCTAACTTGCAGTCTTTTATCCCTCACCTGCTTCCCACCCTTTCTCCCTGAGTCCCCAAAGTCCATTGTGTCATTCTTATGCCTTTGCATCCTCATAGCTTAGTTCTCATTTATGAATGGGAACATACTATGTTTGGTTTTCCATTCCTGAGTTACTTCACTTAGAATAACAGTTTCTAATCTCATCCAGGTTGCTGCGAATGTCATTAATTCATTCCTTTATTTGGTTGAGTAGTATTCTATCATATTCATATACACCACAGTTTCTTTATCCACTTGTTGATTGATGGGCATTTGGGTTGGTTCCACATTTTTGCAATTGCAAATTGTGCTGCTACAAATATGCATGTGCAAGTGTCTTTTTCATATAATGACTTATTTTCTTTCCTCTGGGTAGATACCCAGTAGTAGGATTTCGGGATCAAATGGTAGGTCTACTTTTAGTTCTTTCTTCATACTGCTTCTCATGTGGTTTACATTTTCACCAGCAGTGGAGAAGTGTTCCCTGTTCGCCACACCCATGCCAACATCTATTATTTTTTGATTATGGCCATTCTTGCAGGAGTAAGGTGGTATCACATTGTGGTTTTGATTTGCATTTCCCTGATCATTAGTGATGTTGAGCATTTTTCCATATGTTTGTTGGCCATTTGTATATCTTCTTTTGAGAATTGCGTGTTCATGTCCTTAGCCCACTTTTTGATGGGATTGTTTGTTTTATTCTTGCTACTTTGTTTGAGTTCATTGTAGATTCTGGATATTAGTCCTTTGTCAGATGTATAGATTGTGAAGATTTTCTCTCACTCTGTGGCTTGTTTGTTTATTCTGCTGACTCTTCCTTTTGTTGGGCAGAAACTCTTTAGTTTAATTAAGTTCCAGCTATTTATCCTTGTTTTTATTGCATCTGCTTTTGGGTTCTTGCTCATGAAATCCTTGCCTAAGCCAATGTCTAGAAGGTTTTTTTCCGATGTTATCTTCTAGAATTTTTACAGTTTCTGGTCTTAGGTTTAAGTCCTGTATCCATCTTCAGTTGATTTTACATAAGGGGAGAGATGAGAATCCAGTTTCATTCTTCTATATGTGGCTTGCCAAATATCCCACCACCATTTGTTGAATAGGGTGTCTTTTCCCCACTGTATGTTGTTTGCTTTGTCAAAGATCAGTTGGCTGTATTTGGGTTTATTCTGGGTTCAGTATTCTGTTCCATTGATCTATATGCCTATTTTTATACCATTACTATGCTATTTTGGTGACTATGGCCTTATAGCATAGTTTGAAATCAGGTAATGTGATGCTTCCAGATTTGTTCTTTTTGCTTGGTCTTACTTTGGCTATGTGGTCTCTTTTTTGGTTCCTTATGAATTTTAGTATTGTTTCTTCTGATTCTGTAAAAAATTATGGTGGTATTTTGATGGGAATTGCATTAAATTTGTAGATTGCTTTTGGCAGTATGGTCATTTTCACAACATTTATTCTACCCATCTGTAAGTATGGGATGTGTTTCCATTTGTTCATGTCATCTGTGATTTCTTTCAGCAGTGTTTTTTAGTTTTCCTTGTAGAGGTCTTTTACCTCCTTGGTTATGTATATTCCTAACTTTTTTTTTCTTTTCTTTTCTTTTCTTTTCTTTTTTTTTTTTTTTTTTTGCAGCTATTGTAAAAGGAGTTGAGTTCTTGATTTGATCCTGAGATTGGTCACTGTTAGTGTATAGGAGAGCTACTCTTTTGTGTACATTAATTTTGTATCCAGAAACTGCTGAGTTATTTTATCAGTTCTAGGAGTTTTTTGGAGGATTCTTTAAGGTTTTCTAGGTAAAAAAGTATCACCAGTAAACAGCAACAGTTTAACTTCCTCTGTACTGATTTGGGTGCCCCTTATTTCTTTCACTTGTGTGATTGTTCTGGCTAGGACTTCCAGTACTATGTTGAATAGAAGTGGTGAGAGTGGGCATCCTTGTCTTGTTCCAGTTCTCAGAATGCTTTCAACTCTTCCCTATTCAGTATTATGTTGGCTGTGAGTTTGTCATAGATGACTTTTGTTACATTGAGGTATGTCCGTTGTATGTTGATTTTGCTGAGAGTTTTAATCATAAATACTGGATTTTGGGCCCGGTGCAGTGGCTCATGCCTGTAATCCCACCACTTTGGGAGGCCGAGGCAGGTGGATCACCTGAGGTCAGGAGTTCGAGACCAGCCTGGCCAACATGCTGAAACCCTGTCTCTACTAAAAATAATAATTTAAAAAAATTAGCTAGGCATGGTGGTGGGCAGGTGCCTGTAATCCCAGCTACTCGGGGGGTTGAGGCAGGAGAATCACTTGAATCCATGAGGCAGAGGTTGCAGTGAGCCAAAATTTTGCCATTGTACTTGAGCCTGGGTGACAAGAGGAAGGCTCCATCAAAAAAACAAAATACTGAATTTTGTTAAATACTTTTTCTGCATCTATTGAAATGATCATTTGATTTTTGTTTTTAATTCTGTTCATGTGGTGTACCACATTTACTGACTTGCATGTTTCAAAAATATCTCTGGATCACTAGTATGAAACATGCCTGATTAGGGTGGATTATCTTTTTAATATGTTGTTGGATTCGGTTAGGTAGCATTTGGTTAAGGATTTTTGCATCTGTGTTCATCAGGGATATTGGTGTGTAGTTTTCTTTTTTTGGTTATGTCTTTTCCTGGTTTTGGGATTAGGGTGATAGTGACTTCACAGAACAATTCAGGGAGGATTCCCTCTGTCTATATTTTGTAGAATAATATCAATTGGATTTTTAACAATTCTTCTTTAAATGTCTGATATAATTCAGTTGTGAATTCATCCAGTCCTAAACTTTTTTTTGTTGATGATTTTATTAATACCATTTCAATCTCGCTGCTTGTTATTTGTGTGTTCAAAGTATCTAATTCTTCCTGATTTAAGTTAGGAGAATTGTATCTTTTCAGGAAGTTATCCATCTCTTCTAGCTTTTCTAGTTTGTGCAGATAGAGGTGTTCATAGCAGCCTTCAATGATCTTTTATATTTCTGTGGTGTCAGTTATTATAGTTCCCATTTCGTTTCTACTAGAGCTTATTTGGATTTCCTCTATTCTGTTCTTGATTAATCTTGCTAATGGTCTATCAATTTCGTTTACATTTTCAAAGAACCAGCTTTTCGTTTCATTTGTCTTTTGTATTGCTTTTTGTTGTTGTTTCGGTTTCAATTAGTTCTCTGATCTTGGTTATTTCCTTTCTGCTGCTGGGTTTCGACTTGATTTGTTCTTATTTCTCTAGTTCCTTGAGGCGTGACCTTAGATTGTCTGTTTGTGCTCTTTCAGACTTTTTGATGTAGGCATTTAGGGCTATGAACTTACCTCTTAGCACTGCCTTTGCTTTATCTCAGAGATTTTGATAGATTGTGTTACTATTGTTGGTCAATTCAAGTAATTTTTTAATTTCCGTCTTGATTTCATTGTTGATTCAGTGATCATCCAGGAGCAGGTTATTTAATTTCCATGTATCTGCATGGTTTTGAAGATTCCTTTTGCAGTTGATTTCCAGTTTTATTCCACTGTGGTCTGAGAGAGTGCTTCATATAATTTCAATTTTCTTAAACTTATTGAGGTTTGTTTTGTGTGGCACATGATATGGTCTATCTTGAAGAAAGTTCCATGTGCTGAATAATAGAATGTCTATTCTCTGGTTGTTGTGTAGAATGTTCTGTAAATATCTGTTAAGTTCATTTGTTCCAGGGTACAGTGTAAATTCATTGCTTCTTTGTTGACTTTTTGTCTTGATGACCTGTCTAGTGTTGTCAGTTGAGTATTGAAGTCCCCCATTATTATTGCGCTGCTGTCTATCTCATTTCCTAGGTCTAGCTGTAATTGTTCTATACATTTGGGAACGCCAGTGTTAGGTGCATATATATTTAGGACTGTGACATTTTCCTGTTTACAAGGCATTTTATCATTATATAATGTCCCTCTTTGTCTTCTTAAACTGCTGTTGTTTTAAAGTCTGTTTTGTCTGTTGTAGGAATAGCTACTCCAGCTTGCTTTTGGTGTCCATTTGCATGGTAGGTCTTTTTCCACTCCTTTATCTTAAGTTTATGTGAATCTTTATGTGTTAGGTGAGTCTCATGAAGGTAGCAGATGGTTGGTGAATTCTTATTCATTCTGCAGTTCTGTATCTTTTAAGTGGAACATTTAGGTTATTTACATTCAACATTAGTACTGAGCTAGATTCCATTCATCGTGTTATTTGTTGCCTGTATACTTTTTTTTTTAATTATATTTTTGCTTTATAAGTCCCGTGAGACTTATACTTTAAAGAGATTCTGTTTTGATGTATTTCCAGGATTTGTTTCAAGGTTTAGAGCTCCTTTTAGCAGTTCTTGTAGTGCTGGCTTGGCAGTGATGAATTCCCTCAGCATTTGTTTGTCTGAAAAAGACTATATCTTTCCTTCATTTATGAAGCTTAGTTTCACTGGATACAAAATTCTTGGCTGATAATTGTTTTGTTTAAGGAGGCTGAAGATAGGGCCCCAATCCCTTCTAGCTTGTAGGGTTTCAGCTGAGAAATCTGCTGTTAATCTGATAGGTTTTTCTTATAGGTTACCTGATGCTTTTGCCTCTCAGCTCTTCAGATTCTTTCCTTTGCCTTAACTTTAGATCAGCTGATGACAATGTGCCTAGCTGAAGATCTTTTTGTGATGATTTCCCAGATGTTCTCTGAGCTTCTTGTATTTGGATGCCTATGTCTCTAGCAAAGCTGGGGAAGTTTTCATGATTTTTCACCCAAATATGTGTTCCAAACTTTTAGATATCTCTTCTTCCTCAGGACTGCCAATTATTCTTAGGTTTGGTCATTTAACATAATTCTAGGCTTCTTGAAGGCTTTGTTTATATTTTCTTACTCTTTTTTTCTTTGTCTTTGTTGGATTGCGTTAATTTGCAAACCTTGTCTTCAAGCTCTGAAGTTCTTTCTTCTGCTTGTTTGATTCTATTGCTGAGAATTTCCAGAGCATTTTATATTTCTATAAGCGTGTCCATTGTTTCCCGAAGTTTTGATTGTTTTTACTTATACTATCTATTTAAGATTTCTCCCATCATTTCTTATATCATTTTTTTATTTTCTAAAATTGGGCTTTACCTTTCTCTGGTGCCTCCTTGATTAGCTTAATAACGGACCTTCTGAATTCTTTTTCGGGTAAATCAGGGATTTCTTCTTGGTTTGGATCCATTGCTGGTGAGCTAGTATGATTTGTTGAGGGTGTTAAAGAACCTTGTTTTTTCATATTACCCAACCTGGTTTTCTGGTTCCTTCTCATTTGGATAGGCTATGTCAGAGGGAAGATATAGGGCTCAATGCTCTTGTTCAGATCCTTTTGTCCCAGGGGCTGTTCCCTTGATGTAGTACCTCTCCTTTTTTCCTAGGGATGTGGCTTCCCAAGAGCTGAGCTGCAGTGATTGTTATTTCATTTCTGGATCTAACCACCCAACAGGTCTGCCAGACTCCATGCTGGTACTGGGGGTTGTCTGGACAGAGTCCTGAGACGTTAAACTCTCTGTGGGTCTCTCAGCTGTAGACACCAGTACCCGTTCTGGTGGAGGTGGTGGTAGGGGGAAATGTACTCTTTGAGAGTCCTTACTTTTGGTCGTTTAATGCACTATTTTTGTGCTGGTTGGCCTCCTGCCAGGAGGTGGTATTTTCAAGAAAGCATCAGCTGTGGTAGTATGGAGAGGATCAGAGAGTGGGCAGGGCCCTTTAACTCTCAAAACTATATGCCGTTTGTCTTCAGCTACCAGGTGGTATAGGGAAGGACCATCAGGTGGGGCAAGGCTAGGCATGTCTGAGCTCAGACACTCCTTGAGTGGGTCTTGCTGCGGCTACTGTGCAGGATGGGGGTGTGGATTCCAGGTCAATAGAGTTGTGTTCCCAGGAAGATTATGTCTGCCTCTGCTGTTTATGCAGGTTGTTAGGGAAGTGGGGGAAAGCCAGCAGTCGTAGGACTTACACAGCTCCCACAAAACCCAAAAGACCAGTCTCACTCCCATTGTTACCCCACTCCCAACAGCACCAAGTCTGTTTCCAGGCAGTAGGCAAGCAGGGATGAGAACTTGCCCCAGGCTACCATCCTCCCAGCTTTGAAAGCAAGTAGGGCTTTCGTGCTTTCCCACCTGTGGAGTCTGCGTACGGGATTCACACCCTCTCCCAAGTTCTGGCCAGGAGACTTCTCATTCATTTGGAATTGTTTTAAAGTTTGGCTAGATGTTTTCTTCTTCCTGTGGCCTTTTCCCAGTACTGCTAGCAATCTGCCCCAAGGTCCCCTGTGGGGCAAGGCAGAAATGGCTTCCTAGGGGACCCAGATAGCCCACAGGACTTTATCTGCTGCTTCCTCTACCCCTGTATTTTGCTTGGCTCTCTAAATTGACTCAGCTTCAGGTGAGGTCAGAATCTTCTCCTGTGATCTAGACATTCATGTTCCCAAGTGAGGGTGTGTGTTCAGGGGTGGATGACCCTCCTTTCCTGCTTTCACAGTTTGGGCACTCACAATATTTGGAGTATCTGGTTCCTGCAGGAGCAATGTGATTCCTTTAGAGGGTCATGGGTTCTCTCAGCTTTTCAGATTTATTCATGTAGTAGTTCTAAAGCAAACGTTCATAATGCAATACTCCACGTGCTGCTCTGTCCATCCAAGTGAACGCTGTATTCTAGTCCTGCTTCCCATCCACCATGATCCCCCATCCAGTACTTTCTTAATTAGAGAGAAGTCAATGCCTGTCTTTAAAGCTTTAAAGGACAGGCTGACTCTCGTTACAGGCTAATACAGCTGGTTACTTTAAGTTGAAGGCACTGCTCATTTACCATTCTGAAAATCCTAGGACCCCTAAGAACTATGCTAAATCTACTCTGACTGTGGCCTAGAAATGGAACAACACAGCCTGGATGACAGCACATCTGTTTAAAGCATGGTTTATTGATTGATAATGCACATGGTCACCAAGAGTGCTGATGGAGACATTCAAGGAGACTAATATTGTTTTCCTGCCTCCTAACACTATATTCATTCTGCAGCCTATGGATTAAGAAGTAATCTTGACTTTTGAGTATTATCATTTAAGAAGTAAGTTGAATAAGGCTATAGGTACCATAGATAGTAATTCCCTATGATAGATCTGGGAAAAGTAAATTATAAGCCTTCTGGAACTGATTCTTCATTCTAGATATTATTAAGAGCATTAGTGATCCATGGGGTAGGATAAATTATCAACATTAACAGGAACTTGGAATAAGTTGATTCCAACTCTTAAAAATAATTTTAAGGGATTCAATACTTCAGCAGAGGAAGTAACTCTAGATGTGGTAGAAATAATGAGAGAACCAGAATTAGAAGTGAATTCTAGAAATGTGAGTCAGTTACTGTAATTTCATAATAAAACCTTATTGGATGAGGAGTTACTTCTTATGCATGAGCAAATAAAGTAGATTCTTAAGATTGAATCTACACCTGTTGAAAATGCTGTGAACATTGTTGAATAGACAACAAAGAATTTAGAATGTTACATAAACATAGTTGAAAAAGCAGTGGCAGGGATTAAGAGGATTGATTCCAATTTTTAAAGACGTTTTACCATTGGCAAAATGCTATCAAACAGTATCACATGCTACACAGTAATATTTCATAAAAGGAAGAGTCAATCCATGTGGCAAACTTCATTGCTTCATTTTAGTAAATTGCCACATACAATGATGATAATACAGTTCAGCAGACAAAAACCGATTAGCAATATTAAGTGTTTCACTCCTTTCTGATGTAGAACAAAATGTTACAGCCACTCAAACTTCAGGCATCTTCATCCTGATCAGTCAGAAACTATCAACATTGGGGAAAAAGCAATCAGGAAAAATAAAATAAATAAAAGACACCCATATAGGAAAAGAGGAATCCAAATTATCTCTGATTGCAGATGATGTGATTTTTTACCTAGAAACCCCATAGTCTCTGCCTAAAACCTTATTGATCTGATAAAGAACTTCAGCAAATTTTCAAGATATGAACTCAATGTACAAATATGGGTAGCATTTCTATACACCAACAACGTCCAAGCTGAGCTCCAAATCAAGAATGCAATCCTATTCACAATAGCCACACAAAGGATAAAAAAACTAGGAATACAACTAACCAGGGAGGTGAAAGACCTCTACAATAAGAAATACAAAACACTTCTGGAAGAAATTAGAGATGACATAAACAAATAGAAAAACACTCTATGCTCATGGATAGGATGAATCAATGTTATTAAATGAATATAATGCCCCCCAAAATTTACAGATTCAACGTTATTCCTATCAAACTACAAATGACATTCTTCACAGAACTAGAAAAAGCTATTTTAGAATTTATATAGAACCAAAAAAGAACCCAAGTAGCCAAAGCAATACTATGCAAAAAGAACAAAGCTGGAGACATTACATTTTCTGACTTCAAACTATGCTATAAGGCAACAAAAACAAAAACAGCATGGTTCTGGTAGAAAAACACACATAGACCAGTGGAACAGAATAGAGAGCCCAGAAGTAATGTCACACACCTACAACCATCTAATATTTGACAAAATCAACAAAAACAAGCAATAAAGAAATGACTCCCCATTCAATAAATGGTGCTGGGATAACTGACTATCCATATGCAGAAAACTGAAATTGCACCCCTTGCTTACATAATATGAAAATCAATTTTTGTTGATATACAGAAATGAACTCAACATGGATTAAAGACAAATATAAAACTCAAAACTATAAAAACTCTGGAAGATAACATAGAAAATACCCTTCTGGACATAGGACCAGGAAAATATTTCATGAAAAAGACACCAAAAGCAGTTGCAACCGAAACAAAAATTGACAAATGGGACTTAATTAAACAAAGAGCTTCTATGCAGCAAAAGAAACTATCAACTATCAACAGAGTAAACAGACAACCTACAGAATTGGAGAATATATTTGCAAAGTATGAATCTGACAAAGGTATAATATGCAGAATCTATGGGGAACTTAAACACATTAACAAGCAAAAACCAAACAACTCTATTAAAAAGTTGGCAAAGGATGTGAACATACACTTTTCAAAAGAAGGCATAAACATGGGCCAACAAGCATGTAAAAAAATATTCAATGTCACTAATCATTAGAGAAATGCAATTTGAAAACCACAATGAGATACTATCTTACACAAGTCAAAAGGCAATTATTAAAAAGCCTAAAAATAACAGATGCTGGCAAGTTTGTGGTGGAAAAGGAACACTTACATACACTGGGAATGTAAATTAATTTGGCCGTCATGGAAAGAAGTTTGGCAATTTCTCAAAGAACTTAAAAAAATACTACCATTCAACCCAGCAATCCTGTTATTTGGTATATGCCCAAAGGAATATAAATTGTTCTACTATAAAGACACATGCATGCATATGTTCTTTGCAGCACTATTCACAATAGCGAAGAAGTGAAATCAACTGAAATGCCCAACTATGGTACAATAGATAAAAAATATATATATATGTAGTACAAATACACCATGGAATACTATGCAGCCATAAAAAAGAAAGAAATCACGTATTTTTGGGGAACATAGATAGAGCTGGATGACATTATCCTTAGCAAACTGACACAAGAACAATAAACCAAATATGGTATGTTCTTACTCATAAGTGGGAACTAAACATTGAGTACATATAGACCCAAAGAAGGGAACAGACACTAGGGCCTACTTGAGAGTGGAGGTTGGGAGAAGGGTGAGTATCAAAAACTACCTATCAGGTATTATGCTTTTGACCTCGGTGAGGAAACTATCTCTACACCAAACCCGCATGACATGGAATTTACCTATATAACAAAGCTGTACATGTAAACTTGACCCTAAAATAAAAACTAAAAAAAACTGAGGCAAGACCCTCCACCAGCAAAAAGATTACGACTCGCTGAAGGCTCAGATAATTATTAGCATTTTTATAATAATTTTATTTCTAATTAAGGTACGCACTATTTTAGACATAAAGCTACTGCACACTTAATAGACTATAGTATAGTATAAAGTTAACATTTATATGTATTGGGAAACCAAAATTTGTGTGACTCTTTTTATTGTGATATTTGCTTCATAGTGGAGGTCTGAAACAAAACCTGCAATATTTATATGATAATTGCTGAAAGAACTTATAGGCTAAAATATTTCTGGTTTTCCAGATTAGGAGTGTAAATGTACGTATTTGTGTATTTAGACATATACATACACAATGTTAGAAATATACTGGTAAGAATGTGAAGTGATAGGCACACATATGCATTACTTTTGAATATCACAGATCTAGAAAGAAATTTGGCAAAATATATCAAATAATTCAAAATCATTACTTTCTTTGATTAACTACATTTTGGGGATACTTAAACAATAATTTAATACGTGAGGGTTAGTAATGTGCTTTAAACCAGGGGGTGGCCAACTACTATTTATGGGGCAAATCTATCCTATAACATTTTTTAAAAAATACAGTTTAATAGGAGAACAGCCCATGGAATTTATAGAAAGACTTTATTATTGTTTATAGCAATTTTGTGTCACTAAAGCAGAGTTGGATACTTGGTACAGAGACAATATGGCCAACAAAATCCAAAGTATTTGCTATCTGGCCTTTGACCAAAAAGGTTTGCAGACTGTCTTTTGTGCCAATGTTTTTATTTATTTATTTATTTTTGTTGTTGTTTTTTCACAACTTTTTTTGTCTTTAACTTTTATTTTACATTCTGGGGTACATGTCCCGGATGTACAGGTTTGTTACATAGGTAAACATATACCATGGTGGTTTGCTGCACAGATCAATTCATCACCCAAATATTAAGCCCAGAACTCATCAGCTTTTCTTTTTGCTTCTCTCCCTTCCCGCATCACCAACCCATAGGCCCCAGTGTGTGTTGTTTCCCTCATGTGTCCATGTGTTCTCATTGTTCAGCTTCCACTTGTAAGTGAGAGCATGTGGTATTTGGTATTCTGTTTCTGTGTTAGTTTGCTGAGGATAATGGCTTCCAGTTCCATCCATGTCCCCACAGTATACATGATTTCATTCCTTTTTTATGACTGCATAGTATTCCATGGTGTATATGTACCAAATTTTCTTTATCCAGTCTATCATTGGTGGGCATTTGAGTTGATTCCATATCTTTGCTATTGTGAATAGTGCTGCAATGAACATAAACATGCATGTATCTTTATAATATAGTAATTTATATACCCAGTAATTGGATTGCTGGGTCAAATGGTATTTCTGCCTCTAGGTCTTTGAGGAATTGCCACACTGTCTTCCACAATGGTTTAACTAATTTATGCTTCCACCAGCAGTGTAAACACGTTTCTTTTTCTTCACAACCTCACCATCATCTGTTGTTTTTTGACTTTTTAGTAATACACAATCTGACTGGTCTGACGTGGTATCTCACTGTGGTTTTGATTTGCATTTCTCTAATGATCAGTGATGTTGAGCTTTTTTTTTCACGTGCCTCTTGGCTGTATGTATGTCTTCTTTTGAGAAGTGTCTGTTCATGTCTTTTGCTCAATTTTTAATGGGGTTATTTGTTTTATTCTTCTAAATTTGTTTAATTTTCTTGTAGACTCTAGATATTAGACCTTTGTCAAATAGATAGATGATAAAAATTTTCTCCATATATGACAAACCTACAGCCAATATCATACTGAATGGGCTAAAGCTGGAAGCATTCCCCTTGAAAACAGGCACAAGAAAAGGATGCCTTCTCTCACCACTCCTTTTCAACATATTATTGGAAGTTCTTGCCCTGGCAATCAGGCAAGAGATAGGAATAAAGGGTATTCAAATAGAAGAGAAGAAGTCAAATTATCTTTTTTTTGCAGATGACATGAGCCTATCTAGAAAACATCGTAGTCTCAGCCCAATAGCTTCTTAAGCTGATAAGCAACTTCAGCCAAGTCTCAGGGTACAAAATCAGTATGTAAAAATGAGTAGCATTCCTTTACACCAACCACAGGCAACCAGGGAGCCAAATCATGAATGAACTCCCATTCACAATTGCTACAAAAAGAATAAAATACCTAGCAGTAGCAAGGAAATTGAAGGACGTCTTCAAGGAGAACTACAAACCATGGCTCAAGGAAATTAGAGAGTACACAAACAAATGGAAAAGCATTCCTTGCTCATAAATAGGAAGAATCAGTATCATGAAAAAGGCCATATTGCCCAAAGTAATTAATAGACTCAGCGCTATTCCCATTAATCTACCATTGACATTCATTACAGAATTAGAAAAAAGCTATTTTAGAATTCATATGGAAACAAAAAAGAGCCCAAATAGTCAAGACAATCCTAAGCAAAAAGAACAAAGCTGGAGGCATCACATTACTCAACTTCAAACTATACTACAAGCCTACAGTAACCAAAACAGCATGATAGTGGTACAATAAATGACACATAGACCAATGGAGCAAAGTGGAGAACTCAGAAATAAGATTGCATGTCTACAACCATCTTGTCTTTGACAAACCTGACAAAAACAAGCAATGGGGAAAGGATTCTCTATTTAATAAATGGTGCTGGCAAAACTGGCTAGCCATATGCAGAAAATTGAAACTGGACTCCTTCCTTACACCTTATACAAAAATTAACTCAAGGTGAGTTACAGACTTAAATACATAAAACCCAAAACCTTTAAAACCCTGGAATAAAATCTAGGCAATACCATTCAGGACATAGGCATGGGCAAAGATTTCATGATGAAAACACCAGAAGCAACTGCAACAAAAGCAAAAATTGACAAATGGAATCTAATTAAACTAAAGAGTTTTTCACAGCAAAATAAACTATCATCAGAATGAACACACAACCTATATATTGGGAGAAAATTTTTGTGTCATTATTTGTTAGAGAAAAATGAGGACAAACTGCATAACTAACAACAAGCTACTGGTTAGGTGAATTATAAAATATCTTTGAGATACATAACAATGTTAAAATGAAACGGGGTTATATGAAGATTTTAGTGTGAGAAAATGATGATAATTTAATGAGCAATTGTACTTGGTGCTTTTGAGTCTTCTTTGTTAGTTTACATTCATGCTGCCACTGTACATTAAAATCACAAGCTTGTTAGACGTTTGTTCAGTGCTAGTCACTAGAAAAGATTCTGAGACTCCAACGTTAAGAGCCAGAACTTAATGATTGCAGAATAAGTGAAAAGTCAGGGAAATTGAGAAATAAATACACAATGACAGAGCCTAAGAGCAAACTCTAAAGGAGTTGAAAATAGTTACACTGGAATACATTTTACTGAAAGTCAATTTTCAAAGTGTGTTTATGCATGGGAGTTTTGATTGGTCCTAAGTGATTCTTTGCATTTTAAGGGGGCTACTTTTGAGCTTGTCTTTTTGGTCCAACTCTCTGAGTTTGGTGAGTTTTAATACATAGGCCATAACAAGATTCTGCTGCTCTGCTTGCATCAACTGACTCTAGGTCTTTTGGTGTAAAAGGGAGAAATGAAAACAGCCATGGGAGAAAGAGCTATAAACCAGGCTCTGGAGGTAAAGTTGTGACTTGTATTCTAGACTCTTCTTAGGTTGATTTTTTTTTTTTTTTTTTTTTTGTACGGTTGGTGTACAGAGTAGCTTTATTATCCCCAAGACTAATACAGTCTGGTTGTCTTCATGGCAGAAGCAGGTCAGCTGATGTCACTTGTGGGCTTTTTCATTTTAGTGACTAAATTAATTTTGTCTTTGCCTTCTGTGCCTGTGCACACAAAACAAACCTGGGCAGGGAATGGAATAGAAAAAAAAAAAGCTCAAGAGTAAATAAAGCCATTAAAAGCAATTTCCACCTCCTGTAAGATGGATATATCCCTTGACTGGAGTTCCTAACTATAGGCATTACATTTGTTCAATCTGAGCAATATTGTGTAGGCTGATGCCCTAAAAACCTTGTGTTATAGGTTTTGTGTAAGGTTTCTGCCTTCAGATCACCTGGAATTTTAGAGATATCTACTCTTACTTTTTTCAGTCCCACCATTAACTTATTTTCTTTCTACCCTAATGTTAACTTGCTCTGGCCAGCACCCATGACATTCTAAATAAAAAAAGAACACTATAATGTGTTTTGCAGCAACTTGGATGGAATTGGCCATTATCCCTAAGTGAAGTAACTCAGGGATGGAAAATGAAATACCGCACAGTTTTGCTTATAAGTGGGACCTAAGTGATAGGCACCCAAAGGCACACAGAGTGGTATAATGGACACTGGAGTCTCAGAAGTGGGGGGCAGTGGGATGGCATGAGGGATGAAAAATTGCTGATTGGATATAATGTATACTATTCGGGTGATAGGTACACTAAAAGCCCAGATGTAAGCACCACTATAAAATTAATGCATGTAATCAAAAACCACTTGTATCCCTAAAGCTATAGAAATTTTAAAAAATGAAACCAATAAATCAATAAAACATATAAGCCTTCCTTTCTTGGAATCTTTGTACTCCCTGACCCTTTGGCATAGGCTGACCTTTCCCCAAGTAGTTCTCTTGTTCTTTCATTATTTTAATTCAGGTCAAATGTCCCCTCTTCAGTGAGGGAATTCTGACACCTGTATCTGAGCAACCTACTGTCACCTCCACTTTGGTGCCAGTATTTTATATCCAACCATCTGTAAGTTTAGCAGTCATTGCTATATACAATTATATTTTAATATTTTTTTGAGACAGGATATTTGCTCTGTTGTCTAGGCTGGTCTTGAACTCCTGGCCTCAAGCCATCCTCTTGCCTTGGCCTCTCAAAATGCTAGGATTACAGACATGAGACACCATGCTCAGCCTATCTCATTTTTTAAAAATCCATGTATTTGTGTATATAATTTACCAACTGTTTATTTCTTCCAACTGTACTCTATGTTCCATTAGAACATGGACCTTGACGTGCCATTACAGCAGGGACCTTGCTTACCTGTCTTCAGCACAAGTAATATTGCCTGTCATGTAATTAGTGCCCAGTGTCCACTTGTTTATTGAGGATCTAATGGATTATTTATGACAAGTTCCTTTTCTCTTTTTTTTTTTTCCTTTACTGGATGAAGAAACTATATCTCTTGGGGATTTTATCATCTCTTGTGGTTTTCAGTCATCTCTACAAAGATAATTTCCAAATCTGTCTCTAACTCTAATCTTCCTATCAAGTTTTGGACGCAGGAACTTGACTCACGATCCACTGCCAGCTATATTGTAAAACTACTTGTAGTCAGGACGACCCATGGCTTACTCGCCTCTGTGGCATAGCCATGGGGTTTAACATACTGCCTTTTCCCATGCCATTGTTTCCATATATGCTTTTTTTCTTTTTTTTTTCACTTTTCTCCTGGGTTTATGTTCTCTTAATAAATTGATTGCCATTAAATCACTTCTTTTATTATATTCTGACACAGAAAACAAAGTTCCTTTTCTTCAACAGTAACTATATAACTGCAGTACTTATTTTATAAAAGAGGCACTTGGTAGTTTCTTTAAGATAATAAAAATCAACCACCTCTGTGGCATGTGAAGTCATTCTCAAAAATTCTCCAACTTCAATTGTTAGTTCATTTTTCTGGGCTGCCTCTCTTACGTGGTATACGATGCTCATTGCTGCCAGGCCACGCTCTGGTAGCATTTGATTATAAGCCTAGCAGGATGGAAGAGAAAAAGTGAGATGGTACTTGGAAGAATTCTAAATCTGTGTCTGCCATTCCTTGGATGCTCAAGAAATGTTAGTTCAACTTTAAATAATCTCATTCTAGTTTTTTTTTTTTTCTTGACTTCTTTTCTACATATTAGTGCTGCCTCAAAACTTTGTTCTCTCCTTTTTTGTTTAATTCCAGTACTACCTCATGGAGAAATAAATAATTATGTTATAGTAAGTGCTTGTTATGGTCTGTACTATATTCAAGAAAATATATTCAATAATGTAGACAAAATTTATATATATATATATATGCATGTTCAATTTGGTATGATTATTATTATTTAACATGACCCTTTTGAACTAGTTCAAAAATGTCAACTTTTTAACCTGAAGAAGTAGAGGTTCATTTAGATTAGGCCACTTGATGAGACTATGCAGGCAGTCAACACACTTTGGGACACAGATGAAAGAGGATGGTAGCCTTTTGAAATTTCTGCAATACCCAAATAGATAGCAAGTGCCAATCTTCCCATTTCTGCCTTCTGTAACAAAAAGAAAAATACTTCTTTTTTAAAGAACTCCTTTGAGTGCATAACTTTAAAATTTCTGACACCAAAATAAATATTTTTCAGTTGTATCCTATTCTCTGAGACATAGTAGGTGAAAAGCCACAAATTTATAAAATTCACCTCAAAGAATTTGTCTTATATAGATAAAACAGAATGAAACATTTCATGCTACTTTTACTAATAAAACCAATCACTGGAACCAAATATGTTTCCTGGCCACACAGCCTTTTGGACAATAAAACTATTGTTAGGGCATAAGTCAGGTCCTTCTTTGCTCATCCAGATGACAACTAGCATATCTCACTTAATCATGGGCTTTCAAAGACCGATCTACAAACATTTAATAATCAACCAACAAGAGGTATAGAGTTCAATTCAACAATATATAAAAATCAGCACTTTAGGCGTGACAGGAACTGGAAACTGTGTTTATCTCATGCCAACATCTTATAGATTACAACATTGAAGCCCATAGAAGTTCAGTGAGCACAAGCTATACAGCTTATTAGTGTCAAACCAAATCAACTTAAGTATTTGTTGATAATTGCTATATAATTGCTATAATAATTGCATAACTCTATGTAGTAGAAATATGATTTACTCAGACCTTTCTTAAGAATCTTATAACCTACTCGGTAGTCAGACCATACATGAAATAAACAATTATGCAAAATGAGCATAGTAGCATTTAATAACAAGCCTAACAGAATGGTTTCATGTATTTCCTATATACCATGAATTCTGACATCTCTTCTTACTATGTTGCAGGTATTTAAAAATAAGCATTCTCAAAATTAATCTCATTTTCTTACTTTTACATTTAGTTTTTCCACTACACTCATGATATGTCTTTGCCTTGATTTATCAGGGCCGCTTAGACACAAAACATAAGAAATTGGGTTTTAATAGGATAGTGTTCTCAATCTGGACTGTAGACTAATGTGACTAATGTTTTTTGTCTATTTGTTTGCCTGAAGCCTCAGCTTACCTAGTAACTGAGCATTTTTAGAGGGAGCAACTCTGCCCTTCTAGCATAGTCAACATATTTTTTCCTGTTTTCTGTGCATTCTAATGCCCCCTAGTCTGATCCTCATAAAAGCAATTAGAAGTAGATCAGTGGCTCTAGAAAAGAGAGGAGAAGCAGAGAAAAAAGGACTAAAAATAACGAAGAAAGGGTAAGGGAATTCTTACTCAATGGTATGCTAGTTGATTGCCTTCTTTATGTAGATGTTTTGAGCTGTGTTTGCTCAGTTTAATATTTGCCTCATTCCAATGTCCTCTTCCCAATCACTGTAAATAAAAACAAAGACTTCTCATTGGAAAAATCAATCCCTTCAAATATGATATTTTGCTGACCTGTCAATGTGCTTGAAGTTGCTATAGATTAAGATCATCACTGATTTGCCCGCTGAGTAACAAGTGAGCCTCTTGGCTGCTCTTTCTCTAACAAAGTAACGATGTTGTTTAAAAACTTTTGGAGCAAAATAGATTTGGGATTCAAACGCTACTTCTGAGCCCTTTGATATCTTAGCCTGATGCAGTATCAAAACAAAATATGTATATATCACTTATTGAGTTTCTAATGTCTGTCTAAAGCTTTATGTAAGTTGTACCATTTAATTAACCTCCATATCGCCCCTTGAGGGAGAGAAAGATATTATTATCCCCTTAAATAAAAATAAAATAAGATGGAATGGCTAGCTTGAAATCATTTAGCCAATAAATTGCCAAATCATGAATCTAATTCAAGTGAGTCACATCTCAAGCTTACTATTAGCAAGGTAGAAATGTTATGTTCCTGGAGTGATGACAATGCAGGTACTGACTTCAGGAGATTTTGTGTCCTTTACCCTAGTGTAAACCTAGATGCTAAAAAAAAGGATGGTCAGAAAAAACACATAAGTCGTGGTTGAAGATAAGGTGAAGGAAGGGCACTCCATCAAAGAGGCAGATGAAAGGTGATCTTGCAAACAGAGAAGCCATACATTTTACCAAGGAGTGTGTACTTGGATAATTCATTGCTTTGAAGACATATTCAGAAGAGAGACTGCCAGTTTTACTCTTTGGAAATGCGATATACTGGTAATATCTGGTCTCACAGCAGTTCCTCATGAGCATAAAAGTCAGAAACTATATGAGCAACTTCTGTTCTACTATAACAAAACCCTGTCTTATCAACATAAGAACATAAATAATACATATTAACGAAATTATTTCTTCTCACTAGATATTAATGTATCCATCTGAGGGGCTGAAACATAGGATGATATATTATAATCGATCAGAAGATAAATTACTTATTACTTGCAAACTTTGATCACCACAGGGATCTTCATTACAATATGCATCCTTAGTAGGCATCTGTTCTAAGCGAAAACATTTTGGACACTTAGTATCCTCAGCAACTTAAATAGTGGCTCTTTCTATTAAAGAAAATTGAATTTCCAGAACATTTTCCTATGTTAAGCCGTATCTACTTATTCATTACCTTTTTATCATTGTTTCAAGTTTTCCATCTGAATCTAAAAAGATACCTGCAGATTATTAATTGTTTTAGCAATTCCAAGCAGCTTTTATAAATATATGACCTTTTTTTTTTATAAAAGTTTTCTGGACCGTAGCCTGAAAAGTACCAAACAAAGGAGACTAAAGCAAGTCCAAAAGTCTACATTTCAAATAAAATATCACAGAAGAGTCTGGGGCCAAGCTGTATTGAGGAATTAGTTTTGGTCCTCTTTCTTTACCCACTTATCTCCTGTGAGAAAATTTACTCATCCTGGTTTGCTCTTCTCATGACCCTGAACAAGCAGTGGTTTCTGCGATCTGTGATGATAATGTCTTTTATTAACTGAAAATTTGTTTGCTACTACAAATAAGAGCAGGGAAGACAATATTTAATGCTTTCATATCCTATAGTAATGGTCAAAATAAATATATAATATTTCAATAAGTGCAGAACCTCTAAAGACTCAGATTCATTAAAAATGAAAGCTTATATTAGTCTACTAAGTAAAGATTCCCATTCAGTTGATGTGCTGGTTTGGTGCAAGAATAGCATAAAATGGGTAGTAGAAAAATAGTGATAAATACAGATTATATGTTCATGTCCACTTAAAAATATGTATGTTTCTTTACCCATCAGCCAATGATTTCTTCCTTCTCCTATGAATAATACTGTGTATAAGGAGCATTAGTAGTATTTAAATCCATAATTTAGTTCATAAGTGTTCAACCCACAAGGGGATTTGAGCCTACCAAGAATGGAGAACTCTTAAATTATCACCTTCCTTTGGCTATAAATCTAAAAAATGAACAAAATACATTGTCCTATGGACTATAGCTAGCCTTTGCACTTTCTGTGTGGCCCAGAAAATCTCAAGACTTTAGCATGGTTTAAGAGGATTATCAGTATGAGACTCCGATTCTTTTCAGATATAATATCCAACATATAGGTGCATACAGACACATTCACAAATCAGTACACTGGACTCCATCAGCAAGAGACAGCAGAAATAATTAATAAAAACAGATCCATTGGGGCTCCAGATATTAGAAATATAACTGTAAAATAATATTTTAATCCATTCAAGATGATAAAGTCAAGCTTGAAACTTTTGGGAAGAAATGAAAACTAGTAAAATTTGCATAGATTTTAAAATATGTATATGAACATGTATATTAAGCTCATAATCTCAGTTAAATTTTATTGCAGTAGAACAGGCATAGCTGAAGGAAAATTGTGACCAAGAAAATAGGTCAGTAGATGCTATTAGAGTGAACCATGCAAACAAAAAGGTAAAAATGCAGAAATAAAGGTAAGCAACACAGAGAATAGAGTATTAGTGTACAGCACATAGTCTACTGCAGTTTCAGAAGAAAAGAAGAAAAAGAACTGGGAAAAGTAAATTTTTTAAGAAAAGAAATGGCTGAAAATTTTTAAATAAATGATTAAGAACATTTAAAGATCCAAGAATTGCAGAAACTGTCAAGGAAATTTTTAAAATTTCCCTGCCTAAGCATATAAGCATATTTACAGTTGTGAAACTGTAAAAAAAAAAAAAAGTCAAAAGGAAATAGCAAAGAATTTTCAGCTTTAAGAAATATGAGAGATTAAAGGAAAGACAGACTTACAGCTGACTTCTCAACAGCAGCAATGGAAGTAATAAGGCAATTGAATAATGCCATTAAATTGAGAGAAGTAAAAAACTTTCCAATATTAGAACATCATAAATGAAAGAAAAGAAATTTAAAAATTAAAGTAATATAAAGACCTTATCAAACAGTTAGAACTGAGAATCTTGGCCACCAGAAGAATAACACTAAAGAGAATTGTTAAAGTTTCTTTAGGCAAAAAGTTAATGATTCCAGAAGGAAGGTCAGATGCAGATCCAACAAATCTGTGGTTATACCTAAGTGAACTTCAACAATATGAAGCAATAATGATATAATATTGTCTTCAAAAATGCATTGAAATAGAATTATACAACAATAAATGATAAAGGGGAAGTTACAATTGGAGTAATCCAACTTCCTTTACTTTCTATAAGAAGGATAGATATGTCTATTAATGTGAAATGTTTCAAAATCAAGAATGCATTTTGAAATTTCCAGCATCTCTGCTAAAATAGTTAAACAATGGATTACTTTCATACTAATAGAAAAAAATGGTGAGATAAATTCAAAAATGACAAGAAAGGAGTAAGAGAGGTCCAAGGAATAAGTGAGACAATGAAAATTCCAACCACATTAGTAATTAAATAAAATGCAAATAAACTAATTTCTTTGGTTAAAAAAAGAAAGCCTAGAAGGCTGAATGACAATCAAACCACAATATGTTATATATAAAAATAATATTTAATATAACATGAGTGTTATTAATAATACAATGAAAATACTAGACAAAATCATGAAGGCATACCTATATTGATATCAACAAAGCAAGATTTAAGAGAAGAGATTTACCAGAAACCATGGTAATTTCATAATGATAACAGATTCTATTTATCAGGAAGATGATTTTAAATTTGTACATATCTAATTATATTACTGCAAAAATTAATATATATTCAAGATTAAGTAGGTATATCAGCAATCACAGTGAAAAATACTGTCATGCATTTCTGAGTAATCAGTTGAGCGAGCAGGGAATATACTCAGTGGAGAATTAAAATAATTGAAAATATGACAAGATATAAAATATAGAACTCAAAATTAGATTAAAATGTATATGTAGTTTCTGTGGCAACAGTGCACAAATGCTAGAAATCAGTAACAAAAGTGTAAAGGTTAAGGATAGGATATGTTCAGATATTATGATTCAAAAATGAGCCATGAACCAAACAAAATTATATTAAATATTGAAAATATTTTGATAATTAAGAATGAACTGCATATCAAAATTTTAGGTATTTTCTATATTTAGAAAATATATAACCTTATATTAATATCTTAGAAACAAAGAATACCAATGAGAATATTAATGTGAAAAATATTTATCTTGCTAAATTACAAAAAAAAAATTCTAAATATTCCCAAAGGACTAGAAAGGGATATATTATAAAGATAACAGAAAAAAACTATATTTAGAGGGAATTGATACATATAAATGTTAGTTTCTGAAGAGACTAATAAAACTGATGGATCTTAAACCTAGTTGATTAAAATAATAGTAGGGAGACAGAAAGAAAAAAAATACACTGGGGTAGAAAGGAAGGAGGAGAAAGGGAGGGAGAGGAGAACACAGGTATAATTGTCAATATCAGCATTAAAAATGCAATGCCACTAACATTTCCTGTAGAATTAAAATTATAGGATAATATTTTGAATAAATCTATGACAAAATGTGTTTGTATGTGTATGTATGTATATATATATATGTTTGTATGTATATATGTATGTACGAAATGATAAAATTACTAGGATAATATTACTTAGTAAAGTTGACACAAAAAAACAAATCTTAACTGATCATATAATGATCAGTGTTCATTATTTAGTAATTAAAGTCTTCCCAGGAAGATTTTTCAGGGCCACATGACATTACTAATGGAAACATCAAATCATAAAGAGAGAAATTGCTCAAATATCAAATAATTATTCAAGTAATAGAAAAAAAGGTGCATCCTTCAAATTATTATATGAGGCTAATAATCTTGATAACCATGACAAGGTCAATATGACAAAGAGAAAATTTTGCATCAATTTTATTATATATCATATATTTTAAAATTCTAAGCAAAATATTAGCAAATCAAATACATTGCCATGGAAAAATATGGTAAAATAATTTTATAAAGTTGACCTGATATCAAAAATTCAAAATTGATTAAATTAGAATAATTGATGCATTTTTCTGTATTAACATATTAAGGAAAACATTTTATGAACACCAGAATAAATACAGAAAATGCTTTTATAAAATTCATCATGTACTCATTAATTTTTATTTTTATTTTATTTTATTTTTTGAAACAGAGTTTCTCTCTGTTGCCCAGGCCGGAGTGCATTGGTGCGACCTTGGCACACTGCAACCCTGCCTCCTGAGTTCAAGTGATTCTCCTGCCTCAGCCTCCCCAGTATCTGGTATTACAGGTGTCCACCACCATGCCCAGCTAATTTTTGTGTTTTTAGTGGAGACAGGGTTTTACCACATTGGTGAGGCTGGTCTCAAACTTCTGACCTGAAGTGATTCACCCACCTCAGCTTCCGAAAGTGCTGAGATTGCAGGTGTGAGCCACAGCAACCAGCCTGTATTTATTAATTTTAAAAGAAAAAACACACTCTTAGCATTTCAGGAACAGAAAGTATGTTTATTCATATGGTAAGGGTATATATAAATGTACAGTAAACATCATTCTTGATGTAGATTGCACTGAGATAATGATGCCTGCAATGTCCACTTTTTTTGTTTGTTTGTTTTTGCTTTTTGAGACAGAGTCTTGCTCTGCCTCCCAGGCTGTGCTGAAGTGACACGATCTCGGCCCACCACAACCTCTGCCAACAGGGTTCAAGAGATTCTCCTGCCTCAGCCTCCTGAGTAACTAGGATTACAGGCGCGGGTCACCACGCCCGGCTAATTTTTATATTCTTAGTAGAGACAGAGTTTCATCATGTTGGCCAGACTGGTCTCAAACTCCTGATCTCAAGTGATCCACCTGCTTTGGCTTCCCAAAATGGTGGGATTACAGGCGTGAGACACCAAGTCCGGCGCCATGTCCACTTTTTTTGACACTGTGTTAGGCACTGAGGTAGCCAAATAGATGAGCCAATGTAAGAATTGAAAATAACTAATTAAAATTGTATTATTAATAGATGATTTTAGTAGATGTAAACCAACTAATATGAAGACAAAATATTTAAATTGGTGAGTTTAGCAAGTTTTCAAGGTTAAAAAATATTTTAAAAAATCAAATAAACACTATTTTTAAAGACAACATTTACTACAGCGTCAAAAAATTGCACAACTAAAAATAAATATAATAGGAGGTATTTTTAATTTCTTTCACAAATTGATGTATAGATTTAAAATATTCCTAATAAAAAATTCAATGGGATTCCAGAGCTCACAACTTCCATCAACACGATGATTATGACATGTAATTAAGGAATAAAACTTTGTTGTTGTTTTTTCTGTGTGTGTAACTGCAGAAAATTATTGTGTATTAGTAAGAACCATGAATCTTGTTAGTTCGTTTATTTATCTTAAAAAAAATAGTATGTACCATGTGCTAAGCTCTATGCTTTAAATTTTGAAGACTGGTTTCAGCATTCATTATGGGCATAATTTAGTAGAAAAATTACTTAATTTCTCAAAATTCCTGTCATCCTCTTAAAATTAGCTTGTGTGTATGGTCGAGTGTAAATTCAGATTACGGAGAAGTTTACTGTATAATTTATTGAGTCAAATAGCATTTTTGAGAGTGAGAGGGAGTACTGTTCTAAAGCACACGGGTATAACAAGGAGAATTAGTGCTCCTAATTAAAGAAGAACTTTGTAAAATTCCTAGAGCTTGAGTATGTATTTGAATCTCTATCCCATCCACCTACTTGACTTATGAGACAGCATAGACTGTGACCCATCATTCTTCTCTTAATTATTTGCAGTGTGTTAAACTACAGGATTCATCTCTTTGGGGTTGCATCTGTCATGCAAAATCCATTGGAAGGGACTTTCAAAGATAATCTGTTCAAATCATTAATAACTTTATATGAATGCATTTATTAAACAATCACTTGGAAAAGCCCTGTAAAAATAGGGGGAAAAAATAGTAACGTGTAGTAGGCAAGTCAGACAGAAAAGCGAGGAAGCTGAACAGTATAATTGAGGGTGAGGTATAGTCAGTTGTACATCTATGGAGAGGTGCAGGAAGCCTTAGGACCTCAGTGTGCTGGAGGAGGTTCACAACCTCAGTATGGGGATCACACTTTGATGGGGTTATTGAAGTAGTAGGATGCAGACTAACCCTTTTACATCAACATCATGCATTATAGAAATATTGGTTTTGGCTTTTGCATTGGATGTACTGGACATGGCATTTGAGGGTCTCTCTGGTTCCAAAGCCTGTTTTCACACCCTCACATGACAAGCTAAGACTCAGCATGAAAGAAAAGAGACTTGGCAGGGATAGGGAGCACGGCCATGTTGTCATGACTACTGCTTTGCTAAGTGATGCTAGCTAGAATTTCGTATCAACATTTTCTAATTTTCTCACTGGCCTCACCTCTCTCTTACAAAAGGTTATTAAGAAGACTAATTAGATAACACCCATAAAATTCCTTTGCTCCTTAGAGAAGGTTTTTATATTAATCCCAGTCATTATTATTCAAAGAATATTGAAACTCATTGCAGATTAAAGTAATTTTGAAGAACCACACAGACTACAATTTACCATCCAAATGGACAAATACAAACTCAATATTTCCTTATCTTTTATTCTTATCTCAGTGCCTATCCTAATAATGTAACACTGCAGGAAAGGCAAAACAACCTCACTTTTGAGTATTAAATTCATTTGCTTGCTTGAATTTTAGCAACTGCTTGCATAGAAAAGACTTCATAAAAATTAAATAGCTAAGTTACTTGAGGTTAGTTAAGATCAGCAGCTTCCGCCTAAGGGGAAGAATTGTTCATCAGGAAAAATGCCTTCTACCAACTTTTCTTATCCTGTTCTCCTGTAAAAATTTTGCAGATCTTGGAAATCTTCTCTGTTAAAGTCTTTTTGTGTCTATCCCAGACATCTAAAGCTTTATCTCTTCTGAACTCATGTGTAGTGGAAGAGTTCACTCAGATACCCCAGTAAAAGTATTTTTTGCCTAAGATGATGAAGAAAAAAACAGACAATAAAAAGGACACTTTGGGTGCATTTTCATCCTTGGCCACCATGTTGCTCCCTACTCCCTGTTTAACACTATAGGATGAAAGTCAGTAGATCTTGGAGCCCATAGTCTTTTTTTCTCTTTCTTCAATTTTGCCATTATAAATTGCAAGAAACCATGATACCCATCTTTACATAGGTTTCTGAAAACTACTAAGGTACTTAATTATTTGAGAAATTGTATGTTGAATTTCTAGAATAGATATTGTGTATTTTGAACCCACAATCTGGTGTGTGTGTGTGCGTGTGTGTGTGTGTGTGTGTGTGCGATCCCATTTTTCTGTAGTACCTTCTGGATTGCAAGACCAATTAGGACTATGATTTTCTACCGTAGCACATAGTAGGTGACAAATTTAGTGTTTATTGAGTGAATAATTAAGGAAACAAAATGTTTAAATATGAAGTTGCCTCATAGAATTTCCTACAAGTCTTATTAACCTAAGTATTCTTTGAAAACTCAACTCTTCATGGATAGCCTTTGTAATAACAGCAAGGATGAATAAATAACACTTATTGATTATATGAACATCATTAGTCTTGCAACTAGTTGTATAACTGTATGGATTGTTTCTCTCATAGGAAATTTAAACTATGTATGGATTTAGGATCCCCATAGCTTACAGCTCCGTAACTTAAGCTCTAAACAGTTGGGCATTGTTTTTCAATGTGATTTTCTTTTTATTTGCTACAGTTAGCCCTCAATAAAAGTCATTCAATAAGTGTAACTGGTTGCTAACTCTAAAATTTATTTGAAAATATTATTTGGAGTATGTTACTAAAATTAATATAACAAGCAATTTTAAGCCCTATTAGTTTTTATATTGTTCTCCAAATACATGGGACCGAACATTACAGGACCTAGTTTATATAACTATGTTCTATATAATTACTAGGTCTATATAATTCCATAGGTCTCTCTATGTATAATTATATAAACTAAGTCTCGATAATGTAACAATATATATGCTACAGGTCTTGCCTAGCAAATCTATTAAAAGGTTTCAGTTTGTATACTGACTAGAGCCAATTTGAAACGTCCAAAAATTTAGAGAATGACTACGTTGTTGAATGCATAGGATAAAAAGAAATAGACTGCGTAATTGGTAAATCCTCCTACTAGTAAGTAATTTACATTACATATTTAATCTGTATTCTAAAAGTATAGCAAAAATATTGAGTACTATAATATTAACTCCTGTCTCACTCCAGCTTTAAAATAAAATATTACCAATTTAGCTTTGGTACATGATTCCCCTCCTGGTTGCATCAGTTGTGCCTCTTTCAAGTGATCACCAGTACCTGAAGTTGATTTTATTATTCCTATGTATATGTATATGCTTATATCATACATATGCACATCTGTACATACATAATAACATATGTAAAAATTATATATTGTCTCTCTTGTTTTGCATGTTTATCTAAATGCTGCATTACTGATATATTTTTCCCACTTGCTTTTCTCAGTCAAATTCAATTTCATGATAGAGATGAAAATAAAATGCATTCACCATATCAGTAGTTACATAGCAAATGGCACATGCCATATTAATATATTTGAATAAATATTCATCATGTGCTTTTGGTGTTACAACTTATACTTGTAGTAAGAAGTATAGTTTCCTGTCATTGGATCTTTGAAGGCATTAAAGGGGAACTGACTACAGTTATAATGGAGACCGCTACACTAATTGTGAGTGTTTGAGAACGGAACTCATTCTCACTCTCAAAAGAGTAGCTTTTTGAGTCAATAAATTTTATAGTGAATTTATCTTTAATCCAAATTTATACTCAAACACACACATGAGCTAATTTTAAAAATGATGACAGGAATTTCAACCAATTATTTTTGTGCTAAATTATACACATGATGAATGCTGAAGCCGGTATTCAAAATGTAAAGCACAGTGCTTAGCACATGGTACATAGCGTAGACTTTTTAAAAATAAGTGAACAGACTGACGAGAGTTATGGTCCTTCCCACTACACAATAACATCACATTGCCCCATCAGAAGGGATTAAAATTTCTGCAGTAACAGAACAACAAAGTTTTATTTTATTAATTTTATTATTTTCATTTCTTTTCTTTTATTTAGACAGAGTCTCGCTCTGTCTCCCAGGCTGGAGTGCAGTGACGCGATCTCGGCTCACTGCAAGCTCCGCCTCCTGGGTTCACACCATTCTCCTGCCTCAGCCTCCTGAGTAGCTGGGACTACAGGCACCTGCCACCACGCTCGGCCAATTTTTTGTATTTTTAGTGGAGATGGGGTTTCATTGCTTTAGCCAGGATGGTCTCCATCTCCTGACCTCGTGATCTGCCCGCCTCGGCCTCCCAAAGTGCTGGGATTACAGGTGTGAGCCACCGCACCCGGCCAAAATTTTATTTCTTAATTACATGTCATACCCATCAAGTGTTCAGGGAAGATATGAGGTCTGGAATCCTATTGGATTTTTATTAGGAATATTTATAACACATAAGTCAATTTGTAAAATACATTTTAAGTACATTCTATTTTTAGATTTATTTTTTAGTTCTGCAGTGTTTTTGATGTTATGGCAAATGTTGTCTTTAAAAGCATTGTTTATTTGATTCTTTAATTTTTTTAATCTAAAAAACTTGCTAACCTCATCAAATTAATTTTTTGTTGTTTAAACAGCAACTTTCATTGACGTGGCAGTGCACAGCGGAAGAGGTGCTGCTTCTTGTAGAGCAGGGCTACCCCATAGGCAGTGTGCCCGGAGTAACATCTCAGAGGCAGTTTTATAGTCATAGTTATATCTACTTTTAATTATATGTAATTTTTTAAAAATTATACTTTAAGTTCTGGGGTACATATGCAGAACGTGCAGAATTTATTACATAGGTATATACGTGCCACGGTGGTTTGCTGCACCCATTAACCCATCATCTACATCAGATATTTCTCCTAATGCTATCCCTCCCCCAGCCCCCTATCCCCCCACAGGACCCAGTGTGTGATGTTCCCCTTGCTGTGTCCATGTGTTCTCATTGTTCTATTCCCACTTTTGAGTGAGAACATGCAGTGTTTGGTTTTCTATTCTTGTCTTAGTTCGCTGAGAATGATGGTTTCCAGCTTCATCCATGTCCCTGCAAAGGATGTGAATTCATCCTTTTTTTGTGGCTGCATAGTATTCCACGGTGTATATGTGCCACATTTTCTTTATCCAGTCTGTCATTGATGGGTATTTGGGTTGGTTCCAAGTCTTTGCTATTGTGAATAGTGCCACAATGAACATACGTGTGCATGTGTCTTTATAGTACAATGATATATAATCTTTTGGGTGTATACCCAGTAACAGGATTGCTGAGTCAAATGGTATCTCTGGTTCTAGATCCTTGAGGAATGGCCACACTGTCTTCCACAATGGTTGAAGTAATTTACACTCCCACCAACAGTGTAAAAGCAGTCCTATTTCTCCACATCCCCTCCAGCATCTGTTTTTTCCTGACTTTTTAATGATCTCCCTTCTAACTGGTGTGAGATGGTATCTCATTGTGGTTTTGATTTGCATTTCTCTAATGACAAGTGATGATTAGCTTTTTTTCATGTGTTTGTTGGCTGCATAAATGTCTTCTTTTGAGAAGTGTCTGTTCATACCCTTATCCCACTTCTTGATGGGGTTGTTTTTTTCTTGTAAATTTGTTTAAGTTCTTTGTAGATTCTGTATATTAGCCCTCTGTCAGATGGATAGATTGCAACATTTTTCTCCCATTTGTAGGCTGCATGTTCAATCTGATGATATTTTGTCTTCATATTATTTGGTTTTCATACACTAAAAGTAATCTATTAGTAATAAAATTTTGTTTATTTATTTCCAAGTTTTTGCACATTTAACTTCATTTATTTGGCTACTGCACTAACCATGTCCTCTAATACAATGTCAGATAAAAGTAGACATGGTCAGCATCATTGTTTCAGTGCAGTGTAAAGGGAATGATTTCATAATTTCATCATCAAGTATGATGTTTATCATACATTTCTGAATACCCTTACCATATGAGTAAAGATACTTTCTGTTCCTGAAATTCTAAGTATTGTTTTTCTTTTAAAATTAATGAAACAATGAAAATGTTTATCAAATAGTTTTCTGCATATATTTTAATATTCATATAAATGTTTCTCTTTGTTGACATTTGTTACCCCAGTGTATCTCGTTTAACTAATGTATAGTATTCTGTTGTAAAAATAAATAACAATTGATTATCCACTCTCCTCATGAGTATAATGTTGGAGGTATGCATACATACATACATATATATTTCCATATATGAACCTGTACACACATGCACTGTTATGGTAACATGGAAATTGAGGTACATACCTGTTCTTTTCTTCCCGTCCCCACCCAAAATGAGAGTGAAATGTTGGCTTTAACTTGTTTTCTTTCTTTCTAGTGAGTTTCAGCAACTTTTCATTAGATTATTGTTAGAATTCCATTTTCCGTTAATTACCTATTCACAATATTTCTCTCGAGACTATCTTGTTGCTACTGATTTGTAGTGTTTAAATTTATTTTAGATATTGATCCTTCATGTAATCTAGTGGTTGAAAATAACTTTTCATAGTCTTTGGCTCATCATCCCATTTTTGGCATTTTTTAATGCAGAGAAGTTTATACACACTCATTAGAAAAAAATTCAGTTTTCTCGTGGCTTATGTTTTTTGTTTGTTAATTCATTAATTTCTTCCCTATATTAAGATAATAAATTCTCATATATTATCTAAAATGTCTTAAAGAAGTTTTTCTGCTTAGCCTGGTTTTTATTTATATTTAATTTACATGTGTACTTTATATGAAGGATTCCATTATATTTTTCCCAGAATCATTTGTTAAGTTTTTTACTCAATGATTTATAAAGTTATTCTTAATTTACTTAACAAGTTTTCATGAATGAATTTGTCCATCTCTGACCCCTATCTTTTGTTTCATTACTTTGATATTATCAATAACAGTGCCAAATGTATAACAACTTCATAATTGCATCTTGTTCTTTAACATTTTCATAGCTAATATTTTTCCACATGTTTAAGAGGTATAATTTATTCACTATAAGATCACCCAGTTAAAATGCACAAATTAGTGGTATTTCAGTTTTCACAGAGTTGTACAACTGTTTAGGCTTAGAACCTTTTAATCATCCCCCAAAAGAAGCCTTGTACTACTTGATAACAGTCACTTTGCATTCCCCATCATACATAGCCGTTGGCTAATATTAATCTACTTTCTGTCTCTATGGGCTTAACACATTTTGGATATTTCAATACCCAGATGACATATATCATTTCATGATATAAATGATATCATAAAATATGAATCATTTCTGACTGACTTCTTTCATTTAGCATGTTTTCAAGGTTCACACGTTTCAGCCTGTATCCATATTTCACTATTTTTTCCACCCAAAAATATTCCAATATATAGATATGTCATATATTGTTAAGCCATTCATCAGTTGATGGACATTTGGGTTGTTTCCATTTGTAGACTGTTCTTCATAAGGCTGTGCTGTTAACTAACCTTGATCCTTCCTTTTTCATATGTGAAATAGACATTTCTTGAAAAGTTCTATGAAACACTATAATGTTCTTCATTAAACTTAGTTTCACTACATAGGTACATTTTAGAATAATCGATGTAATACTGGGTCTTTCATAACAAAATATATGTACATGTATATATATACACACACATTTTACTTACATACAAATATATTACATATATATGTTTACACACACATGTATACACCAATTTGAGTTTTCTCTTCAATAAGGATCATGTGCAAATTTTATTAGGTTTATTTATAGGGATTTTATTTTTTATAGCTATTATAAATATATAACTTGAAAATATATTTCTATAAATTGATAGATATTTAATTTGTATATATTTATCATGCATCCAGTAAACCTGCTAACTATACTGCACATTCACCTTTATCAAACTTGTCTTTATATGTGGAAAATTATAATGTACTCAATTCATGACAGATTTGTTTCTTCCCTCCAAATTGTCCTTCTGTTATTTACTTGTTGGTCCCGTTAGTTTGGCCAGAGCCTATATTTCTATATTCATAAAAGCAGCAGTGATTATTTCTGAATTTAAAATTATAATTTATGTTTGTTGGTGGCTTTTATGTCTTCTTTTGAGAAGTGTCTATTCATGTTCTTTGCTCATTTTTTAATGGGGTTGTTTTTTGCTTGTTGATTTAAGTTCCTTATAGATTATGGATATTAGATATTTGTCAGACGCATAGCTTGTGAAAATTTTCTCCCATTTTGTAGGTTTTTCTGTTTACTTTGTTGAGAGTTTCTTTTGCTATGCAAAAACTCAGTAGTTTGATTAGGTCCCACTTGTCAACTTTTGTTTTTGTTGTAATTGCTTTGGGGGACTTAGACAAAAATTATTTGCTCAAGCCTATATCATGAAGAAATACATGAAGTGTATTTCTTAAATTTTCTTCTAGGGCTTCTGTAGTTTGCGATATTCTTTAATTCATCTCGAGTTAGTTTTTGTATATGATAAAAGGTAAGGACCCTGTTTCATTCTTCTGCATTTAGCTAGCCAGTTATCCCAGAACCATTCATTGAATAGGAAGTATTTTCCCCATTGCTTGCTTTTGTCACCCTTGTTGAAGATCAAATGGTTATAAGTGTGAGGTTTTATTTCAGGGTTCTCTATTCTGTTCCATTGGTTATGTGTCTGTTTTTGTACCAATACCATGAGGTTTTGGTTACTATAGCTTTATAGTATAGTTTGAAGTCAGGTAGTATGACGTCTCAAGCTTTGTTCTTTTTGCTTCAGTTTACTTTTGCTATTCAGATTCATTTTTGGTTCCATATACATTTTAGAGTTTTCTTCTAATTTTATGAAGAATGATAGTGGTAGTTTGATAGGAAGAGTGTTGAATCTGTAAATTGCTTTAGGTTGTGTCCATTTTAGAAAATGCTCATCATCACTAATAATCAGAGAAATTCAAATCAAAACCACAATGAGACGGCATCTCATACCAGTCAGCATGACTATTGTTAAACAGTAAAAAACAAACAAACAACAACAACAACAACTAAAAAAAAAACAGATGCTGGTGGTGAACCTATGGAGAAAAGTGAATGCTTATGCAATGTTGGTGGGAATGTAAATCAGTTTGGTCACTGTGGAAAGCACTGAACTTAACACAGGTACCATTTGACGTAGCAATTCTGTTACTTGGTATATACATATACCCAAAGGAAAATAGAACATTATACTAAAAAGACACATGTATTGTCCATTCATCACAGCACTATTCACAAGAGCAAAGACATGGAATCAACCTAGGTGCCTATTAATGGTGGATTTGATAAAGAAAATGTGGTGCACGCACACCGTGGAATACCACACAGTCATAAAAAAGAATGACATGATATCCCTTGCAGCAACTTGGATGGAGCTGGAGGCCATTATCCTAAGTGAATTAATGCAGGAACAGGAAACAAAATACAGCATGTTCTCACAGGAGCTAAACACTGAGCAGCCATGGACATAAACTATAGGAACAATAGATATTACAAACTACTAAAGGTAGCAGGTGGGAGGAGGACACGAGTGAGAAAACTACCTATTGGGTACTATGCTCACTACCTTAGTGCAATGTACCCAGGTAACAAACCTGCACATGTAACTCCTGTATCTAAAATAAAAGTTGAGAAAAAGAAAAAAACAACAACTTATACTCTTCTACCATGTATGATTTGCAGACAAACTTTATCGTGTCAAGGACCTTTTCTACCATTCCTAGTTTGCTAAGGGTTCTAAAACTAATAGGTACTGAAATAGGCCAAATACGTTTCCTAAATTTATTCGGAAAATTTTGTGACTTTCCTTTAATTTGTAATGGGATGAACCTCAATAGATTTCATAATGTTATACAATTTTTACATTTCTGGAAACTTGACTTTCTCATGTGACATTGTTTATACATTACTGAATTTTGGCTGCTGATTGTATAGAAATATTTACATCTACACTTATGGGTGGAAGTAGCATATAAATATATTAGATTGGTGCAAAACTGCAATTAATTTTGCACCAACCAAATAGAATTTGAAAAGATTTTCAGAGCATGCCCTTTGTTTTAGTTATTTTATGACCTTACAGGGCTTCTAATAATGGCATTTTCCTAGTATTTGGGGCTTAGCTTTAAAATAGTATGACTACTTTAATATTTATAGTTTAATTCATGTGATTTTTTAACCATTGACCAAGTTTTGGTGATTAGATGTTTTTTAGGAAATTGCCATTTTTAGGATTTTTCAAATGTCTGGGCATATTTCTGTGCTTAAAACTGGGCTTTGTAAAAAAATTTAGTACAGTTAAAATTGACTTCATTTTAGATAAAATATATGTGTGTGTGCACATCATTCTGTTTCTTTGTCTTCAACTCTTTCTATTGCTTTTTAATCAAGATTTTCAGAAGTGTACAATTTCATTTGTCATTTTTAAATTAGTCTTCAGTGAAATATAAAAACATTTGGCTTTGTTTGTCATTTCCATTTTATGATTATTTTCGAAAGTTGAGTTATTACATGAGGAAGTACGATTGGAGGCTCCTAAAACTTCCCCCATTTCACCACTGTAGCAAATCAAAAGCAACATTTTATCCCAGGAATAATGCCATGAAATGCTCCATCATCAAAGAATTCTACTACAAGTACAATGGTCTCCATTTTAATTATAGTTCGTTCCCATTTAATACTTTCAAAAATCCAATGGCAAGAAACTAAAACTTATTACTGCAAGGTGTAAATTTTAACACCAGTAGCGGGGGATGAATATTTGTACCAATATATTAATAAAGTACCTGGCATTTGCTGTGAAACTACTGATAAGGTGAATGCATTTTATTTTCAATCTCTATCACTAAAGGGGATCAAAAGCTGTTTGCATCCTTCGCATATGCATTCATATGTGAAGGGTGACAGTACACATTTATTATCTAGCCCCAGGGTGAGGTCAACTCTCTTGTCCTCTGCCATAAGAGTATCAAAATAACCAATAATGATATTTAACTTCAATACTACTAATAAGAAATAAAACTAAAATTATAATTTAATGCAACTTTAGCCTATCCAGCTGGTAAAAGTGCAGAGATAATATAGGGCTGTTGATGATATTGTCACTCCCATTAATTGCTTATGGAAATGACAACACAGTTTTGGGGGATTATTTAAAAAATGAAAGACGTAGTCATGAAGTATTCTTTTTGATGTGGAAATTCTTAGTATTTAATAATAGATAATGTACCTTAAGATGTAAAAAGTGAAGTATAGGAAAATGCAAGCCGACTAAGACTTAAGCATTCTGGACTCAGTTTGCACTCTGAGTGCAAGTTAAATATAGTATAATTCTATCAATCCAATCTGCAAAAGTGAAAAGAAAAAATCAGACAAGCCATGACATGGAAGTCCTAAATGTGTGGATCGATTTTGTTTCATTTAAAAAAAAGGATTTTTTAAGAAACTAGATCTCACTCTGTTGCCCAGACTGTAGTGCAGTGGTGCGACTATAGCTCACCGCAGCCTCCAACTCCTGAGTACATACAATCCTCCCACCTCAGCCTCCCAAGTACCTGGGACTATAGGAATGCATCAATGGCCCTTGTTAATTTATTGTATTTTTTGTAGAAACAGGTCTCAATTTGTTGCCCAGGCTGGTCTTGAAATCCTAGGTTCAAGTGATCTGCCATCCATGGCCTCCCAAAGTGTTGGGATTACAGGTGTGAATCAATGCATGCAGCCTAAATCAATAATAAAAGCTGGAATCAATTTTATATAATAAAAGGTCATATGCAAAATGTAAAAATATATGTGCAGTTTGTTTGTTTGTTTGTTTTTGAGATGGAATCTTGCATTGTCACCCAGACTGGAGTGCAATGGTGCAATCTCAGCTCACTGCAACCTCTGCCTCCCAGGTGCACACGATTCTCCTACCTCAGCCTCCAAGTAGCTGGGATTACAGGCACACACCACCACACTTGGCTATTTTTTTGTATTTTTTTTAGAGATGGGGTTTCACTATGTTGGCCAGACTGGTCTCGAACTTCTGAACTCGTGACATACCTGCCTTGGCCTCCCAAAGTGCTGGGATTACAGGTGTGAGCCACCGCACCCAGCCTTTGCAGTTATTTTTATTGCAAAATTTCTTCAGTGGTAAAAACAACATAAAACCTGAAAACCTTCTGAACATCCAATTTTATAATATATTTTAGTTATGAAAATTGAGATTTGTCTTTGACTATTACCTTGTAGCATTGCCCCTGATGTATCATTAGGCAAAATGATTAAGCAGCAAGATTATTTAGTAATGCAACTCTATATTTAAGAATAAAAACAAACCACAATAAAAACCTTATTTATATCTGTGACTATATATGCACAAGCTTGAGCAAAGATGTCAAAGAATGCACTCCATATTCTTAATAATTAGTTTGAAGAAAGATAAGATTGTTGTAAGTGTTTATACATCAATGTATTTACATTTTCTATTAAAAGTTTGATTGATTTTTTAAACTTTTATTTTAAGTTCAGGGGCACATGAGCAGGTTGGTTACATAGGTAAACATGTGTCCTGGGGGTTTATTATACACATTGTTTCATCACCCAGGTATTAAGCCTAGTATCCATTAGTTATTTTTCCTGATCCTCTCCCTCCTCCCAAATTCCAGCCTCCAATAGGCCCCAATGTGTGTTGTTCTCCTCTTCATGTGTTCTTCTCATTCAGCTGCCACGTATAAGTGAGAACATTCAGTATTTGGTTTTCTACTCCTGTGTTAGTTTGCTAAGGATATTGTCCTCCATCTTTATCCATGTCTCTGCAAAGGACATGAACTCATTTTTTTATGTCTACATAGTATTCCATGGTGTATATATATATCACATTTTCTGATGGGCATTTAGGTTTATTCCATGTTTTCTATTGTGAATAGTGTTGCAATGAACATACTTGTATATGTATATTTATAATAGAATCTTTTATTTGTCTTTGGGAATATATCCAGTAATGGAATTGCTGTGTCAAATGGTATTTCTGTCTTTAGGTATTTAAGGAACTGCCACACTGTCTTCCACAATAGCTGAACTAATTTACACTCCCATCAACAGTGTATAAGCATTTCTTTTTTTCCCCAACTTTGCCAATGTCTGTTATTTTTTGACTTTTTAATAATAGCCATTCTGACTTGTGTGAATGGTATCTCATTGTAGTTTTGATTTGCATTTCTCTAATGATTAGTGATGTTGAGCTTTTTTTCATATGATCTGTTGGCTGCAGGCATTGCTTCTTTGAAGAGTTTGTTCATGTCCTTTGCCTACCTTTTTATGGGGTTGCTTTTAGTTCTTGTAAATTTGTTTAAGTTTCTTATAGATGCTGGATATTAGTTCTTTGTTGAATACACAGTTTGCAAAAATTTTCTCCCATTCTTTAGGCTGTGTACCTAGTCTGTTGATAGTTTCTTTGGCTGTGCAGAAGCTCTTTGGTTTAATTAGGTCCCTCTTATCAATGTTTTGCTTTTGTTGCAATTGCTTTTGGCATCTTTATCATGAAATTTTTGCTGATGCCTATGTCCTGAATGGTGTTGCCTAGGTTGTCTTCCAGGGTTTTTATAGTCTTGGGTTTTACACTTAAGTCTTTAACCTATCTTAAGTTAATGTTTGTATGTAGTGTAAGAAAGGGGTCCAGTTTTAATCTTTTGAATATAGCTAGCCAATTACTCCAGCACCATTTATTGAATAGGGAATCCTTTCCGTCTTGATTATTTTTATCAGGTTTGTCAAAGATCAGATACTTTGAAATGTGCAGTCTTATTTTTAAGTTCTCTATTCTGTCCCATTGATCTATGTGTCTGTTTTGTACCAGCGCCATGCTGTTTTGATTATTGCAGCCCTGTAGTATAGTTTAAAGTCAGGTAGCATGATGCCACCAGCTGTGCTGTTTTTGCTTAGACTTGCCTTGGCTATTCAGGCTCTTTTTTGGTTTCGTATGAATTTTAAAATAGTTTCTTCTAGTTTTTTGAAGAGTGTCAATGGTAGTTTAATAGACATAACATTGAATTTATAAATTACTTCGGGCAGTATGGCCATTTTAGCAATACTGATTTGTATTAATCCATGAACATGGAATGTTTTTCCATTTGTTTATGTCATTTCTGATTTCTTTGAGCAGTGGTTGGTCATTCTCCTTGTGAAGATCTTTCACCTCCCTAGTTAACTGTATTCCTAGGTATTTTATTCTTTTTGTGGGAGTTGTGAATATGAGCTCATTCCTGATTTGACTCATGGCTTATCTGTTTTTGGTGCATAGGAATGCTAGTGATTTTGCACGTTGATTTTTTTATCCTGAGACTTTGCTGAAGCTTAAGAAGCTTTTAGGCTGAGACTATGGGGTTTTCTAGATATAGGATTATGAATTTCGGTAAATAATGAAATAAAGGCAAAAGTCAAGAAGTTCTTTGGAATTAATGAGAACAAAGATTCAACATAAGAGAACCCCTGGGGCACACCTAAGGCAGTGTTAACAGGGATATTTATAGCTCTACATGCCCACATCAAAAAAATAGAAAGATCTCAAGTTAACAATTTAACGTCACTACTAAAAGGACTAGAGAATCAAAAACAAACAAATGCTGAAGCTTGTGGAAGACAAAACATAACCAAAATCAGAGCTGAACTGAAGGAGACAGAGACACAAAAAAAACATTCAAAAGATCAATGAATCCAGGATCTGGTTGTTTGAAAAAATTTACAAAATAGATAGATTGCTAGCTAGACTAATAAAGAAGAAAATAGAGAAGATGCAAATAAACACAATCAGAAAAGACAAGGGAAATATTACCATTGACTGCACAGAAATACAAGCAACCATCAGAGAATATTATGAACACCTCTATGCACATAAACTAGAAAATCTAGAAGAGACGGATACATTCCTGAACACATACACTCTCCCAAAACTTAACCAGGAAGAAATTGATTCCCTGAACAGACCAATAACAAGCTCTGAAATTGAGGCAATAATAAATAGCTTACCGTCCAAAAAATAGCCCAGGACCAGAAAAATTCACAGCTGAATTCTACCAGATGTACAAAGAAAAGCTGGTCCCATTCCTACTGAAATTATTCTAAAAAGAATTGAAGAGGAGGAAGTCCTCCACCATAACTCATTCTATGAGACCAGCATCATCCTAATATTAAAACCTGACAGAGATACAACAAAAAAAGAAAACTTCAGACCAATATTCTTGATGAACACTGATGCAAAAATTCTCAACAAAATACTGGAAAGCTGAATCCAGCAGCACATCAAGAAGCTTATCCACAACGTTCAAGTAGGCTTCTTCCCTGGGATCCAAGGTTGGTTCAACATACGCAAATCAATAAATGTAATTCAGTACATAAATAGAACTAAAGACAAAAACCACATGATTATCTCAATAGACGCAGAAAAGACTTTCAATAAAATTCAACATCCCTTCACTTTAAAAACTCTCAATTAACTAGGTATTGAAGGAACATACCTCAAAATAATAAGAGCTATTTATGACAAACCCACAGCCAACATCATACTGAATTGGCAAAACTGGAAGCATTTCCCTTGAAAACTGACCCAAGACAAGGATGCCCTCTCTCTCCACTCCTATTCAACACAGTGTTGGAATTTCTGGCAAAGGCAATCAGGCAAGTGAAATAAATGAAGGGCATCCAAATAGGAAGAGAGGAAGTGAAACTGTCCCTGTTTACAGATTTATTATTTTTTAAATAATATTTAAAACACTGGATTTGTAAAGGTATAATATACTTAATTTGAACTGAAACTGAGTGCAAACTGATTCCAGATCTCTCAACTATTAGTTCACTGGCATTTTTCTACATTTACATTTTCTAGCCTTAGATATAATTATATATAATTAAACATTAAGAATTTCTACCTAAATAAGAATACTTCATGACTATATCTTTCTGTTTTTATAATTCTGATTACATCTGAAGGTTAGTGTTTGTTTGCCAGTCAATAGTTTAGGAACTTATCAAGGTATAATTTATTTGTAAATAATCTCAAACAGAATTTGGACAAAATGATTAGGCGAGTAAAGTCTCTGAGAACCCAGAAGGCATATGATAAACCCCATCATCTCAATCTTGTAGGTTTTATAACTAGGAGAATATTTATATGCTTCCTATATTCTATGGATTTATGATTGGCACATGGAGTTAATAAATTATATTCATATACTGCATAACAATATTTTGGTCATTGATGGATGGCATATACTATGGTGGTTCCATAAGATTTTAATGGAACTGAAAAATTCCCATTGTCTAATGACATCATAGACATTGTAATGTCATAGTGCAAAGCATCATTGTTTTGATGTTAGTGTAAATGAACCTACGGCACTGCCAGTGGTACAGCACATGCAATTATGCATAGCACATAATGCTTAATAATGGTAATAAATAACGACGTTACTGATTTATGTATTTATTATACCACAGCTTTTATCAATTCAGAGTGTACTCCTTTTGCTTATATATAAAAGAAAACATTAACTGTGAAACAGCCTCAGGCAGGTCCTTCAGGAAGAATTCCAGAAGATGACATTGTTATCATAGGAGACGACAGCGCCATGTGTGTTCTTGTCCCTGAAGACCTTCTAATGGGACAAGATGTGGAGGTGGAAGACAGTGAAATTGATTATGCTGATCCTGTGTAGGCCTAGGCTAATCTGTGTGTTTATGTCTTACTTTCTAACAACAACAACAAAAAATAGTTTAAGAGTAAAAACAAGTGAAAAGTAGTATAATAAAAATAGAAAAAAGTTTATAGAATAAGGATGTAAAGACAATATTTTGTACAGGTGTATAATACATTTGTGTTTTAAGCTAAGAATTATTACAAAAGAGTCAAAATGTTACAAAAATTAGAAAGTTTATAAGGTAGACAATTTACAGTTAAATGAGGTTAATTTATTATTGAAGAAAAATTTTTTTGTAAATTTAGTGTAGCCTAACTGTACATAGTTTATGAAGTCTATGGTAGTGTATGGCAATGTCCTAGGCCCTCACATTCACGCATCACTCACTCACTCCCCAAGAGCAACTTCCAGTCCTGCAAGCTTCTCTCATTGTACATGCTCTACACCGGTGTAACTATTTTAATCTGTTATATCATATGTTTACTGCACCTTTTCTAAGCCTAGATATGTTTAGATACACACATACTAACACTGTGTTACAGTTGCTTACAGTATTTAGTACAGTTACATGCTGTACAAGGCTGTAACCCAGGAGCAATTAGCTCTACCACATAGCTTAGATGTATAGTAGGCTATACTATTTAGTTTTGGGCAAGTACACTTTATGATGTTTAAACAATGAAAAAAAATCACCTAATGATGCATTTGTTACACTGTTGTCCCATGCTTAAGCGATGCATGACTGTATAGTAGCCTTAGGAAGAAAGAAGGCTATTAAGGCAGAGCTACAATGTCTAGTTAAAAATCACAGCTCATCTTGAATGAGGCAGAGAATACTGAAAAGAAATTGAAACAGACTGACTATCCCAAGAGCTAAAATAGTCAACTAAATGAATAACAGCCTTCCATAGGGTTCGGATGGTGTGTGTACACGAAGACATGGGCCAGGGTAAAGTGGAAACTTAGCATGCATCTCCAGTTTCTACTCTCAACTCCAAGCCACAATCCCTGCCCCAGCTAATGTGGGAAAGCATGGTGTAGTTCAATATATGGGGTTGTTATGCACACAGAGATGTGAACAGGAGCAACCTGTATAAGCCAGAACGACAAAGTGGCAAATAAAGCTGAATGTATACATACTTAAAAAAATTCTCCTGATGCGCTCTAGAAGGCAATTATCTCTACTTGTGTTAAGGGAAATTGCAACACAATATAAGCAACATAAGAAGTAAGTAGTCTACTAAAAGCAGACACACACAAAAACAAATCCAGGAAAGAGACAATAAAATACCTTTCAAAATTAGAATTCACACACACACACACACACACACACACACAGTTGAGACAGAGAGAGAGAGAGAATTTGACAGGCTTAAAGCTATTTTGTGAATAACCCCAAAAAGTGAGTTAAAAATATATGCATAGAATTATAGACCAAATTATTTTAGGAATGAATGTATTCTCAAAATCAGAAATTATAATGTCATATATCATATTAACAGATTTAAAGAGCAAGACTTGAACCATCTTTTTATTAGGTAAAGCAAAATCTTTTGATAAAATTAAACAACAATCCAGCATTAAACATTTTAGGAATAACTAATAAATAATAGGACTTCTTCTTAACTTAATCCAATGTATCTCACAGAAATCTTCAGTAATCATCATACTTAGCAATGAGGCTTTAAATTGATTTTCTATAAATTCAAGAGCATGGCTACAATTACTATCACCATGGCTTCTACTCAACATTGTTCAAAAAGAACTGACTAATATAATAACAAAGAAAGAAAGAGAAAAAGACAGAAGGAGGGGCAGAGAAAGAAAAAAATAAAAGCTAAAATCACTAATAATTTATCACTGATGCTTATTGGCAGGCAATATGATTGTCCACATAAAAAAACAAGGAAGCAATGAAAGTTACCAAAGATTATGGACAGCAATTCAGCAAACAGAAATCACCACTATTCTCATGGCAGTCTCATAGGCCAGGGTCCATAATCCGTGCGCCTTCATTATCTGGGGTAGAATTTGGAGGAAGACAATGCTAAGTTTAAATTGACTTTCCAGATGCTTATGGAGACATGTTAGTCAAGGTCGGAAGGTAGCACATGTTTTATTAAACAGTTTATTTTATAATAGGTTAATTTATGACTTTTCAATATTTAGATATGGGTTACGTGCGCCTTCATTTGTGTAATTTTCTTGGACACAATTGTTAGGGGCGGACGTATCTGTGCATTTTTCTGTCATCCACTAATCAAAGAAAAAACATTATTATGTTTAAAAGTACCAGAAAAAGTATTTGAAAAATCCATACAGCATTTTCCAAAAGGATAGTAATTATTAAAAGAATGAAAAGTCAGGAAATAAATTCTTTCTTTTTATTGACCGTGTAATAGTTTGCTGAATAAAACCATAAAAATTCTAGTAGAATATTGATACATTGGCCAAGGCGTTGGATTTTAGAAAAATACATAAGTTTAATACATTTTCTCTGAAGTTATAAGAACAATCCATAGATCAATGTAAACAATTACAGGAAAAACAAAAAACTGTTTAGAAAAATACATGTATACACGAAGAAAGTTTAACCATATTAGTCAAAATTTACATACAATTTTTGTGCAAATTCCATTAGAAACCTAGCAAGCCATTTATTGGAACTGGAATTTTAAAATAATAACAATTTATAATGACAAATCACTTGTCTAAGAATGGCAAACAATTTTTTAAAGATTCATGGTTTTCCATATACATAGATTATATGAGGCTGCAAAAATGTATGTTATTAAAACAGGAAAAGACAGATGAGGATAGAATTGAGGACCATTGAAGAGAAGGATATATGGAGAGTAATATTTTATCTCAGTAGGAAAATGATTATTCATTTAATAAATGGTATGGAAACTTTGATTATCCATTTAGATCGAAACAAAAAAAATTTTGTGTTATTACATCACAGCATCTGTAAAAATAAATGTCCAAATGAGAAGTGTCAACGTAGAAAGTAAAATGTTCAAAATTATTGAGAAAATTTAGAAGACTACATAAATGTGGTAAGGGTGAGAGTAATTTATACAAGAAATTAAGAATCTATAGAAAAAAACATTTGGCTATATAAAATTATAAAATTATATATGGCTTTCAAGTTACTATTTACTTTTTATGCAAAAAGACCAACACTATATTTTAAACAATTGCAAAGCAATTCATACTATTAAGAAAAGGGTGTGTGTATATTCATGCATGTGTATTAGGTCCTAAAACTAAGGAGAAAAAGGCAAACTGCATATACAAAATTGACAGATTTTTTTAATAGGTAAGGCAAAGAATAAAACTACATATTTTCAGTAGTCAATTATCTCTAGCAGATTCAGAGAGAAGGCTATTTTCATATACATCTCATGTAGTGAGGTGATTGATTTCTATGGTATTATTTGGAAAGTAATCTGTCCATATCTCTCATATTTTAAAGTTCAAATAACCTTTGACCCAGTAATCTCACTGGTGGGAATCCCTTTTCAGAGGTTCGAGAAATTAAAGCATGGGTAAGTATTGTTTTATGTCCAAGAATGTTCAATACAGAATTATTTGTAATGCTGCAAGAAAAGCACGCAAACAAACAAACAAAAAAAACAGCTTGGAAACAACTCTGAATGCCTATTATTTAGAGATTAATTTGGTGAATTTGTATGATAAAATAGCAGTTATTTAAAAGGTTATAGTTGGCCTTCTTTAACTGATTCGGAGGAAGGCTGGGTGAGAAAATCAAGGAACAGAGAAATGCACAAAAGCATAATCATTTCCATGTAAATATATGTTTTTATGTTTATATGAACACAGAGAAAGATGGGAAGGTATCCAGCCAGATTGTTAACTTTCTTTATCTTGAAGGTAGCAAGAGACAATGGGGTCTATATATAGTTAGTAGAAATCTAAATTCACACTTTTTTTAGGGAGTATTTTAAGAAGATATTTTTAGGGCAATAGGTAGCTATATACATTTTGACCTCAACTTCTGGGAATTTACTCAAAGTAATTAAGTGGAAAAATAAAAAAATTCATGTTTAATATTGTTTACTATGGGATAATATTACAAATATTAGGAAAAAACATGGCAGGAGAAGTAATTTAATGAAGCATCCTTGGAGGACTAAGTAAGGACATTGCAACGGTGCCAGCACCCCTTGAATTAATAGCAGAGGGACTCTGTTCTGGTGTGAAAAATACAGTTACCAGAAGAAAAATACTCAAATGGTCAGGTTCCCAATCCAGCAGAGTATGGAATTACATTTACATTATGATAAAAAGAAGGATCATTTAAAAAACTGTGGTTAGCAATTGGAAAATTATGTGGAAGAATAAAAACAATTATGTTTCGGAGAAGTGGCTAAATTTTTCTTCTGTATTGTCTTTGACTGACTGAAATTTTAGAAGACAATCGATTGAAACACCTAACAAACTTTTTTGATTGCCTGTTCTGTATTTACATTTTGCTGATATACACACTTGTGAAAATGGTATATATGGGCTCTGTCCTTGTAGGGCTTATAAAGAGAGAGCAGGTTACTTTCAAATCGTTACACAGGTCACTATACCCTAACAACTGGGACAAATGCTATTGCATGAAAGCAAAAGGCCCTATGAAAATGATATCAGCGGTTAAGGCCACGTTTCCAAGGAAGTGACAAAACTCGAAGTATCCTCCAAATTGTCCAGGTGTAGGGCCAGAGCTGAGGGGCCAGGAGGAGCCAAATGAAGGTAATAGTAATAGAATGAGCACATTCCAGGCAGGTTGTACAAAGACATCACAGACAGAGACAAATGAGAAAGACAGAGAATAGGATGTTAATGAAGACGTAACTCAGTTACTAAAGAAGTCTTCAGTATGATGTATCTTTTCTGTTTAAGAAAGCAGGAATATTATAATGTATTATTTAAGAGGAATTTTGGTCTAATTTGGTGGGGGTTGCTCAGGAGAGGCAGGAAGATATGGCCAACTGTCTTGGTTGTAGTCAAGTTTACATCTTGTTTTGCTCTAGGTTCTTGTGTAAGTTACCTCACCTCTTTGTGCCTCTATTTCTTTTCTGTAAAATGAGAATGTTATTCCCTATGCTCCCCCTATATATATACAGACACACGCACATATATGTGTGACACAAACACATATTATAGATGTGTGTGTATATATACACACACATACACACATATACATATATATATGTTATTTTTTATGGGGATGTTATATATAACATATGTTTTATAGATATTTTATATAGAATATACCATATATGTTATATATACAATATAATATACTGTATAGAATATTATACTATATAAGTGTATATATACACAAGTGCAAAGTATAACATCTTCATTTTACAGAAAAGAAATAGTTGCACAAAGTTTCATATGTATGTATATATTGTTGTGGGAGCAGACAAATGTGGATATAGCAACACACACATGTGCACACAATGTGCCTTCTTTATTCTATAAAAGGAAACCTGAACAGTTCCAACTGCCTTGGTTCTCTCTTAAAAAGAATGCGCTACAAGGTGAAGCAACTTGATAATTATCTTTCTCTACTAATAATCAGACATCCAGTGCCAGTGGGAGGAAATCTAGTGCCAAAAGTACATTGGACCGCCCCCAGTTTCTCTTCCAAACAGGCTCCTCCCATGGAGGGCCCAGACTCAGAGAGGATAAGAAATGCAAATGATCAGCTTTATGTCACAGTATTTCAATAATTATCCAATCACAGCAATTACTGCGGCAGAATCTGGGAAATAGACAAGGGGAGTCTGAGCTGCTTGGGAGTGACTCAAAGGAAGACTAAATTGCATCACTGAGTCAATGGAGACAGGTCCCTGGAAACTTAGTTAAGAGTTTACAAGCAGGGATCCCACACAGTCATCTTGAGAAGCCAAACTTCTGGAAAATGAGTGTTTTTGTGTTCTCATGCAGAGAGAGGGAATAACACACAGGCCGTGTAGTCATTTGGGCAAGAGTGAAGTCTAGAAATGCCCTTAAAAGGCAAGTTTCAATATCTCTGAGAGCATCACTATTCTTCCTTGGAACATGGAGATAATTCCTCATGGGGTTACAACAGTCACTCTCAGTGCCCTGCCTGTATCTCCTGGTCTAATTCCAGGTGAACTGCAGTTCCTGTGCACAACCGTGGCTTCCTCCCTGTCTCTGTGTGGGCATTCTGTGGCCAGGGAAATCTGCTTGGCCCAAAGCACAGAGAGGGAAAGCGGTGCTAGAGAGTTAATTATCGGCCCTTATCTCATTCCTGCCTTGTTTCTTCATGTTCTGGTCCTGCTTCCTGGGATCATTTCTCAATTGAACTATTGCACCCAAATCCTTGCCTCAAAGCTCTTTTGAGGCACAATCCAAACTAGGATTTTTTTCTGAAATTAAATATGGCCCAATGCATGTGGAATGTCTAACATTATGCCTGATGTATTACACGCATATTATCATTCTGTCCTCCTGGCTCTTACTGACTGCTAAGTTCTGGAATGAGGCTCCATTTGCTAACCACAGAGTCTATGCAACCATCCTTAGCATCATGTGTCTTGACTCAGAAGGAAGTTAGCAATAAACAAAGAAAGAAAACAACTGTATTAGCAATTCATATTGAATCCTGCCTCTTCTATAGTAGTAGATCGTCAAAATGTTAACTGGAAATGTAGCTGCCAAGTATAAACACCACATTTCCCAGTTTCCTCTTACAGGGACACACTTCCTTGCCTAGCTCGTAGGAGGGCTGTGGGGATCCTGGGGCAGGCTGCCTGGAGAGAGGCTCCCTATGCCCAGTGGTGTCTTTCTGGGCATCAAGGCTGCCATCCCAGCCCATGAACCATTCAGTCCCTGTTTCCTCTCCTGTTTTCCGCTTTTATTCTTACTATTCCTTTTGATAGAGTCTCTGCAGAACGTGGAAAAGGATACAAAGCAGAGGGCATCACAGATTTGTTCACATTGCTCCACTGGAATAACTCTGGGAATGGAAAGACGGAAGTGGAACCTATTCATAACAATTGCTTGGGTTTCTTTGAAGTTTGATCTTGTTGCGGTTTTATTTAGCAACTCTTTGCATGAAGCACCAGAGTCAGCCCTTACACCTGGATCTGATGTAGGAAGAGGGGAAGGAGTTAACAGTTTGTATTTCTAGGGTTATTGCACCACAGTTACTTCCACAGCTAGACTGGCAAGATATTCTGGATCCAGGAAATGTGTCAGCTTTGGAAACATATTCTTGGGCAGGAAAAGTCAAAAACATGTACTGAGTTTTTTGTTTTTTGGTTTTTTTTGAGACGGAGTCTCTCTCTGTGGCCCAGGCTGGAGTGCAGTGGCGCAATCTCTGCTCACTGCAAGCTCCGCCTCCCGGGTTCACGCCATTCTCCTGCCTCAGCCTCTCCGAGTAGCTGGGACTACAGGCGCTCGCCACCACGCCCAGCTAATTTTTTTGTATTTTTAGTAGAGACGGGGTTTCACCGTGGTCTCGATCTCCTGACCTCGTGATCCGCCCGCCTCGGCTTCCCAAAGTGCTGGGATTACAAGCGTGAGCCACCGCGCCCGGCCTGTACTGAGTTGTTAATGCCCCCATGGTTTGGAAAGGATCTTGTGGATCCCTGTATTTCCTCAATATCTGTAAAGGGTCTGAAATCTTACCATTATAGTTTCCTCCTTATGAATCTTGAAGACTTTTTGATTTCCAAGAGGCTTGGTTAAAACATACACATCTTTCAGCCTTCATCAGCTGGTCATTTTAGAGGGATGTCAGTCTCTGAAGGCAAAGCAGAAATGGAAGCCCAGATTATGGGGGCAGAGAAGTAGAAAAACAGGCAAGATAAACTTTGTTCACCTCACAGTTTTGTTGAAGGCTGGATCTTGTCTTAAGTTTACCATGTGATGACCTGTAAGGTATGTGGTGCTTGACGTGTAGCTTCTTGTATTCTTCAGTGGAAAGGGATGTGCCTTCTCTTTTTCTCTTTGTGGGCATATGGTGATGTAATGGTGTGCTGCAGACCATGCAGATGAGAGCAACTCTCTAGGGTCGTTGAAGTAACACGACAGTGGAACCTGCCTCACTGGCAGTGTGGAGCTGCTACACCTGCCCTTAGCTGTTGTGCTGAGATCTTTGAGCCTCTGCTATTTTCAATCTCAGCGAAGCAGCTTAAATCATAACCTAAAACATATTCATCCAAAAGTGAGAGAACATACCTGTAGATGGTCTGAGCTAACATCTATAAGCACCCCTAAATATAAAGAATAGATGGGTAAAGCCACGTGAAAGAACAAAACTACAGCAATGTCAAAAACCATGTCATTATAGATGTATTCCACCAAGTATGACACACTAGTTAGGCATTTGCCTTTTTCCCACAAAACAATGACTTACGTTTAGTTTAAAGAACCGGAGGTTTCAAACTAAGTTGTGATTTTAGTCATCGTGTTTATTAATACTTATATTCCAAATTATGTATTTACAAATTTAAAATATTTAATCTGAAGACTCCATTACTTGTAGTATGTAAACCAGATACCTGAGGGAACTTCCATCTCAATAATGACAAAGAAACACACTAACAGAAAAACTAGGTTCTAAGGAAAAGATACTTTTTAAAATATTTGAGGTAAGAAAAATCTCCATGAGCCCTCAGATCAAACAAGTAAAAACAAACAAATCATAAAAATGTGAAACTGGCTGGGCGCGGTGGCTCACGCTTGTAATCCCAGCACTTTGGGCGGCCGAGGCGGGCGGATCACGAGGTCAGGAGATCGAGACCACGGTGAAACCCCGTCTCTACTAAAAATACAAAAAATTAGCCGGGCGTGGTGGCGGGCGCCTGTAGTCCCAGCTACTTGGAGAGGCTGAGGCAGGAGAATGGCGTGAACCCGGGAAGCGGAGCTTGCAGTGAGCCGAGACTGTGCCACTGCACTCCAGCCTGGGTGACAGAGCAAGACTCCGTCTCAAAAAAAAAAAAAAAAAATGTGAAACTGAAGCAATAAGTAGTGATGCCGAATGGAGAGACACTCCACGGCCAGATGCTGACTGGTGCTGGGATCTAGGGAGTAAGACTCAGCAGCCTGGAACCTTAGAGGCCTTTGAAAGATACCACAGAGATTTCAAGTCAGTTACATTTACTGATTTCTAAATGTCCAACAGTGTCCAAAATCATCAATTTAGGCACTCAGAATTGATGCAAATTTGTATTAAGCAAATTTGAGCTCACAAATGAAATAACCGGCTCTAAAGGAAAGGAACCACCATGAATAGGAGTCAGAAGCAAAAACTAAAATCAGGGTCTTAGAACCCAAAAGACTTTTGATGTTACAATTATTTCATAATTGTTATTAAAAACTGGCTTATGTAAATGAACATATTACTAAGAAACACATCCTTCAAACGGTGATAGAGATTTCAAAAATAACCAGAAAAAAATTAAACATATGAATAAAAATGGTACATAATCCAAAATAGAATAGATGAGAAAATTAGACATTGCTTTACAAAAATGAAATAAACAAAAATCTCAGAACTAAATTTTGGTAGTAAATATGTTTATTGGGAAGGGAAAAAATAATTTACAAACAAATTGTTAAAAATTTAGCAAGATAATTGTATATAATATCAACATAATAATCTGTATTTCTATTCACCAGCAAATAAGATTTAGTAAAGATAATTTTAAGGTATTACTTATAATAGCAAAACATCATAAAGTAATGAGGAACACATTTAATTAAATATGTGCCAGAAAGAGATAATTATATAATCATATTGAACAATATTAAAGAAGCCCTAAATAAGTGAGAAAATGTACAATGTTCTTACATAAAACAATTCAATATAATCACTGTATCTACTCTCTTCAAATTTATCAAGAGTTTTGTACACTTAATCAATATCCCAAGTATTGATTTTGTAAATGAAATGACAAACCAATTCCAAAATATGTATGGTAGAGCAAATCCAAGCATAAGTTGGTTCAGCTTGCCTATTATATAATAAGACATCTGGGGTTATACTGATTAAGTCACTTGATATAGGCACAGAAATTGATATGTTGATAAATGGAACAAAAAGAGAGACTAGACTCAGACCCACAAATAATATGAAAACATCAAATGATGGGCATGTCTGTGTAGATCTTTAAGGAAAAAATGTTATTCAACAAAAGGTCTAGTTATTCATATAGAAAAATTAATTGGATCATAATCTTATACTACATACAAAATTAATTCTAGTGGATTAAAGACTTAAATTTGAAAGATCAACTTCAACACTTTTTAAAGTGTTAGAAAGTGTAGGAAATTATTTTCCCAAACTAGAGAAATGTATCTTAAATAAGATGTAGACTCTAATCACAAAAGGAAAGACTAGGATTTAAGATATCAATTACACAAAAGCATCATAAGAAAATTAAAAATGCAAGCTCTGAATTGGCAGGAGAAATGTAAAATAAAGTATTTGCCTCTCTAAAATTTAAGTAACACTTTTAAATCAATAAGGAATATACAAATAATCCTATTTTTAGAATAATACAGAAAGTGTGAAATATTACAGAGAAGAGAAAATATAAATGGCCCATGGACATATGAAAACATGCTCACCCTGGTTAATAATCAGCAAAATGGAAATTGAGATTATAATAATATATAATTTCATAGTGCTTAGATTGCTAACAGTTATAAAGTCTGGCAGCACGAAGTATTGAAAAGGATGCGTGTCAAACAAATTTATTGTAGGTTGTGTGATTAGGAACAATCATTTTGGAAAATGTTTGGCATTTTCTTGCAAAACTCAATAATCACATACGTATTGATCTAACATTTGCACTCTTATATATGTTACAGTAACTCTTATACATGAACACAGGAACAAAAATGTTCACAGCAACCTTTATGTGTATGTGTGCATATGTGTATGTGTATGTGCTGTTTGTAAAATAACAAAAAAATAAAAAATTGAAAACAATAGGTAACCATTGTCAAAGGACTGGATAAATTCTGATACCTTTGTTCAATAGAATATCATACAGAAATAAAAATAAATATCATCTCTAACCAATAGCATGTATGAATCTTAGAATTAGAGGTCAAGCAATATAAAATTAACAAACCATCCACAACAATATGGTCTTCTTCTAACATACATTTTCAAAAGATAATTTAAAGAAGTATTCTTCAAGGAAGATGGAAACTGGGGAATAGGACAGACATAGAGCACATGCTTAAAACTATCTTGATGCTATTCTAGATCTGAAGATGCATGGTGGATTTATCAGTTCATTGCATTTTTGTACTTCCTTCTGTAGATATGCACTACAAGTATCCTTCAGTATACATATTTAGTGTTATAAATACATTTAAAACCCATCAAATGAGATTTCTAAGGTATTAAACTTATTGTGGCTTGCTGAAGTGGCAGCAGTAGATTCCAGCTTCTTATACTGGAAGGTTCTGACTCAGCCTCTCCACTGGCCAACAGCGTCATGTGTGAAAGAACACAAGCTCTGTCTCCCTCAGTTTTATTATTTGTAAAATGAAGATAATAATTACATACTATTCAGGAGGACAAAATGTCTGTATACTTTAGCCAGTACCAGGCACTCAGATGAGGTGTCCTTGTGGGGGGCCATTATAGTTTTTCTTGTTGTGGTAAAAATGTCCTTTCACCAGCTATTTTGCATCTGTTGGGGCATTGTCCTTCCATGGGCTACATGAAGAATGTTGGCTGCAAGGAATAGCTAAAATGCTAAAGAATATTCTGTTACAGTAGAATTCTTTTCTTTTTTTTAAATTAATTTTATTGGCAAATTAAAGTTGTATTTATTCATGATGTTAAACATGATTTGTTTTATTTGTTTCTTGAGACAGTCTCACTCTGTCGCCCAGGCTGGAGTGCAGTGGCACAATCTCCGCTGACTGCAACCTCTGCCTCCACCTCCCAAGTTCCAGTGATTCTCATGCCTCAGCCTCCTGAGTAGCTGGGTCTACAGGTATGAGCCACCACAAGTGGCTAATTTTTGTATTTTTAGTACAGATGGGGTTTCGTCATGTTGGCCAGGCTGGTCTCCAACTCCTGGCCTCAAGTGATCCACCTGCCTCCGTCTCCCAAAGTGCTGGGATTACAGGCATAATGTTTTGATATGTGTGTGCATTGTAGAATGGCTGAATCAAGCTAATTAACATATGTATGACCTCATCTACTTAACATTTTATTTGTATTAAGAACATTTAAAGTCTACATTTTTTAACCAATTTTCAGTATTCAATATTTTATTATTAACTATTGTCACCATGACATATGATATAATTTGGATGTTTTCCTGCCCAAATCTCATGTTGAATTGTAATCCCCAGTGTTGGAGGTGGGTTCTGGTGGAAGACGATTGGATTATGGTAGTGAATTTCTCACGAATGGTGTCACACCATCCCTCTTGATACTATACTCATGATAGTGAGTGAGTTCTTATGAGATCTGGATGTTTAAAAGTGTGTGGCAACTTCCCTGACCCTCTCTTGCTGCTGCTTTTGCCATGTGAAGTGTCTGCTCTCCTTTCACCTTCCACCATAATGGTAAGCTTCCCGAGGCCTCCCCAGAACATGAGCAGATGCTGCCATGCTTCCTGTACAGCTTGCAGAACTATAAGCCAATTAAACCTCCTTTATTTAAAAATTACCCAGTCTCAGGTATTTCTTTATAGTAATGCAAGAAACACCTAATACAGAAAATTGGTACTGAGTAGTGGGTCATTCCTATAAAGATAGCTGGGAATGCAGAAGCAGCTTTGGAACGGGGTAATTGGGCAGAAGTTGGAAGAATTTGGAAAGCTCAGAGGAAGACAGGAAGATGAGGGAAAATCTGAAACTTGCTAGAGATGTGTTGAAAGTTTGTGACCAAAATGCTGATAGTGATATGGAAAATGAAGTCCAGACTGAGGAGGTCTTGGAAGGAAATGAGGAACTTACTGAGAACTGAAGCAAAGGTCACATTTGCTATGCTTTAGCAAAGAACTTAGCTGATTGTGCCCCTGCCTGTGGGATGTGTGAAACTATTCCCGGACCAAACTGAGGGTTGGGCTGCTATTTCTCGCAGCCCAATAATGAGATGTAGATGAACTCGGGAGAAAGAGAGGTTTTATTTTCTGCAACTGGTTACAGGGAGAAGGCCTGGAAATTATTGCCAGACCAACTCAAAATTACAAAGTTTTCCAAAGCTTATATACTTTTGTAAAAAGTAAAGTAGAGGTTCCTCTTCAAAGACTTTCCTCCCCATCTAATTAGGAATCAATAGTAACTTCTCTTAGAAGCAAAATTTATTCAAAGACCTGTGCTAACATTCCTAAATATCTGCTAGCCGTAATAAAGAAATAGATGTACTTTATGTTCTTGGCTCCCACAATTTAGCCTAAATTTTGCCCTGGCATGCTTATACTGGTCCAAGCAAGCATTAGGTCATAGCCTGTTCCTCTTCCTTATTTGAAGATGTTTTTACCTTTCTTAGCATTCCACAAGTTACTTCCTCCTTCCTTTGTTCTCCTCTGCCTTTGCCTCTTTTAAAAAGCTCTAAGTTGCTAGCCAACTGGGGCAAATACAGAATGTGAGGTCCCGTTCCAGCCAATGGAAACTGGACACAGCAGTAGGGTGGGTGCATCAGGTTATAAATCACCCTGTCTCCTTTGTTTGGTGTACTATTGTGGCAAAACTGTTGGCGAGTGTACCCTTTCTGCTGAAAGTTAAAAAGGCCTTGCTGAGGAAATTAAATTTATGTTCAAGTGCTATTTCTTTATGCTACCGAGGAACAAGCATTCCTAACACCTTTTAAGCTGTATGTCCATGTGTAAGTGTTCATTCATCTAAAGACGTATGTGGTTAACTTCTTCTCGTCTATAACTAAGATCTGAGTCCTGAAGACATTCTTTGGAGCTTCAGTAAATTTACTTAACCTAAATGGGTCCAGGTACTGGGGTGATTACCCTTATGTTGTCTCCTGCTAAATCATGGAGCTTAGGGAGTTCCTTTAGACCCCCAATAAACTTGTTTGTGGAGGCCTCGGCAGTTTCTTCAGACCCCCAGTAAAACTTGTTTAATCCTAAAAGGGTCCTGTTAAGAATTCCTATATTAACTTGTCATGCTTCAAAGCCCAGGAAAGATCTAGGCAAACTCTTGGTGAATTTTTTGTTACATTTCAGCCTTTGTATAAGGGTACTGGCTCAATCAGCTTTTAATGTTTAACCTAGCTACTCATTCAGTGCTGAGACAGTTGTAATGGAGGCCTGTGTTAGTGAGACCTGGCCTGCCACAAAACTTTGAACTTGAATGTGATGATTTTGGTATCTGGCAGAAGAAATTTTTAAGCAACAAAGCATTCAAGATGTAGCCTGGCTACTTCTAACACCTATTCTCAGATGTGAAAGCAAAGGAATGTCTTAAAATTGAAACTTATATTTAAAAGAAAAGCAGAGCATAAAGGTTTGAAAAAGTTGCAGCCTGGTCACGTGGCAAAGAAAGAAAAGCTTTTTCAGGAGAGGATTTCAAGTCGGCTGTGGAGATACCACTTGCTACAGAAATTTGCATTAACTAAAAAGAACCCAAGGGCTAATATCCAAGACAATGGGGAAAAGGCCTCAAAGGCATCTCAGATAATTTTGTGGCAGCCCCTTCTATCACATGCCCTGTGGCCTGGAAGGAAAGAATGCTTTTGTGGGCCAGGCTAACAGGGCTCTGCTGCCCTGCACAATCTCAGGACACTACTCCTCACATCCGGTACTGCTCCAGCTCCAGCCTCAGCTCAAAGTGGCTGAGGTTCAACTTGAGCTTATTTGTGGAGGGGGCAACTTGCCATGAGCTTTGGTGGCTTTTACATGGTGTTAAGCCTGCAGGTAGACAGAGGGCAAGTGTGAAGGAGATTTGGCACCCTAGATTTGAGAGGATGTATGAGAAAGCCTGAGTGTCCAGGCAGAACCCTATTACAAGGGCAGCACACTCACAGAAAACCTCTACTAGGGCAGTGTGGATGGGAAATGTAGGGTTTGATGCCCCACACAGAGTTACCATTGAGGCACTGCCTAGGGGAGCTGTGGGAAGAGGGCCACTGTTCTACAGACCCTGTAATGGTAGATCCACCAGCAACACGCACACCGCAATTGGAAAAGCTGCAGGCACTCAACAACTTGTGAAAGCAGTCTCTGGGGTTATACCCTGCAAAGCCACAGAGGTGGAGATGCCCAAGGCCTTGGGAGCCTACCACTTGTACCACTGGGCCCTAGATGTGGGACTTGGAGTAAAAAGTGATTATTTCAGAGATTTGAGATTTAAGTACTACCCCGCTGGGTTTCAGACTTGCATGAGACCTGTTGCCCCTTTCTTTTGGCCAATTTCCCCCATTGGAAACAAGAATATTTACCAAATGCTTGTACCCCCATTGTGGAAGTAAATCACTTGTTTTTGATTTTACAGGCTCACAGGTAGAAAGGACTTCGCTTGTTTCAGACAAGAGTTTGGATTTTTGTGTTAATGCTGGAATGAATTAAGACTTTGGAGGGTTAATGGAAAGGCACCATTGTATTTTGAAGTGTTAGAATGACATGAGATTTGGGACAGGCCATGGGAGGAATGACATAGTTTGGATGTGTGTCCCTGCCCAAATCTCATATGAAAATGTAATCCCCAGTGTTGGATGTGGAGCCTGGTGGGAAGTGATTGGATCATGGGGGCAGATTTCTCATGAATGATTTAGCACCATCGCCCTAGGCACTCTCCTCATAATAGTAAGTGAGATCTCATGATATCTAGTCATTTAAAACCGTGATGCACCTCCTCCTTCTCTCTCTTGCTCTTGGTTTCACCATGTGATGTTCCTGCTTCCCCTTTACCTTTTGCCATGATTATAAGCTACTTGAGGCCTCCCTGGAAGCTGAGAAGATGCCAGCATTATTCTTCCTGTAAAGCATGTGGAATCATGAGCCAATTAAAACTCTTTTCTTTGTAAATTACCCAGCCTCAGGTATTTATAGCAATGCAAGAATGGACTAATATAATGTACAATAGATTTCTTGAACTTACTTCTCCTAACTGAAATTTTGTATCCTTTGAGAAACATCTCCCAATTGCCCAGACCCACTCCTGGTAACCACCCCATCATCTGCTTCTATAATTTCAACTTTTTTAGTTTCCACATATAAGTAATGTCATGTGGTATCTTTCCAATATTTTTTAAAATAAATGAGTTGTGAGATTCTCCAAAGTTAACCAATACCTGAACTTTTAATCCCCTGTACTGGCAGAATCTATAAACTATATATATATTTATGTGTGTGGATGCACAGCATAGGTGCGTGTGTATATATATATATATATGTATTTAATAGTGATATTTTGTAGAGAAGGGAAGCTGTCTTGATTACCTCAATAATCTCATTCTCTAGGAGAGTGTCCTATTTTTTTTTAATTTGCTAAACATTTGCCAAATATCTACTATACACCTGGCAACATGTTAGGTATTTTAGAAGTACTCAGACATGCTATTGAATAAACGAATGAATAGACCCTCAGTATATCATGCCACCAATATTTTTCACTGAAATTTCACAACTTAGTTCAACTAAAGAGGCTTTGTAAATGTTATATTATAAAGCAGTAGGAAGTTTGATTTGAAATATATTTTAGAGTGTTTAGCTTTTATAGTAAAATTTTCTACACTACACTTGATCTTAGCCAAACTGAGAAGCGATTGTTTAGTAAAGTTTTCTACATGACAAAAATCTAATCATTTACATTTTAGAAACTGTAGCCAATAAATTGAAACTGAGAGCAGAAAAAATCACTCACATTTCAACACCTAGAAACAATCTTTTTTAATATTTAAAGTAGTTCTCTAGTCTTCTTACATGCATATTTTGATTTCATGGTTATCAATATCATATATAAGCAATCCTTCACTCTTCGGTTTCAATATCTCCATCTGGCATTTTTTTTGGAAGATATATCTCCTGTAAAATGAAAAAGAACTGTGTCAGGCATAGTAAAGTATACCTAAGTTTTTAAAAATTGGCATAGAGGAATAGAGTGTACTTTTTTATATACCTTATATGTTTTGAATATTTATAATGGAATGGATTTCCATCTCTTAATCCGGTTTGATTTCATGCCTATTTTATATCCGGGGTATGGACTGATTAGCTCAGAAGGTCCCTGCCAGTCTGTGGGTTTTAGAACCTTCAGCAAGCACTGTTTGAGTTTGCCCCAATACCTTAATAAACAGAAATCCTACTCAACACCAATTGTTGTGTGATCTTAGACACATTTGGCAAATTCAAGCTTCCAGTAAGTTTTCAGAGTTTGTGACCTTGAGTTTCAAGGCTTGTCAGTCTTTTATGAAGACTCTATCAGGCCAAATACAAACATATTAACATCAGAGAAAAGGAGCTGTGAGAAGCAATGTTGAACAGCATTGTGCCGTTTTCTGAGGTAAAAATAAGATCAGAATGAAAGCAAGGAAGATATTGCAGTGAGGCCTGATTTGAAAAGGTAATAGTTATTAAATGAAGAGGAAAAATTGAGTGTAACAGCCATAAGAAGTAGGCTAAGTTTTCTTTTGATGGTAGCTTTTTACATTTGTCAAATAAAAATCAATTTCTTTGAGCTCTATTTCCTTCCCCCAAATATTCTTAGTCTCTGTTGCTATATTCAAAATGCTGAATATACAAAGAAAGAAAAAAACAGCCACAATTCACATAATACACCAAACTAATTTCATTTTGAGGGTGAACTGAATCGGAAAAATCTCATTTTCTTAAGAAAACTATGTATCTCATAAAGTCTTTATGTGCTTTGGAGGAATATGCCTTTGCCCGAAGGAGATGCTTGTGCATTGTCTGGGGGGGTAGTGAGAGAGAAAGAAAGAAGAATAAAAAAGAAAACAACTTTTTTCCCTACAAATAAAGTGCAAAGGGCTAGACATTTTAATTCCTTCATTTTCCCATTATTTCTTGGTTGATCAATCAGTTTCCCCAAGCAGACTTCACTTTTCTGCTTTTCTCTTGCCTCTGCCTATGCAAATTGCAACCTGCTTTTAATTATACAAGGTGCACTCTCACCAACTGATGATAATGGAGTGAAAATGGGAAGTGCATTAAGCAGCTTCAGTGGGATTTTATATGCACTGTAATGACCTTTCAATATGAATTCATAGTGAGGAAAGGATTTATATTTTTCATATTGTATAGGAAGTTGTTCTTTGTTATAAGATGTCACTTGCAATCCCTAGTGACATTTGAATAAAGGTGTAAAAATGTCGTATTTTACCATTGACAGATCCTGTCTGTTCTCTCTTGTCATGGGATAAGGGGCTTTTTCATGCATATATATGACAGCTCAAGATGTACTTTCAATTGGGTTTTCTTTCCTTGAGTTATTAAATATTCAGGATGTTCATTATGTACCAGAGCCTGAATAATATAAGATTAGTGAGAAATCTTTGTGGGAGCTTTTATTACCATTATTAATATTAATCTTGTGTGCTGCACTCATTTTTCTACTTTGCAAACGTAAATGTCAATAGAATAAGTAAACCACACCTGTCCCCCACCTCCATAGGTAAGGGCAAAAAGAAGCTTTAGAGTAAAAACAAGAACTTTTTTATGTTAGTTTTTCAAACAGTAAAAGAGGGGCAATGGGAACCCATCTATCCGAGTTCTGTTCCTAAAGAGAACAAATTTGGTAGGTCGGAAAATTAAAGTTTGAGAAGTGAGAAAAGTTCCCAGTGTAAAATATGGTGAAAGTAGAAGAGATTGCACTGAAACCCAAGGAAGGCTTCTGTATTCCCCAGACAAGGCAACTTCCACTGTTTCATACTGCTTTGAGAAAGTTGGATAAAAGTCATTGCTGTCTCTGCTGTTCCATTAAACGAGTTCTGGAAAGTCAGTAACCATATTCAAACTTTATTTTGTCCAGAACCCAAACCTTGATGATGTCATGTAATTGAAAATAATAACTATTTTGTATAGAATCAAAATAATATCTAATGCTTGAGATGCACTCTGCAGCTTATCAATGTGCTCACATATATTTTTCCAACAGCGCCTGCTAAGTGCATGCATAAATACGTGATTGAAAGTCCTGATCTAGTTTTGTGAGTCACCTGCTAATAGTGTGGTAGAACAGTCTGCAACAGCAAAGATTCCTCAGCATGGCATAGAAAGGCTGTCTTGATTTAGCTCCCCCTCATTTTCTGGCCTCTCCTCAATACTCTCTCTTTCCAATGATCATTTGTGATCATTCACACGGCATTACCTTCTGTTCTACATTAAAATGCATTTGTTCATGCTTGGCTTGTGCTCATGCTGCCTTGTTTCTACGAACATTTCTGTTATGACTCTTAATGAAGAATTTGCCCTCTTTTCCCTATTCATATGTTATTTCTCTGTTTAGATTTCAGTTCTTTCAAGAAAGCACTTCTGATACATCTCAAGTATATATTGTGATCCACCTGAGAGCTATTAGCACCTTTTGTAATTATCATCTATTCTTTCTGTAAGCTACTTAAGAGCAAAACTTTATTTATGTATTATTCAAGCACTTAGTCTCCTGTGCCTATGGGTATTCAGTGAAGAGTTTTGGAATAAACAAAAATCAAATTACTTGTTGAAATATCACTAGTGACAAAGATAATAAGGTCGAACATTTTGACTCTGCATCTCCCCATTTTGTGCAGTGTAGTGTTTTGGGAAGCCTGGTATCTTTGGAACAATACAGAGACATTGGCATTCATTCTCACTGTAACATACCCAACAGAGTCTGTTTCTTAATCAGCAAGATTCTGAAAACACTCTGATGAGGTTAATGGAAAAAATGAAATGGAATAATCCATGTGGTTTTTCTGGCACAGAAAATGCTCCACACACGTTAACTATTACAATACTTTCTTTCCCCTGTCCCTTCAATGTTGATCCCCTTCAGGCTCACACCAAGAGTCCCCTTCCTCTCTCTGTGTGTGCACTGACCTTGATCAATTCATCCATCTCATGCCTACAATGGCCATCCTTCTGATCATGGCTCCCAGATCCTTCTCTGGATTTCATTCCTCTCTCAACTCCTTTCCCTTCATGTCCCCAGAGAACTTTAAAACTTTTGGCCGGGCGCGGTGGCTCACGCCTATAATCCCAGCAGTTTGGGAGGCCGAGGTGGGCAGATCACCTGAGGTCAGGAGTTCGAGACCAGGCTGACCAACACGGAGAAACCCTGTCTCTACTAAAAATACAAAATTAGCCGGGCATGGTGGCGGGTGCCTGTAATCCCAGCTACTCAGGTGGCTGAGGCAGGAGAATCGCTTGAACCCGGGAAGCGGAGATTGCAGTGAGCTGAGGTCGCACCTTTGCACTCCAGCTTAGGTAAGAAGGGCGAAACTCCGTCTCAAAACAAACAAACAAACAAACAAACAACAACAACAAAAACTTTCAGGTTGGTATAATCAAGAGGCTAAGAATCTCTTTACCACACTTGTATAAATATTCATATGTGTTCCCATGAAAAATATTGATATATTTATTAAACAGGGTGCTGTCTCAGACTCTGATGGAGGTGTGCTGTGATAAATGGAATGAGGACTGTGTGTTGAATTATGTGTTAAGAATTTTGAAATGGCAACGTGAACTTAATACCTCTTTATTAGGTTGTTATGGTGATCAAATTGAGTTAATACATGTAAAGTAATTAGAACTATGACTATCACATTATAAGGAATGAATAGATTTTAGTTTTTATTATGATATCCAAAGCTGAAGTAATTATATACTTTCCCAATGTTACTATTTTTCATGTGTTTTCTACCTTAGATTTGGAAACTTCTAGTTTCTTTGCTTCTTAATTTATACATTAGTAATTCAACATTAATGCTTCCCACTCTAAACCCTAACCCCATCCAATCAATCACAAAACCAGGCCAGCTCTACCACCTTAATATTTTTTTCAATGTTTTTATATGTTTAATTTCTACAGCTATCTTTTCTCCATCAATACTCCCATCCCTAAGTTCAGGTCATATTACAGCATAGTTTTTAAACATTTTTTAAACTAAAAATTTAATTCACACATGCTAAAAAGTTAGAGAAGAACAGAAAAGTGAGAAAATGTGTTTCTGCTACCCTACGTCTCCAGTCCTCCTTTCCAGAGGCAGCTACTAGAATTGTTTGAGTATTGTACTACAGGGTCTGTCTCTCCCTCTTTCTCTCTCTCTCTCACACACACACAGACACATGCATACACACACATTATATAATTATATATGACTTCTGTGTTTTTCTGTGTTTTACACAGAAACACATTTATTTTGTCTTAAAATATTAATTTTTTCCTATCAGGACATGCAAGCTCCTCACTTTTCCTACATGTCTGTGGAGCCTCCCTTGTTGAATCCAGTATTTCTTTTGTCTTATACTTTATTAACACTTTATTTTACTTTAGATCCAGGGGTACATGTACAAATTTGTTATATGGGTATATTGTGTGATGCTGAAGCTTGGGCTTCTAATGATTCAATTACCCAAGTAGTGAATAGTACCCGATAGGTAGTTTTGCAACCCTTGATTCCACTTCCCTTTTGTGGCCTTCTAGTAGTCCCCAGTGTCTATCATTGTCATCGATATGTCCATGAGTACCTGATATTTAGATCCCACTTATACGTGAGAGCATATGTTATTTGGCTTTCTGTTCCTGAATTAATTCACTGAGGATAACGGCCTCCAGCTGGATCCAGGTGTTGCAAAGGACATTTCTTTCTTTCTGTTTAGTATTTCATGGTAAATACTAAAAAGAATATGTACCACATTTTCTTCATCCAATCCACCATTGATAGACCTTAGGTTTATTCCATGTCTTCGCTATTGTGAAGTACTGTGATAAGCACGCTAGTACATGTGTCTTTTTAGTAGAATTATTTGTTTTCTATTGGATATATACCCAGAAATGGAATTGCTGGGTCCAATGGTAGTTTGGTTTTCAGTTTTATTGAGAAATCTCCAAACTGCTTTACACAGTGGCTGAACTAATTTACATTCCCACCAATAGGTACAAGTGTTCATATGGACTTTTGAATGAGCTTGCCCATACTCCCCATCTTCTTATAATAAATCTGGTTAATGGATTTATGCAAATCCCGTGAAATTCCCCAAATGATTTTGGAATAATTGTGATCTTTATATGAATAGTTCTTTCTAGCTAAGAAAGTAAATTATTTTCATAGCCAAGACTTGTTTAAACTCCTGGATAGTTTTTCTGCTTTATTGTTATTAAAAATGAAATATTTTACTATAATTTATAATTGCTCTATTTGCATTGTAAGGATGTTAGCAGATAATACATTTTGTAACTAGATTAATTAAAAATTATCTTAGAGCTTTTAATAATCCTTTGACCACCTCTCAGTTTTATTTCTTCACATCTTTTGTCAGTTTCATTCCTGAAAGCCTGCAGTAAAAGGCATGGGAGAAATCTACTGTAGGTAAACTGCTACATATGTAAGGAAAAGTGCCACTTTTTTCAGGCAAGACTGTCCTTAAAGCAACATTGCAAATTGGTAATATGAGTGTAATGATATGCATCTGCAACTACAAATTTATTTTCATTTCCTGCACCTTAACCTATCACAAAATAACATGGATTTACTATATCCAGTACCCAACTCATATTTATAGACAATTCCACTCCCTCCCTTTATAATCTAATCTTTTGCTGCTGTCATGCATTCTTCCAAATTGCTCCTTGGATTTCCCTCTGAAATACCATTACCTCAATCACAATTTGGTCTGCTAATTAATTTTTGGGTTTATTTTCTTGTTATAAAATCACTACTATAAGGTGAGAGAGACCCCTATTGTCATTGCAATTAGAATAAAAGCCTGCACTATTTAGCCTGTATTTAAATATAATTTTTTTCAAGATAATTCTTTAAGGTGGCTCTTTTCACTCCTGAATCTGAAAAAATGCAAATATCCTCCAATTCCCCAGCTTCTTCTCCCTATTTTGTTTACCTTACTGTATTTTCAATATGTACATTTCCCTAATTTATTGACATCTCCGTTATGTATTTTAATGAACATTACTAACAACTGCTCCAACCCAATCTTTACTTCCATTGATCACTAGTGCCCAATGAATGCTTCCAGTTGATAGACATGTAATTTTTTGAAATATCATTATATTAACTTTTTAAAAATAAGGGCATCTTTTCTCTTTCATTTACTTTTTTAAACATAAAATTACATGCTTGCTGCATATTATTGTACTCTTTCTTTTAGTGTTTGTCTAATACTTATTTTCTCAATATTTTTCCTTCTACATTTCTGTCAACTTCATCAGGATATATCCACAATTTTTTTGAAATTCAGCATTTTTCATTCTTGGACCTAGTGCTCTCATTCTACCTTTTGATGTACATTTTATTTTATTTAAAGAAAATTTCATTATTATATATTTAAATATCTTTTATTATGATCTATATTATTTTATTCTGGAACAATTAATGTAGAGACATTATATATTGTCTCATCTCTTTCCTTGCCACCATGTAAGCCATTCTCTACACTGAATCAAGAATGATCTTTCTAAAATATAAACATATAAGTCACAGAGAATAGAGACAACTCAATTTGAATGAAGTGAAACAGATGTATTGGAAACTAAGAAAGAAGAGGTGACTAAAAAAGAACCTAGAAGCCCTTGAAATCTGGATCGAGATGTTCTGCATTTATGTGGTCATAGAAACCACTGGAAGGAGTTAACTGGGAAGCATTCTCAAAGCAAAACCACAGGAAGAACAAGCTGGTGTCAGTACAGAAGACAGGCAGAGAACCAGTACCCAAGGAGAGAGAAGAGGTCAGATTACTCAAAGGTGGAAAGAAACTGACACTATTTTGGGAGACTTAAATCAATAATGAAAGCCTTCATTTGTAGATTTTTGTCAAAAAATTGAGAACAAAAGTTCCCATTGAGCAATAAAAATTTTATCTAACTTGAATAAATGGCCTGTTTTTTGTTTACCGAATTGTTTAATACAAAGGCTCTATTTTCTATGATAAAAAAACAAAAAACAAAAACAAAAAGAGAACCACATTTTCACTTTATTTTGCCTAAAAGATTCTTCAGAAGTTGGTAACTGAAACATTATTAACTATGTATTCTTCAGAACCTCAAATATTTGAGATGAAAAGTACATTGAGATGAAAGGAGAAAAGAAAATGTGGTTAAGTTGAACAAAAAATTTCTTTTTATTTTTTATGACAGTTCTAGTCACTAACTCTAAATTATTGAACTTTATTTTCTAAAGCATTCATTTTTTTCTATTTCTCTGAGATGAACTATTTTTTTAAATTTTATTTTAGAATGTCTTGGTGAATTCAGTATAACATCTAAATGAAGACTTAGCAGTAACTGGGGATTGAAAACCATGAGTTTGTATCCTAGCTCCCTACTTCTAATTCCATGACCAAGCTTAATTCACTTGGAATATTTTTGAAACAAAATTTTTAAAGTAAATTTTAATAATGTACCATATGTAAGAAATAAGTTTATTGTTTGGGTCAATTAAATTAAAATTAGCACAATTTAATTAAGTGAATGTAATGAAATGAATAAACCTTTATTGACAGCCTGATTATTAACAGGGATTTAAATTCAGTTGGAAAGGTGCAGGCATCACCATCATGGCCACACGTCTCACGCCCTCTCATCTAGGGTAAACAAGGTGGTAGGACTTTTCTCAGTTCAGCTAAATACGGGGTTCTTGTCCATCCCATGGCCATTAAGATTTAGGCTCCCAGACAGTTTAAAGAGTGAATAAAGTAGGTTTTTACTGGGTGAAAAGTAAAAACAAAAAATGGGGGAAACAGGGACTCTGACAAGGCCAGAGTCCCTCCGCTAGAGGGCTTCCTGCTGGGCAGTTTAAATCTCAGGTTTCACACAGGAAGAGGAGGGCCAGGCTTCTCCCCACTGCAAAGGGTGTGTGAACTTCTTGAGGCTCCAGCTCAGTGGGTAGGCTGGTTGGATTTCTTCAGGAACTCCCTTCCCACCTGGCTATCTCATTCCCCCATCTAAAGAAGTATATCTGACTGCCGTTAGATTAAGGAAAAGGACAAAGACCGATCTTAACTCCTTCCTGCTGACTGGGCGTGCTGTTTTGGAGAAACTGCAGTTAGAGCTCCTTCACAGGCCTGTGTAAGGGTTCCCAGCAGGAGGGGCCATCCTCTGAGAGCCTGCGTTTTCTTTTTGTTTTTTTTTTTTTGTTTTATTTGAGACGGAGTCTTTTCTCTGTCCGCCAGGCTGGAGTGCAGTGGCGCAATCTCGGCTCACTGCAAGCTCCGCCTCCCGGGTTCACGCCATTCTCCTGCCTCAGCCTCCCGAGTGGCTTGATCATTTGTTTGGAGTTTGATGGCCTGAAGGCAGGAACAGACAGACAAACTAGGTTAGTAGAAAACATGTATTAAAACAAAACAGAGGTTGGGGTAAAAACAGCTCAAAAATCCTGAAGCGTTTTACCTGTTTGCATGGGGAGAGGGAGGGCAAAAGCCTGACTGGTAAAAAAAACTTCACCCTTTTGCCATCATGTTGGGCTCCTGAGTTCCTTTCCCCTGAGCCCAATCCTAAGCCAACCAGTTTAAGGTTTGGGAAATTAACTCTTTCCAGTTTGGAGGATGCAGCTGAGTGGAGTGTCCCATAGTATAGAGATACAATTACCTGTCAGTGAAGAGAGGACAGAGGAGGAGGGGGGGGTGGGAAACAAAGGATTTTTTAAAAGGAGTCACAGGGATTCAGGATGTATTTGAAAGGGGTACACACTGAAGATGAATGGCTACCCGTCTAGAAAGAGGGGAGAAGGCATCCTTGGTTCCCTTCTCTTCCTAGTGGATACCCAGGGTATGTGAGGGAGAGAGGAAGGAGTGTTCCCTTTCCATCTTCCATCCTTGGATCCCCGAGTTCCGGTGAACTTGGCAGGTCTCCCCGTAAGTGCCAAAGCGGTTTGTACCCATGAAGCAGGGAGGGCCTAGAAAATAAGAATTATCACTCTCACCTATTCCTCTAAGCCCCCTACTGTTAGTAGCCTTGGAATTGCCTAGATCTCATTTATGCCTTTGGTACTAATGGGCCTTTATCCATGAAACAGGAAGCTTGGGCTTGGCTTAATTGGCAGGAATCAGCCATGCTCACCTGTGCTGTGCCTTTTAACCTCTGTTGTCATTTGCCTCTAGATCCCTTAGATCCAGTTTTCTTTTCTAGGGCTTTGACCCGAAGCCTGGAATTGAGTCTGGGACAAAAATTTGTCTCTCAGGGTGTTGCATGGACTTGTTATCATAAACCAAATGCTAAGCAGAAACTGTGGAACTGAGTCCTCCTCCAACAAGGGAGAAGAAAGGATGTTTTGTGACACATCCGGATAAATGGAAGCTAGCTATAGTTAGGCTTGCTAGGATTTGGGTGCATGGTGCTTGGCTTTGGTTAGTTCCCTTAGTTTTACTTTCCCAAAAAGGAAAGCACTGGGTGATGGACACCCCTATGTATTAGATCACCTGGCAGGATTTGCAAGATAATTGCTCAGAACTAGAATATTGATCCGGATTTCTACATTACCAATTCATTTTGTTCTTTCTGAGCTGCACCCAGGGATTGCTGGTTGGTTTACAGGAACAAGCAGGGTAGTGTAAAATGTAGGTGAAAACTTAAAAACAACTAGTAAATATAGAATTTAGTGGCAAATGTATGATAAGTTTTGGAACATAATTTATCTCTCTTCAGTCCTCATTTTTGTTTAAAAAATAAAAAATTATGATAAGGGTTTCCTCCAACCTCAGAAGTCTGAGGATGAAAAGTCTTAGAAGCAACAGTGAGGTTTTGAGTCTCCATTTTACTCGCTTTTGGAGTCCCCACATTGTGTACCAAAAATGTTGCAGGACTTTTCCTTAGTTCAGCTAAAGACTGGGTTCTTGTCCTCCCCACGGCTGTTAAAATGTAGGCTGGCAGATGGTTTAAAGAGTGAGTAAAGCAGGGTTTCATTGGGTTTTTAAAAGGAGAAAAAAAGGGGGGAATCAGAGATTCTTGAACGGCCAGAGCCTCTCTGCTAGAGTGCTTCCCGCCAGGCAGTTCGAATCCCAGGTTCCACACAGGAAGAGAAGGGGCCAGGCTCCTCCCCTCTGCAAAGGATATGAATTTCCTGAGGCTCCACCTTAGTGGGCAGGCTGGTTGGAGTTTCTCCAGGGACCCTCTCCCAACTGGCTGTCTCAAAATCAGTACTAGCCAAGTGGCTTTCACAATCAGCTTTCCAATTTATCATAATCCCGGATCTCCTAGAGTTGATTGTATTCACGGATGCCAACTTATACTTACTAATCTCACACTAAAAATACCCAAAAGAGAATAAAATATGAATGTGCATGTCAATTAATTCATCTACCCTGAGTAATATAACTGTCAAGAAAGCCAGAACCTTGTGTCAATCTTATCAGAAGTTTTTATTCCTAAAGGCAAATTATTTTGGAAACTAAACAACGTAAAGACACTAGGTAAAAATGAAATCGAAGATAATTACTATGTCTCACATATAAAAAGGCATTTTAATGCCTTTAGTTTCCCAGAAAAACTAGAATATAAAAGGTAAAATTAACCATTAGATAATGTGTGTAAAGCTCTGCAATATGTAATGATTTAGCATTTCCCAAAGCCTTATATTTTTATCTCTAGCAGTGACAAACGGATACAATTTGTTAACGACATAATAGCATAGTGTGGTCACATAGTGGTTGAACATATGTGTTTTGATGTCAGACACCTGTCTGACCTATATTGTAGATCAGTATTCTAGATCTAGAATTTGTTAACTGGAGGATTTTGGATAAGTTCCTCTATCTCCCCAAGCTTCAGTTTCCTTATTCACAAAATGAAAAAAAAAAAAAAAAATACAAGGATAAATCTTAGTTTACTGTCAGGTTTAAATGATGTACATAGCTTCTAATTTTCCACCACTGCATTTGACATGTAGTAATTGGTCAACATAGTTACTGAACACATGGTTATCTGTGATGTTATAACAACTAGTGGACATGCTTTCAAGTAGAACGTATGACCTGAGAGATGGATAGTATATCATGGATGAATACAATGTGGAGCTGTACTTACGGGGCTCAGGTTCATAGACTCTGAGGTCTGGAAGTTGAAAATGACTTACAATTCAATTTTAAGCACCTTTACAAATGAGCCTTGGGTTACAGGATTGTTTTTTGTATTTATGCTGATTTTGTGTGTATTCAGTGTGCAAACCTAACCTTTCTTATATTCTTTAAAAAGGAGCTGTGATGTGAGTCAATTCGATTTACTAAGCATCAGGGCGTCCTGTTATCTAGCATGACAGTCGCAAAGGTGAATGAAGCAAGGGCTCTGCCTTAAAAGGAGATCTTTAATCAGAAATGATAGTAATACACTGTGAGATTGAAATAACAAGAGTAGGCACAGGGTTGTTTGCACACAAAGAGAACAGTGGAAAAATCTTGTGAGAGGAAATAATAAAAACTTATTACTTGAGGAGTTTAATGGATCTGAAAAAAAAAAAATACGGTCTTTGAGGAAAAACCAGGAGCTGACATTATCTGAGATTTCAAGGATACCCAAAAGCTCGCTCGAGTAGAGTCTTGTTTGGTACTCAGCATACTGAGTGGGGTAAGCTGTAAAGAGGCCAGACCCTAAAGGACCTCAGATACCAAATGAAGGGGTTTAGTAATTATAATATAGGCAATGCAGGGACCCTAAAACACATGAGCAGAGTGGTGATATGGTGATAGGGGCAGTGAACAAAGACAAAACAAACAAACAAAAATGGCTCCAGGCTTATGTGGAAAAACAACACAGAGGGGAGTTATGCCGAAGTTTGGGAGGATGTTTGGGAGAAGCGGGATTGACAAGTAAGCTTGGGAGCCATGGTGTGCCGAGCTCACCAGTGGAGCACAGTTTGCACGCCATGCAGCATGCCAGCTTGGGAAGATTTTCTCACTGTGAATATGGAGGTGTTTTTTTTCACCTATGTGTAACCTTTATGTTCAATAGAAAGAAATAAGAAACGGGAAATAAAACTTCGTAAATGTGTGTTCCAGTACTCAGATCCCTACTAATACCCTTGGGAAATTCACTATGGTAGTCAAAGAAGAATGATCATTATATCCACCTACTGGTACAAAAGATCACATCTCATTCCATCTAAAATAGATGAAATAAATTTAAAAATTCGAATCATTTAAAATGGCAGTAAACAAATGCAAGTGATAATGACTGTCCCCCCCAAAAAGAAATATGAATCACTTCAAAGTTTTATCTTTCTGGAGTGTAACATCAAGGTACTTAAAAGCACTTGGAGGTTCATCCGCACATAAATATGAACAGCTAAAGAAGAACAGCACGTTTCAATGGGTATTATGAAAACAATGAATTTCCAAAACAAAGGGTAAGGTAAAGGCAAATAATGTTCCCCAATACACTATTTCTAACATTCCTAAAGTAGCACTAATTTGGATATGTTCAATATTTTTAAGCACATTTGCATATGTTTATAGTTTGACTGACATTCTAGACTGACAGACAACCTCCACTGAATCCTAACCAGAACCTTTGAGGCTACTGAAAAGTTATGTGATCCTGCATAACTTCTGTCACTACTGAAAACCTCAGGACACTGAATTTCTCACCTGGAAAAAAAATAAAACTTTTACCTATAGAATTGGGAGGATTAATTTAGATAGTACATGTACTGTATAATATTTAACTCAGGGTCTTGTGTATACCTCTTAAGCAAAAAACATACATGGTATTTTTATTATAATTTACTTCATGTTATTTAATTATCAAATATCAAGCAAGAAATGTTTTATTATAGCATGTTTTAGATAAGAAAACTGAAGCTCAGGAAGGCCAAATGGGTTTTTTTTCAGTTTCACAGCAGTGCTAAAACCAGAAACCATTGCTCTGATTCTATTCGTAGAACTACCCTCGCTCTCTCAGACAGACTGAGGAGGTGGGTCATTTGCCTTCAGTGGAAGACCTCCTTCGCAAAGCCAATGTGCTACAATGGGGATGTGCAGATATTCATCCATGTCCCTCCAAGGCTTAGCATTCTGAAGACCCACCTGTTGGTCAGTATTTCTTATTTTGATAATGCCAAAACATTTTGACATTTCCAATTCATGTCATCTGACTCTAAAACTCAAACTTACATTTCAAAATAAATTTTATTTAGTCTCGCATAAAAAAGTACCATATAAATCTAAAAAACAAAACACAAACACAAGTGCAGAAAAAAAAATGCCATATCATGACTAATAGAAATGAGTTTTGTTTCTCAGCTGAAGGAGCTCTTGGGCTGAGACTATGGGATTTTCCAGATACAGAATCATGTCATCTGCAAACAGCAATAGTTGGACTTCCTCTTTTCCTATTTGGATGCCTTTTATTTCTTTTTCTTGCCTTATTGCTCCGTCTGGAGCTTCCAATACTCTGATGAATAGAAGTGGTGAGAAAGGGCATCCTTACCTTGTGCCAGTTTTCAAGGAGAATGCTTCAAGTTTTTGCCCATTCAGTGTGACATTGGCTGTGAATTTATCATAGACGGCTCTTATTATTTTGAGGTATGTTCCTTCAATACCTAGTTAATTGAGAATTTTTAACATGAAGGGATATTGAATTTTATTTAAGGCCTTTTCTGCAACTATTGAGATAATTGTGTTTTTGTCTTTAGTTGTTTATGTGATAAACAACATTTATTGGTTTGCATATGTTGAAACAACCTTGCATCCCGGGGATGAAGCCTATATGATTGTGGTGGATTAGCTTTTTGAGGTGCTGCTGGATTTGATGTGACAGTATTTTGTTGAGGATTTTTGTGTCAATGTTCATCAAAGATATTGGCTTGAGGATTTATTTTTTGTTGTGTCTCTGTCACGTTTTGGTATCAGGATGATGCTGCCCTCATAGAATAAGCTGGGGAGGAGTCTCTCATTTTCCATTTTTTTTTTAGAATAGTTTCAGTGGGAATGATACCAGCTCTTCTTTGTACATCTTGTAGAATTTGTCTGTGAATCCATCTGGTCCTGGGCTTTTTTTGGTTGGTAGGCTATTTATTACTGATTCAATTTGGGAACTTGCTGTTGGTCTATTCAGGGAATCAATTTCTTCCTTGAAATTCAATCTTGGGAGAGTGTATGTGTCCAGGAATTCATGCATCTCTTCTAGGTTTTCTAGTTGTGTGCACAGAGGTGTTTGTAGTAGTTTCTGATGGTTTTATTTCTGTTGGGTCAGTGGTAATATCCTCTTTGTCATTTCTAATTGTGTTTATTTGGATCTTCTCTCTTTCCTTCTTAATTAATCTAGCTAGCAGACTGTCTATCTTATTAAGTATTTGAAAAAAACAACTACTGAATTTGTTGGTCTTTTGAATATTTTATTGTGTCTCTGTATGCTTAGTTAAGCTCTGATTCTGGTTATTTCTTGTCTTATGCTAGCTTTGGGTTTGATTTGTTCTTGCATCTCTATTTTTTTCAGTTGTTGTTAGGTTGTTAAATCGAGGTAGGTCTCAGGATACAAAATCAATGTTCAAAAATCACTAGAATTCCTATATACCAGCAAAAGCCAAGCCAAGGGCTAAAGCAGAAAGACAATCCCATTCGCAATTGCCACAAAAAGAGTAAAACACCTAGGTATACAGCTAAACAGGGAGGTTAAAGATCTATACCATCAGAATTACAAAACACTGCTGAAAGAAATTAGAAGAGACAAATGGGAAAACATTCTATGCTCATGAATAGTAAAAATCAAGATTATTAAAATCACCACATTGCCCAAAGCAATTTACAGATTAAATGCTATTTCTATCAAACTACCAACGAAATTCTTCACAGAACTAAAAAAAAAAAAACTATTTTAAAATTAATACAGAAACAAAAAAGAGCTCAAATAGCCAAGGCAATACTAAACAAAAAGAACAAAGCTGGAGGCAGCACATTACCCAAGTTCAAACTATGCTACAGGACTCCAGTAACCAAAACAGCATGGTACCGGTACAAGAAAAGACACATAGACCAGTGGAACAGAATAGAGAGCTTAGAAACAAGGCTACACATCTATGACCATCTGACAAAAACAAGCGATGGGGAAAAGACTTCCTATTCAATAAATGGTGCTAGGATAACTGGCTAGCCATATGCAGAAGATTGAAGCTGGGCCTCTTCCTTTTGCCATATACAAAAATCAATTCCAAACGGGTTAAATACTTAAATTTAAAATGCAAAACTATAAAAACCCTGGAAGAAAACCTAGGCAATACCATCTTAGTCATAGGATTGGGCAAAGATTTCAAGACAAAGACACCAAAAGCAATAGCAACAAAAGCAAAAATTGGCAAGTGGGATCTAATTAAACTTAGGAGCTTTTGCACAGCAAACTAAACTATCAACAAAGTAGACAGATAACCTGCAGAATGGGAGAAAACACTTGCAAACTATGCATCTGACAAAGTTTTAGTATCCAGTATCTGCAAAGAACTTTAATAGGCAATACAGTCTTAGACATAGGATTGAGCAAAGATTTCAAGACAAAGACACCAAAAGCAATGGAAACAAAAGCAAAAATTGACAAGTTGGATCTAATTAAACTTAAGAGGTTCTGCACAGTAAACTAAACTATCTACAGAGTAGACAGATAACCTACAGATTAGGAGAAAACGCTTGCAAAATATGCATCTGACAAAGTTCTAGTATCCAGCATCTGTAAGGAACTTAAACAAATTTAGAGGAGAAAAACAAATAACCCCATTAAAAAGTGGGCAAAGAACATGAACAGACACTTCTCAAAAGAAAACATACATGCAACCAACAAGCATATGAAACAAAGCTCAATATCACTGAGCATTAGAGAAATGATAATCAAAACCACAATGAGATACCATCTCACACCACTCAGAATGGCCATTATTAAAACGTCAAAAACTAACAGACACTGACAAGCTTATGGAGAAAAGGGAACACTAATACACTATTGATGGGAGTGAAAATTAGTTCAACCATTGTGGAAAGCAGTATGGCAATTCCACAAAGAGCTTAAAACAGAACTACCATTTAACCCAGCAGTCCTATTGCTGGGTATACACCCAGAGGAATATATATCATTCTACTATAAAATGCTTGCATGCTAATGTTCACTGCATTACTATTCACAATAGCAAGAACATGGAATCAACCTAAATGACCATCAGTGGTAGACTGGATGAAGCAAATATGGTATTTATACACCATGAAATACTATGCAGTCATGAAAAAAAGAATGAAATCATGTCTTTTGCAAGAACATGGATGGAGCTGGAAGCTATTACCCTCAGCAAACTAATGCAGGAACAGAAAACCAAATACTATGTTTTGGCTTATAAGTGGAAGCTAAATGAAGAGAACTCATGAATACAAAGAAGAAAACAACAGACACTGAGTGGAGGGTGGTAGGAGGAAGAGGGTCAGAAAAAATGACTGTTGGGTACTAGGTTTAATACCTGGGTGCTGAAATAACCTGTACAACAAAGTTGTGTGACATGAGTTTACCTATATAAAAAACCTTCATATGTATCCCCAAACCTAAAATAAAAGATAAAAAATAAAAGGAAAATCAGTAGGGTTTTACTAAAACAGCAGGCACTCAGAGACCACCCAGCCTTAATTACAGTTTCAGTAGCATTTGCTTTAATTGGAAGAATAAAAGAAATGAAGTGGAGTGAATGAAGAAATTAGCATATATATCACTGTCCTCACATTGTACATGGCCTTAAAACACTGTTTGCTTCTGCCTGTCTCTGAAGCTGCGCTGAACCCTGGAAAAAAATGCGGCATGGCAATCAGCAAATCCTCAGGCTCCACCTTTATGAAATTCTAATTAAAGTATTTTATAATCTTAAAGAAATAAGTTTTGGATTATGCATGGTAAAAACTACTTAATTTCTAAGATTAAGGAAGTAAAAATGAAATCAATATCATGTGTGTATATGTGTATATATATATAAATTGTCTCATATTTCTTGACAAGAAATGAAATATGTATGATAATTCCTCCATTTTGTGTTCCCCATGAAATATGAATATTATTTGGGAATTTGAGCTGGAAGTGATATAGACAGTAAGATGAAAATAACTCCCATTAATCACTCTGATGGGCATTTCTCCTTGTCTGTGTGCAAATTTCCAGTGATAGAGTGGGCTGTCTCTCTAACTTCTCAGCCTCATAATCAACACATCAACTGAACTAAAGTTCTTGTTTTCTGTAATCAAGTTTCAGGGAGCCATAATGCTATTCATGTACTCTAGAAAAAGTAAGATTTTCAATTAGGTGATGCAATTCTATTGTAGCCAATAGTAAGTGGGTGCACCAGAATAGACTGGTTGTTTGCACATTTCATTGTTAGCCATCTAGTACTCATTAATTAGCATATAAAATGTGTTAATATACATGTTCATGTGAGTAGATGTATATGTATATTTTAACAACATTGAATATTTGATGTTCTAAAGTGATACAATCCAGTAGAACGTTCAGCTATTATATTAGAAAAATGTTCTTTGTCTATACTGTTCAATATGGTAGCCACTAGTATATGTTGCTGTTGAGCATTGTAGCTACTGCAACAAAGAAAATGCATTTTAATCCTATTTAATAAATTTAAATTGTTACATGTGGGTAGGAGATGCCATATTAATTGGTGCATTTCTTTTTCTTTTTTTTTTTTCTGTTTTGAGACAGAGTTTTGCTCTATCACCTAGGCTAGAGTGCAATGGTGCCATCTAGGCTCACTGCAACCTCAGCCTCCGGAGTTGAAGTGATTCTCCTGTCTCAGCCTCCTGAGTAGCTGGGACTACGGGTGCCTGCTGCCACACCTGGCTAATTTTTGTATTTTTAGTATAGACAGGGTTTCACTATGTTAGACAGGCTGGTCTCAAACTCCTGACCTCGTGATCTGCCCATCTCAGCCTCCCAAAGTGCTGGGATTACAAGCGTGAGCCACCGTGCCTGGCCAAGTGGTGCATTTCTAGAGAAATTACTTATTTATTTTAACTCAAATTAAACTTTCTGTAGAGTTGGGTGGATCCTTTAATATTCTTATATATTATTGATATTCTAATGCAAAAAAATAAGAAATATATTGAATATTTACCAGTGAATATGCTCATGTACCTTCAATTTCAAATGATTTCAAATGATTTGAAATTGAGGTTAAGATGTGAGGCACTAATTGTTGTTCTTTTTCATTGATGATCCCTGATTTTTCAATTAAAAAATATTCCAATAATATAAAAAAGAAAAGGACTAACAAGAGGTCTTTGACCACCTATGGGGAACTTATAAAGCTTTTGCAAAATTTTGACTCTTTAAACAATTGTCTGAATAGTTCATTTAACAAAAAGTAAATATCATTTCTCCAATTTAATTGGCATGCAGAAAGTGAAACAGGCCTGGGATTTTCAGACAATTTCTAATACCACCATCATAACTTTGAACTACTTATTGGCTCATATTTGCCATTTAGGTTTTCGTTTGGTTTCAAACCTTTTGAAGACTGATCTAAGTGCTAAATACTCTTAGATGATGTCATTTTAATTATATAGCTTACCATCATATCTAAACAGAGTAACAGTATTAGTAATATCATCAAGGTTTGTTATTCATAGGCATTATTAAAACATAAATATTCAATTCAAAATGTAGGTGAATGTTCTAAATATTATATAACTCAAAGCAATTTTTTCATCATCTTTTTTCAATTTTTTTATTTTATTTTTATTATACTTTAAGTTTTAGGGTACATGTACACAACGTGCAGGTTTGTTACATATGTATACATGTGCCATGTTGGTGTGCTGCACCCATTAACTCATCATTCAACATTAGGTATATCTCCTAATGCTATCCCTCCCCACTCCCCCCACCCCACAACAGTCCCCAGTGTGTGATGTTCCCCTTCCTGTGTCCATGTGTTCTCATTGTTCAATTCCCACCTATGAGTGAGAACATGCGGTGTTTGGTTTTTTGTCCTTGCAATAGTTTGCTGAGAATGATAGTTTCCAGCTTCATCTATGTCCCTACAAAGGACATGAACTCATCCTTTTTTATGGCTGCATAGTATTCTGTGGTGTATATGTGCCACATTTTCTTAATCCAGTCTATCATTGTTGGACATTTGGGTTGATTCCATGTCTTTGCTATTGTGAATAGTGCCGCAATAAACATACATGTGCATGTGTCTTTATAGCAGCATGATTTATAATCCTTTGGGTATATACCCAGTAATGGGATGGCTGGGTCAAATGCTATTTCTAGTTCTAGATCCCTGAGGAATCGCCACACTGACTTCCACAATGGTTGAACTAGTTTACAGTCCCACCAACAGTGTAAAAGTGTTCCTATTTCTCCACATCCTCTCCAGCACCTGTTGTTTCCTGACTTTTTAATGATCACCATTCTAACTGGTGTGAGATGGTATCTCATTGTGGTTTTGATTTGCATTTCTCTGATGGCCAGTGATGATGAGCATTTTTTCATGTGTTTTTTGGCTGCATAAGTGTCTTCTTTTGAGAAGTGTCTGTTCATATCCTTTGCCCACTTGTTGATGGGGTTGTTTTTTTCTTGTAAATTTGTTTGAGTTCATTGTAGTTTCTGGATATTAGCCCTTTGTCAGATGAGTGGATTGCAAAAATTTTCTCCCATTCTGTAGGTTTCCTGTTCACTCTGATGGTAGTTTCTTTTGCTGTGCAGAAGCTCTTTAGTTTAATTAGATCCCATTTGTCAATTTTGTCTTTTGTTGCCATTGCTTTTGGTGTTTTAGACATGAAGTCGTTGCCCACGCCTATGTCCTGAATGGTATTGCCTACGTTTTCTTCTAGGGCTTTTATGGTTTAAGGTCTAAAATGTAAGTCTTTAATTCATCTTGAATTAATGTTTGTATAAGTTGTAAGGAAAGGATCCAGTTTCAGCTTTCTCCATATGGCTAGCCATTTTTCCCAGCACCATTTATTAAATAGGGAATCCTTTCCCCATTGCTTGTTTTTGTCAGGTTTGTCAGAGATCAGATAGTTGTAGATATGCGGCATTATTTCTGAGGGCTCTGTTCTGTTCCATTGGTCTATATCTCTGTTTTGGAACCAGTACCATGCTGTTTTGGTTACCATAGACTTGTAGTATCGTTTGAAGACAGGTAGCGTAATGCCTCCAGCTTTGTTCTTTTGGCTTAGCATTGACTTGGCAATGCAGGCTCTTTTTGGGTTCCATATGAATTTTAAAGTAGTTTTTTCCAATTCTGTGAAGACAGTCATTGGTAGCTTGATGGGGATGGCATTGAATCTATAAATTACCTTGGGCAGTATGGCCATTTTCACGATATTGATTCTTCCTACCCATGAGCATGGAATGTTCTTCCATTTGTTTGTATCCTCTTTTATTTCATTGAGCAGTGGTTTGTAGTTTTCCTTGAAGAGGTCCTTCACATCCCTTGTAAGTTGGATTCCTAGATATTTTATTCTCTTTGAAGCAATTGTGAATGGGAGTTCACTCATGATTTGGCTCTCTGTTTGTCTGTTATTGGTGTATAAGAATGCTTGTGATTTTTGCACATTGATTTTGTATCCTGAGACTTTGCTGAGGTTGCTTATCAGCTTAAGGAGGTTTTGGGCTGAGACAATGGGGTTTTCTAGATATACAATCATTCATCTGCAAACAGGGACAATTTGACTTCCTCTTTTCCTAACTGAATACCCTTTATTTCCTTCTCCTACCTGATGGCCCTGGCCAGAACTTCCAACACCATGTTGAAGGTGTTGAGTGGTGAGAGAGGGCAAAATTTTTAATTTCTTTTTGTTGGCATTATATTACTCAATTTAATTATGTATTATTTCAAGAGTAAAATATATTGTAATATCTTATTGTTAGAAAAGCTGCTAATATCATATACAGAAAGTTATTAATACATTTCTTTCAGTGTAGTAGTTTGAATATTCCTCTCCCCTCCAATTCATGTACACCTGGAACCTCAGAATGTGATTTATTTGAAAATCAGATCTTTACAATTATAATTAATGTAAGAATCAGATGAGATGATGCTGGGTTAGGATGGGTCCTAAATTTATTAATAGTTTTCTTATAAAAGGCAGAAAGGGAGCAACATTAGCTTTGAGAAATAATGCAAAAAATGGCATTAGAAATTAGGGTGATGTGACTATAAGCCAAGGAATGCTGATTACTGGCAAAGACAGCACATAGAAGAGATGAATGAGATAATAACTCTCCCAAGGATACTACAAGGAACCAACACTACAGGTAGTTTGATTTTGGCTTTCTAGTCTCCAGAACTGTGAGAAAATAAACTTCTGTTATTTTAAACCACCAAGTTTGTGTAATTTATTGTGGCATCCCTAGGAAGCTAATACCTACTTTGGTACTGTTAAGTGGGGTGCTTTTGTAACAAATACCTAAAAATGTGAGCATGGCTTTGGAATTAGGCAATCAGCAGCAGCTGGAAGAACTTTTAGAAGCATAATAGGTAAAAAAAAAAAAAAATCCAGATTACTTTGACAGTCTTGGTAGAAAAATGGACATTAAAGATGATTCTGGTGAGAAAGGCGATTCTGGTAAAGAAAATTTGTGTCATTCTAGAGAATAAACATGTCATCCTAAACAGAATGTTGGTAGAAATACAAGCATCAAAAGTGCTTCTGCTGAGGTCTCAGAGGGAAATGAGAAACATATTATTGGACCCTGATAGAAAGATAATCCTTATTATAAAGTGCAGATAACATGACTGCATTGTTCTTTAACATTGGATAGAAAGCAGAACTTGTCAGTGATTAACTTGAATATTTATCGGGGGAGATTTCCAACTACTGTTGAAGGCACAATCTGATTTATCCTTGCTGCTTATTGTTAAATGTAAAAGAAAGGAGATAAATTGAAGAAGGTTCTATTAAGCAAATAAGAAACAGTGCTTGGTGATTTGGAAAATTCTTATCCTATGATGATTACAAAAGATGTTAAAAGTATATTCTGGAGAAGGGGTCAAGGGTGTGGCTGGAAAACATTTTGCTGCAGAAATGAGTTAAGTGAGTAACATTATAGATCCATCTCAGCAGAAGCCAGGAATACAAAAGGGGTTATCCAGGCAGGATTCAAGGAGAATCTTCTTGTCTGATGACATAGATCTTTTGACATGTATGGGAGATCCACAAGATTATTGAGAATATGGTGTTAGCAGAAACACTATTAGCTTGGACTGAAAAGGACAGAAACTATGCAAAATGAAAGACAGTTGATGGAATCCCAAAATTGTACAGGCAAGAAGTGGACTTATAGTGCTATCCTTCAAGAAGAAGGAAGAATGACTCCAAGAGTGGAGACATGATAAGAGACAGAGGTTGGGGAAGAAAAAGCAGAGGGAGCTCTGATCAGCTGGGCCCAGCAGACAGAGATGTTTGCCATAGGTGATTGTTCTCAGACCTTAAAACATGATGGAATTTGCACTGAAAGTTCTCAGTCTTGTGTGGAAAAAATGACCCCTTTATTTATTCTAATTTCTCCCTATGGTAATAGGGATGTCTATCCTATGATGTCTCACTATTGTATTTTGGAAGCAAAGGACTTGTTTTCTAATTTCGTAGGTTCTCAATTGAAGAAAAGTTTTGACTCAAGATGAATCTTCCTCAGGGTCCCATTCATATCTGTTGCAGGTGTTGCAATTTGGGACTTTTAGTTGGTTATATTTGGATAAAGTTTTGTATTTAGAGTTGATGCTAGCATGGGTTAAGACTTTTAATGATGTTAGGATGGGGTGAATGTAAATGGGACAGCCATGTATTTGGGGGGACATAAAGCCGACTATAATGGGTTGAATAGCTTCCCCCCTGGAATTCATGTACACTGAGAAACTCGGGATATGACATTATTTGGAAACTGGATCTTTGTAGAGGTAAGTAAGGTAAAGATCAAGATAAATAATGCTAGATTATAGTGAGGAAATGAAAGTGTCTTATATGTGAGAGAATAAGACACACAGAGACAATGTGAGGATGGAGGTAGAGAGCTGAATGATGACTCCACAAACCAAGGCATCACAAGGATGGCCAATAACATCAGAAGCTTAAAGAGAGTCATAGGATGGTTTCTCTCTCTGAGGCTCCAGAAGGTACCAAACCTGTAGACAGCTTGATTTTTAATTTCTGGCCCCCAGAACTGTGAAAGAATTAAATTTCTGTTATTTTAAGTCCCCATATGTGTGATTAGTTGATGTGGCATCCTTGGAAAACAAATACATAAACTAATGAAATAGATTGAGATTAATTTAAATATTATAAAAATGTACATTGTTTAATTAACATTGAGATAAACATTATATAATCCTTGAGGGAAAACATAAAATTTTAAATAACAATTGAAGGCAGAAAAATAGAAATTTGGTATATGTGTATGTGTGTGTGTACATATATATATTTTTAAATTTTTTTGACACAGAGTTTCACTGTATGGCCCAAGCTGAAGTGCAGTGGCATGATTACAGCTCACTTCAGCCTTTAACTCAGGGGTAGCCTCTCACCCCAGCCTCCCAAGTAGCTGAGACCACAGGTGCACGCCACCATGTCTAGCTAATTTTTGTATTTTTTGTAGAGATGGGGGTCTTGCCGTGTTGACCAGGGCTGGTCTCGAACTCCTGGGCTCAAACGAACCTCCTGCCTTGAACTCACAACTTGATGGCATTATAGGTGTAAGCCATGGTGTCCGGTCATATAATTTTAATTTTTATAGAATTGAACTGTGTGTTAGTTACCATTTGTTGAATTAGAGAAGAAACTTAAAATATCTTGATCTATTAGTCATTTAGTTCTACTTAGGCTATGAGAATTTCAAGCAAATATTTCTATTTGAAAGTTGATATATCATAAGAATGAATAAAAAAGCTGTCAATTTTGATGCAAAATTTCAAGTGAATAAAAATTTAGGTTAAAGAATATCCATGACTAATTACATTAAACTAATAAAATATGAATATTAGAAAGGAACTAAAAGGTATTAGAGAATGATGTGGTTTCTCAAAAGTATGTTCTTTTCTGTGAACTTCATATTTAATAATGGCAGGAAGTACCTTGGCATGGAAAGGGCTGAGTAAGTCATGTTGCTGGACACAAATGAAAACTTTACCAACGTAATTACAAAATGTATAATAGTAAAATTGCAATAGCTTAAACTATAAAATTGGAGTTTAAAATGATAGATTAATTCTTATAGCCCATTCGTTTATTCCATGAAGTTAACACTGACTTTCAGCATTGGTTTTAGTTGAGTTGAAGGCCTTTGATATTTAAATAAACATGTATTTGCTGAATTCTAATATACGTGATATATAAATTTTCAAAAGAACTTAAACATTTGATTTCAGTCTTTCTTTTGAAATACACATTTTTTGTGATCTTAAATTCGAGAGTTGATATAGATCTTATTTTAAGTATACATTTTCTGCCATCTTTAAAAAAATAAAATACTAAACAATAAATCATATTAAATAATATTATTTAATTTTCAATGATGATTACTTAAATTATATTGGACTTTTTACTATAAAGTTCACTAATTGTATTTGATCAGAGATATTATACATAACACAAAGGTAAATGAATACTTGTCCTAAGAATATTAAGGAATTTGAATTTAAAAAATAAATTTTTTTGATGTGATCAGATTATTTTCACACTTGATTCTTTATACTAAAGGTACAGCTAAGGATAGAGAAGGTGGTGTTTAATAAAAGTGTGTGTGCATATATAAATATATGAATATAGATTATAAATGTGTGTGTCATATATATACATATATATATATGTAATCTTGTTTAGTGACGTCTGTACTCATTTTTAGACTTCTCCTAAATTTTATTCCAAGAACCGTAGCGGGGATTTTTGTTCAACATTTGCAAAGCCTAATCCATTTTAGTGATATTTCTACCACAAAACCAAAAGCAATAATAATAATAGCAGTGTGTTCTGAAGTGAAATTGATGTTTTGCATCTGAAATCAGAAAACTAATAGCAACATTTAAGCTATTAGTATTTCTTTAAGAAAAAACACAAAGGGCCCAACTCCTCAGGGTAGCCAGTTTCATATACAAGGAACAAATGAAAACAGAGCTAAGACAGTTGTACGATAAGGCAGTTAATATATTCTTACTGTGATTTAGTGAATATTTGTGGAGATTCTACTACATGATCAATAACATGCCAAGTCATTTTGTAGTACAGATGTGTTGGATTTGAAGAATAAATTAGTATTGCCAAAGGGCAGTGCTTCAGGAGGGTTGTTTGATGGAATTTCTCAGAGACTTTCAAGTTATCCATGTTTTGCTCAAAAGATAAGGCATTTTCAATTTAAGCTGCAACGTAGAAGAGAGTCTTCCTTTCAAAGCATCCCTTAAAAATCCCTGTAATTGTCACAGCAGGCAGAGAATTCTGACTTGTGGAGAAAAGAGGCATAAAGTTTCACATTAGGTGGGGTGAGGGATAAAGGGTTAGAGCTACAGATAGCAGTTAAGAACATGTCACAGGGAAGCCAAATCTTTATAGTAATCATTTGACAAAGTTTTGGGTTTAAATTCTGTACACTGAGTAAGGAAACAAATATATTGAAACTTAAGAGGCATCAGTAGTTAAAAACACATATAAAAACACGTATGTGTCTTAAATATTTTGCATTTACCAAGAACATATCAATGATAATAAATTTTTGTTAACCTTTACCAGGGGCCAAGACATTTTAGCAAACATTCTTGATTGAAGTTCCAAATTTCTTTTTTGCATGAACTGAATCTACAATGCAGATGCAGCTTCTGCTACTTCCAGTTTGTTTCACTTAAAATAAGACCATAAACCTGAAGCAAAGAATGGAGAATCTTCTTTATTTAAATGATTCTCCCTTTTATTCTTATCCATACCTCATTGTACTGTTTTTTATTATTTTTTGCAAAACTTACATCTATGTTTTATGAAAGATAACCATTTTTCATACTCATGTTAATTGGTTTATATAATAATTGAATTATGTTACTGCACTAATAAAATTGGAATAATTTGGTTTGGAAACAAACAAAAGTGACTCTTGATAAACACACAACACAAACAGAGAAAGAATAAGTTCAAGAGGACTCAATACTATATGCCAATACTACAAGCCATGGGCATGTATCAGTGCATTTTGCTGAAAAAATTGAAGCAGTAAGTTCTTTTGGCCAATGGGTAAAATCATTCATGATCACTTATATCACACTATTAATTGCAAATAAATGACCTAAAAGCTATTAATTGCATAGATCCCTGTCATGGAATACTGAATGGCTGCCTGCAGCTCCAGGAGACCACAAACTTCTCAGTTTCTCACATGAAGGGGACCTTCCTTCTTCTATAGACTTTCTTTAAAAGAGCAGTAGACTTTACATTGTGGGTTCTTAAAAATTGAATGACCCCTCCAAAAAATGGCTTAGATATTGGCTTAAAATGACAACATATAAGGAGAATAACACACAACTGTAATGTTAAGCCATTTACAAAGAAAATTCAATGAAATGTGGGTTGATCCTAAAATTTATATGAAAGAAGGAAAACTAACAGTAACCAAAGTGAATTTAAAGAACTTGAGAAATGTCCTACTAGACTTCAAGGCTTAACATAAAGCTATATGAGTTTAAAAAAAACAATGGTATTATAACTGAGATACATAAATAGCCTAGTAGGGTAGAATAAACCAGTAAAAATGAGCTCTTACGGAGAATCTTCAGATGTTAATAAAATATCACTTTTAATCAGGGTAAACATAACTCAAAAATTATAATGGAGTAAGAGGTAATAAGTATAGAAGAAAGCCATTTTTAATCTCAGGTATTTCTGCCCTTGAAAAAACACACATACACACATGCCAATTCCAAGTGCACAAAAATCCCAAATGAAAAAAACAAAACTTTTAAATTTCTTAAAGGAAATACAGGTTTAAATTTTATGACCTGGTATTAAGAAATATTTTTATAAAAAAGAAACAAAAATGTGATAAGTTTGACTCCATTAAAATGTAAACTTTTTGGTCAATGTAAGTCACTATGAAGAAAAGTTAAATGGCAAGCCACTGCCTGAGAGAGGATCCTTGCGATACGTACTACTTTTAGAGGTTTAGCATCCAAAACACACAAAGAATCAAAACAATCATGAGAGACAAGCAATTCAGCAGAAAAATTGGCAATGATTTAAAGCAGGCAATTCAGAAAGGGGGAAACCAAAAGAGTCAGTAAGCATTTGAATAGATGCTCAACCTCTGCATTAATCGGGTAAATACCTAATAAAACCATAATGAGATGCCCATCCATATCCATTATATTGCCAAGATATAAGAACCTAACAACGTTGGCAGTGAGGAGGTAGAGCGATAAGCTCTATTATGGAAATATAAATTTATGCCACCACTTTGTAGAGCAACTTGGCAATATAAAGTAAAATTGGATATGTACATTCCTTCTGAAACAACTATTTATTCATCAGACATAAACCATAGAGAATTTCTTGCCCACAGGCCCAGGGACATATATAAAGAATGTTCCTAGCAGCTTGAGTGTCATGAAGAAACTGAGAAAATTTAAATTCTCATTCAGAAAAGAATGAGTATAGTATCATATTTTTTCAAATGTGGAACACTGTAATTACCATTAATAAAATAGAAGATTGGGTCTCAGCATAGATAATGTTAAAATATATTAATTCTGAGAAAATAAGTTAATTAATGATAGATGGAGCCATTAATTTAAATGTTTAAAACATCCAAAATATTGTATTGTTTAGATAATATAAACATATTGTAAAATATTTTTAAATGAATATTAATTAAAATCACCCAATATTATATATGGGTTTCTGTGAAGAATTTGAAAGGTGAATATGGTTAAGAAAAGGTACATAGGAGCATAGGAGACTTCAGATAACTCTCTAATTGTTTCTTAATTCCCAATTTAAATTTTAAAAAGGAAAAATATGGAGTAAATCTACCTCTCACTCTGTGTCTAATCTCTCAATCAAAATGTAGCTATCCTAATTTCCTGCAAAGAACGCATCCTTCTCAATGTGTGTATCTATACATATCTCTAATAAGACACTGAAATGGAAGCCTTACCAGGATATGGGGCATCTTTCTGTTCCATGTCAGTCTTTAGTCTTTTTTTTTCTTAGTTACTGTAGTGTGAGCCTCACCAAACTCACATGGAGTGCAAACTTCAGCTCCTTTCCTGGGCCATGGAAATTTATATTTCCATAATTCTGTGTATTGCTGGTGTTGTTAGACTTCTTAAATCTTGCCAATATAATGCAAATGATGGGCATCTCATTATGGTCGGCCAGTTGGGGCATCACTCCACTTTATTGCTTCCTGCCCTTTGCATTTTGTGTGTGTGTGTGTGGATTTCTTTGCTTAGGAAATTCAGTTGGTGCCCTTGAATTAACCTTATGATGAAAATTTTGACCAACCGGGGGTAGAAGCTCCCCAAAAGCACATTATATGACTTATCCATTCTCATGGGATAGAACAACCAATTGCCTGTAGCGGGGGTAAAGTTCATTATCTTCCTATTAACTCTCTCCTCTTCTTTTCTTTTCTCCCCCTGACTCTCAACTATAGCTTCTTGGATCGCTTACCAATCCAATATATGCACATAAGCCTATGTTTCAGGCATATATATATATATAATCTTATTTAGTGATGTCTGTGCTCATTTTTAGACTACTCGTCAATTTTATTCCAAGAACCCTAGTGGGGTTTTTTTGTTCAACATTTGCAAAGCCTAATCCATTTTAGTGATATTCCCATCACCAAGTCAAAAACAATAATAATAATAGCAGTGTGTTCTGAAGTTCTGAAAAACAAGAGGCCTAAGAAAACTAATAAGATGGAGTTGACATTTCATAGGCAAATGAACATATGCAGAATCTGCAAATAAATATCTCATGGAAATGGATCTTCTATATTGTCCCATCAACAAGTTCCGGGATATAAAAACTGCTCAGAATGTGGACAGGATTTGTGAAGATATTTCTTTGGGGGAAAACTGCTGTCTTGCTCTCCTAACAGGAGAGAGTTTGGGTATGATTCCACTTTCTAGCTTTAGGCCTAGAAACTTCAAATTTAAACACGACCCCTGGGAGAGCTTGTCACGTGTTTTTCTGCAGTTTTGTGACATTATAGCCTGGGCCTAACTGTTTCTTGACAAATCGAGAAGATGAGAGTTCCTAATTACCCTCAGAATTAGTGATAGAGCTGGGAGAGCTTCTTACCATTGGAATCTGCTTGTATTTCAAGGATTGCTGTTAGGATAAAGATGCAGGAGTTTTTCCAGGGATGCACAGGCATGCCATAAAAGAGACCCAAAATAGAGATGTAGAGAATATATAAGCAATTGGATTAGAGTTCTCCAACATCCTCTCAAAATATGCCCCTAGAGGAACAGAGGAACTGCAGCAGTAAAAAGCTCCAAGCTGAGGCAACATTAGCAGGGGAAGAAAGCCAATACAAGCAGTGGTAGATAATTGCAATTACCAGAGCAGAGGAGAATAGTCCAACTGTGGACATTTCAAAGAAGCCTCTTGAGAGAAAGTAATTTATAAAACTCTCAGTTCCAAAGAGCATAATACAGGTTTACTTAAAGTACCAGATCAAAAAGGAGTATTCTGTTCCTTCACTTTTCCTCCCTCCCCACAGCCAACCTGGAGAAATAGCCAGAAAGCTGCTAGAATGTGAATGGTGGTGTAGTGGGCTTTTGTGGACATTGACGAACACAAAGTTATTATTAGAATTGTATACCAGACAGTTTTGACTCTGAAAGACACCTGGTTTGTGCCTTGATTTACCTAAGAATAAGACCAATTAGGTCAGAATGAGAAGAAAACACAAAATGTCATGGGCCCTGAGGAAACTCTTATGCAGTAAGCAACTCCTTTCACCAGGTAGCTTGTGAAAGAGAAAGTGGGAAAATTAAAATTTTATGTAGTGTAAAATACACACACACACACACACACACACAAACATTTACACATACAAATGAAAGGACATTGCGCACACTCCTTTGCTGCTTAGTGCTTTCATTTAAATATATACGCTACTATATCCTCAACATTACCACATGTAGGTCTATCTTATTTTTAATTTTTATAGAATTATCACATAACAAATATATTAATTCTTAGCTGTTGTAAAAACTGTTCCAACAGAACAAATTAAAAACAAAGTCATTCTTGCCTCTCTACAATTCTGTTTTCTTCCTCAGAGAAATATTAGTTTGGTGTAAATTCTTCCAGCAAAGAAAAATATAGCTTTGCTTTATTTTTTGCCAAAATCTTACCATATTTTATTAGTGTAAAATTTCATTATTTAAAAATAAAATATGCCTTATAGATTATAATAAGCCAGAAATTACATAATTGTAGAGATGCCTCATTGTTTTAATCTACAATACTTTATTCTATAGTATGAATACTCCTTGGCTAACTGATTTACATAATAATTCAATTTACAATGAAGTTCTAAGCTTTGATGGAGTACTACACCTACCAGAGCTCTGGTCAATGTTTAAAAATATTTAATGATTTGATTGACACTTTTAGCCAAGACCAATTTTGATATTATATTACTTTCCAGCTTTCAATTTTGGTGATATATTAACCTCATAAATAACCTTTGCCTTACATCTCAACTTTCAACCTACATACAGAAATTTTCAGAGCTTCTTTCTCTTTGTCATCAAAGATTTAATATAAGAAGGCTTTAGTTAGGGCTCATGTTCCTTAGAATTTATCACAACAAGAAAATATATTGAGTGATAAAAATCATAAGTAATAAAAATCAAAAGATGATCAGATTATATGAACAAGAAATTCTTTAAAAAGTAGATTTTTTTGCATTCAATTAAACCAAACAACTCGCTTACCAGTCCATCATCTACAGTGTCTCCTTATTGGTAAATTACTGAAAAATCCCAGATTGTATTATTTCCCTTCTCTTTTATCTGTAAGAACAGTATTTGAGATCTTTCTTTTTCCCAGACTACTACCTTTGGCATATGAACTTCCTAAAAATTCAACTGCCATTTTCACAGTCTGTGCCTTACGTCATATTAGTAAGTTTGGGGCTTGGGGAAAGTCTACCTTGGGAATAAAATAATTGAAAAGACGAGAACTAGAAAAGATTCTGAAAATTATTAAGTCTAAACCTCATATTTTCAAATTAATAGGGAAACAGATCTAAGGGAGTAGTAATGTAGCAAATAAAAGGACTTAAAAGACAACCTGTGTTTCATACCTAATGAATTCACCTATCATTGAGCCCTACTCCCAATAAATACATGTAGGAAATGCCTAGTCCCAATAACTGCATGTAGCAAATGCCAGACCCATTGTAGATACACAAGCCTACATCTAAAGTTTGTGAACAGATACCCTTTCACCTCTTTGATTCTACTGAGCTACTTCTCCTGCAGATGGATATTTCACAAGGCTTGGAGTTGGAGCCCTTTTCTACAATCTCCCCAGTTAAGTTTTAAAACACTTACTCTCTTTTTCTCTTTTGAAAGTTCCTTTCCTGAAATGTAAACAACAAGATTCTATCACTTTCCAATTCTCCTCTTGCCATTTACTGTCCTCTGGGTTACTATTTTACTTTCATTAATAAGAGAAACAGAGGACCATGGTTTACTTCTCCACCCAAATACATGCCATTGAAAATGCCCATATCCTATGGTTAACCAAGTTTAACATAAAGCACTCCTAACTTTTATCTTTATACCACTTTATCCACTCATCCTCAGACCATACTATGCATCTAGCCATCTTCCAGAACTGCCATCCCTCCAGAGCTTTAAACAACTCCTCATTTCTCTTATCCCTTCATCACCAGCTCACTTCTCATGGAATCATGGCCATCTGGAGACTTTGATCATATCACAATCTGCATAACCATTCTATAATTACTAACTTTTTAACCAGCCTCAGCATCACGGTTGATCCAACATCTGAACCACTCTCTTATCAGGACTCTTAATACCCCTGTGTTTGGTCTTTTTCCACGTTGCCTAAAATGTATGGAATTGATTCAGTCATACATGCTTACATTTTAGTTTTACTTTGGAATATTGGAAACTCTTGGATAAAATTCCATGAGTGTGTACTGCCTTGTGATCAACACATGCAGGCCTACAGCATTGCTTAGCAATCTTTCTACATGTCCCATTTTAGCTCTCCCTTTGTTCATGACGTTTGTTCACTATTCTTTGACGTTTGTTCACTATTGCAAATTGATCCCTTTTGATAATGTGTAATGTGCATATGTGCTTACTTATCATGTACCCATGACAGGCAGAGATATCACTCTTTGTACCCTGGGAATTTGGTTTGGAGCAGCTCATATGTCATAATAAGCAAGTAATCTTAAGCAAAGAAAACGTGGTGTTGAGGCTGAAAAGGACCTTAGAGATCTTTTAATCCAACACTATCATAGTGATAGAGATAAATGTAGATAGCAGTAAATTGTTTTCCAAAGTGACACCACTTTATACAGTTCGAGCCAAGAATCATTACGTCTGTGAGCAAATAATATATAATGTACTGAACTGCTGTGTTATGTTCTATATGAGCATTTTCTCTTTAGTAATCAGAATAGGCTAACTGCTGAAATTTATATAATCCCCCAAACCCAAAGACTTAGCACACCAATATGGTTTCTCCCTTCAACAAATACCAATGCAGATATTCTTTGCCATGATCATTTAGTTGGCAGATGAGAAATATGAGAACACAGAGAATCTCAAACCTAATGTTCATACACCTCCACTGTATATTATGCCCATCTGCATTCTGTTGTTAAGAACTTGTCATGAAGTGTCTCCTGAATGCTGGAGGCTGGCATATACAGTCCTTGAGTGGACAGATGCTTCCCAGCATTCAGTCTACACTGGAAGGGAAACATGAGTCTGTGTTTTTGTCAACTGTCCTATACCAACCTCTCATTTCCTGATTACTACATCCCCTCATGGTAATACAATTATCCACACTTTAAATAAGAGGAACTTTAGGAAGTTAAGTCAACTGCCAAAGATTATTTGATGTGTGGTGTTAGAAGGAAGCATGAAACCTGAGGCTTCATGAGTTGAAATTGCGGTCTTTGCTGCTATCTCAAACTGCCTTTCAAAAACGTATGCTGCTGTGGATCCTCTTGGTAGGTCCTGAAATGGGTTTCTCCATGCAATTAATTGATTCTTTGTTTATTACTGCAGTAACACAAACCTAAACAATACATTGTAGTTTAGCATGTTTTCCATGTCTTTAAGGACAGGCTTTCTAAAAGCCTAGTCCCTCCAATTTGAGAGGCTAATCTGTTTTTATTTACACAGAGAGATAAACCCATACCACAAAACAAAATTCTCTTTAGCTTTGGAATACACATTGTGCTTTTACTTGTCAATATCTTCTGCTGTGCAACCTGTAGGCCATTATTAAACTTGGCTTGCTTTGAGGAAGCCTCAAGCAGTCAGTTCAATTCTACAAACACAGATTTTACCCACCAAGTGCCAGGAATTTTGCTTGATGCTAAGAAAAGAAAGATAAAATACACAAAATTTATAGCTCTCCCCTCCCCCACAAATTCAGTCTCATGCTAAAGGCAAACACAGCCACAGTGTACTTTTCAAATATGAGTGAAAACAATCAGCAAAATGTGGTGAGAGCGTCTTTAGCCTGGTCAGGGGAGATGTTATCTGACTCATGTCATAAAGTATAAAAGGTTGCTAGGTGAAGAAAAATTGTATTGTTACATTGCCACAGGGAGAATGTCACATGCTTATCGTGCTAACTCTTAAAAACCTCTTTAATCTTCTCTTCCCATAAAGAAAGCACAGAATTTGGCAGTAGGTAGAGCTAATTTTAAGTCTTTGCTCTCTTGCTTTTAAACTTTCTGACTACGGGAACAAAAGCCTTGCCTTCTCTGCCATTTAGGATTCATTGTTTGTAAATCAGAGCAGATGATACCACCTCATAAGGATTCTGTGACTTCAAATATATAGATGGAAAGCTGTCACTTTTCCTCAAGATAAAGTAAAAGAGGCTGGATTTACTCACCAATCTGATACAAACAAAAAATCGGTTGGCAGCTAGCTAGCTAGCTAGATAATAGACAGATGATAGATAGATAGAGATAGTTTCAAAGACACTGAACATAGACAACAAAGGACAGTGGTATTGGAGAAATTACGTATTTAGAAGGTAAATTCTGTTATTGGTCCAATTTACTACTGTCTGAAAATAGTTTCCAGGCCATTGCAGAAGTCAAACTCCCTGACAAGCAGAGATGGAGTTGAGTGTGGGGAAAGCAAGGCAGCTAGAGTTTCCAAGACAAAGTACCACAGAGGAGATAGATGCGCATTACAAGAATTACAGAGATATGCAAAATGTCGCCTTTGAATGAATACTCAGCAGAGAGCTGATCACATGCCTATGGGAAAAAAATAACTGCCTTAAAAAAGAGAGAAACACATAAAAATGATTAGAAGTAATTGTGCTCAGAGTTCACAAGGAGCCAGGAATTATTCCTATTTCTCTCAGGAATCTCCATAATTTATGGGGTAGTTGGTACAATTAACAGAGTGGGCTTGTCTCAAAGGTAGGTAAAAATTAGCCCTGGACTGAACAATTCTTTGATAATAACACCTTAAAATCATATAAAATGTGTAAATCTTAAAATCAAGGCATAAAAGCATTGAACTGTTTTATAGTAACAAGTTTATATTAGAAAAATAATAGTAATATTAATAAAAATACAAAAATATGTAATACCTAACAAGGTAAAATTCACATTTTCTCATATCCATCCAAAAGTTACCAGTAATGAAAAGAAGCAGGAAAATATAATCCATAATGAGGAAAAAATTAATCAAAACAATCTGATCCAGAATTGGCACAAATGTTGATTGTCAGAAAAGTACATGAGAAATTTTATAGCTGCATTATATACTTTCAAATAATTAAGTACAGCAATAATTATATAAAATCAGATCAAACTTTAAAAATCTATACAATTTGAAATGAAAGAGAATCTAGATGGTCTTGCTGGTAGATTACACATTGCAGAAGAAAGCTTAGTGAACTTGAAAACCTATCAACGGAAGCCATCCAAGATAAAAGAGAAAGAAAAAATACAAAAACATATAGAGCATCAATGAGCAGTGGAACAGATTTGAAAAAAAAACAGACTTGCAAATCTGATTAAAACAACTATAGTCCCACATATGCAAGAAACTCCATAAAACCCAAGTACAATAAAACAAAAAAAAACTAGACCTAGTTAAAATACAATCAAATTTCTCAAAATCAATTATAAAGATACTTCTCACAAGCAGGCAGGAAAAAAAAATGTTACGGGCAGAATAGCAGAGATATGAGTTGCAGCACATTTTCCCCCAGAAATTATGTAAACATAATTAAATTAAAGATAGTAGGGAGAAACAACACATGATGAGGCTTGGTGTGGTGGCCTCATAATCAGTAGAAAACACTTCTTTAAGGATAGACAGTCTTTAACTTACTAAGTCTTTAAATTACTGAAAGAACTAGGTCTTTAAAATACTGAAAGAAAAAAAGTCAACAGCAAGAAAAGCAACTGTTAAGTTAGAATTCTACATCTAGTGAATATATTTTTTGAAAGTAAATTGAAATAAAGACTTTTTAAGACATACCTAAATGGATTCATCACCTAATAAAGGAAGTACTTTAGGTAGAAGTAAAATGATACCAGAAGGAAGTTATGGAATGGTATAAATTCTCATTTGAAGTAAGACATGCAGTTGCCAGCTCTTCTACAGAAGAATGGAGCTTTTATGCTGATCTTGAGGGTAGTTATCCTTAAAGAAGTGGGAGCATAGTAATTATCTAGAAGATGAGATATCATCAGGTACTTGATGCTTTGAGGGTTAAGAAGAATCTGTTTGAACCTTGAGGTGAAGATAGAAAAACAAAGCATGGTTGTAGGCATTTGCATGTTTTCAAACTCAGTCTTGACGTAGCACTCTTGGAATATTCTATCGAAGGCTGATACAACCTGGGAACCAAAGGGTAGGGTATCCTTGTGGAGTTTTTCAAGAATATACATTTTTTCTTTCATAATGTACATAATTTAGGGACCTAGAATGATTGTAGGATCCTCCTTGATTCGTTTTAGGCCAGTTTTCATCAGTGATCTTACTATGTAGTTTAAACAACAGTCGTACAATCTGATGAGTTTTTAGTGTCCTCCTGCTTAAACTAGAAAAGGTGTGCGTACTCATCTCTGGTTTTGGACAATTCTATAGAAGAAAAGATTTCTAAGAGGAAATATAAAACTTTCTGATAATATCACTTGTGTATTTTAAATTTAAATGTTTTAAGTTACTTGTAGAGATACATGGAGTTTTAAGTGGCCGGGCGCGGTGGCTCACGCCTGTAATCCCTGCACTTTGGGAGGCCGAGGCGGACGGATCACGATGTCAGGAGATCGAGACCATCCTGGCTGACACGGTGAAACCCCATCTCTACTAAAAATACAAAACAAAATTAGCCAGGCCTGATGGTGGGCGCCTGTAGTCCCAGCTACTCAGGAGGCTGAGACAGGAGAATGGCATGAACCCGGGAGGCAGAGCTTGCAGTGAGCCCAGTCGAGCCACTGCACTCCAGCCTGGGCGACAGAGCAAGACTCCGTCTCAAAAAAAATAAATAAAATGAAAAAAAGAAACAATAAAAAGTTTCCCCTAATGATAGCATTTTGCAAAACTATAATATAATTCCAACACTATTGTCATTGTTAACAATCCATCCATCTTATTCAGGTATCTTCAGTTTTACTTATAACTATTTGTGTATGTGTAGAGTTCTACACAATTTTATTACAAGTATTAGTTCTTGTATTCACCACCACAATCATGATACTAAACAGTTCCATCACCACACAGATCCCTCCTATTTCACTTTTATAATTACCCCTGGCTCCCTCCCCTATCCTGTTGCCCAACCTCTTGTCCCCTATCCTATTGTTGCCTAACAATAATCTGTCTTCAGTGTAAACAGTACTATAATGTTTTTAATCATCAAATATGATTTATAAAAGTCACAATGGAAAAAATAGTCTATTATATGTACCCATATTTCCTCTCTTGTCATTGTCTTATCTTTCTTCCTGATGTTCCAAGATTCACTATTTTTATTATTTCCTCTGTAATGAAGTATTTTATTTAAGCAATATTGAAGGGTGAGTCTGAAAGCAAAAAAAAAAAAAGCCTTTTAGTTGTTTATAGTATGCCAATGTCTTCATTTTAGTCTTTCTTCCTGATGTACAGTTTAGCTAGATATAGAATTTATAGCTGGCAGTTCTTTTCTTTCAGCTCTTAGAACTTGTACCACTCCCTCTGTTCTCTTTGGTTTCAGATTTTTTTTAAACTCTATTAAAATTCAGATTTGTGTTCAACTAGGCATAATGTATTGTTTCTTTCTCCTTTCTTTTCTTTTCTTTTCTTTTTTTTGAGATCAAGCCTTGTTCTGTCCCCTAGGCTGGAGTGCAGTGGCACACTCTTGGCTCACTGCAACCTCTGCCTACTGGTTCAAGCAATTCTTGTGCCTCAGCCTCCCAAGTAGCTGAGACCACAGGTGTTCACCACCACACCCCGCTAATTTTGATATTTTTAGTAGAGATAGGGTTTCACCATGTTGGCCAGGCTGGTCTCCAACTCCTGACCTGAGGTGATCCTCCTGCCTCAGCCTCCAAAAGTGCTGGGATTACAGGCGTCAGCCAACACGCCTGGTCTCATAATGTATTGTTTCTCCCTGGCATCTTTAAATTATTTTTAAGTGTCTTTAGTTTTACTAGTTTTCATTATTTTGTGCCATGACATAGATTTATTTGGGTGTATTCTATTTGAGATTTAGCCAATTTCTTGTACATGTAAATTTGCATGTTTTGCCAAATTTAAGGAGTTTTTAGTCATTATTTATTTAAACACTCTTTTGCGTCATTCTTTTCCTTTTGTCTTTCTGGCATTCTGATATAACAAATATTGGATTTTTGTTGTTTTTCTCACAAGTCTGGGATCTATTCATTTTACTTTTTGTCTGTTTTTCTCATTGTTTTTAGATTGGTAGTTCTGTTCATTTATTGTCACATTCAGCTATCTTATTTACACTTAACCGTTAAGCAAATTTTAAATTTCTTGGTTTTTAAATTTTATTTCTATAGTTTTTTTTTATAAATAACTTCTCTTTCTTTGCTAATATTCACTATTTATTCATTTGTTTCAAAATAATTTATAATTGATTCTTGGAGCATTTATATAACAGGTACTGAAAAATCCATGCCAGAAAATTTCAACATCTGATTTATGTCAGTATTTGTGCCTTTTCTGATTCAAGTTGTAATTTTTGATTCTTGATTTAATAGACAACTTTTAATTTTATCCTAGATATTTTGCCTCTATGGGTCCTATTTAAGTCTTTTATTTCTCAGGCAGCCACTCTGTTTAGGTCAGCATGCAGGTCCTGGGCTGTTTTGTAGGCTGCAGTTTCAATGTTGCTTTATATTTTAAAGCTTTTGCAGTATAAGTTTTTTATATGGCTTACTTGATGCCTCTGTGGTTCCCGCTGATCTCTGCTAGTGCTGCCTGAGAGAGCTCCATGGCCAGATGTCTGTGTGTCTCTTTCCATGTGGAAAAGGAGTTCCATATCCAAGATGAAGTGGTTTACCTGGGAAGAACCGTGTTGCAGCATGATTCCCCTATTGGCGCTACCTACCTGCTCTGATATGTATAAGCAGAGAAGGAAAATGCTAGGCCTATGATAACAATAAAGCTTTCTAATCTGGGCTGCTCATCATGGCTAGTAGGTCCCTCTTGTGAGTTTTAACTGCCCCTCTGCTTATTCCTGTGTTTCTCAGTAGGAGAAGGCAATCTTAGAGCTAAAGGAACTAACCAAGCTGGTTGATTGCTGTAGCAGAATCACCCCAGCCTTTGGGAGATAGAAAAAGCCTTCCTGGTTCTGCTTGTCATGGCTAGATCCCTCTGACCTGCTTCTCCAGTGTCTTTCAGCTTACTTAGTGAAGATACTGATAGATTCTTACTGATGGTTTTTCCTGGATCACTTTGTATTTTTTTATGATTTGCTCTAGGGACAGAAAACGCCTGCATGGGCTGCCTACTTTAATGTTAGGTTGACGGTCAGGAAATTCTGGATCTGTGTAACCTTCTTCTGTTGAGAGGGGAAACTAACATGCCCTCTCATTCTGCTACTCCTGCAGTCCTGAAGACCCAAACAAATTTGTCTTCTTCTTTCCACATTTTGGAGATTGAGTTTGGTTGCCTTTTGTGTAAAAAGTGGGTTTTATAGTTGCTGTTAGCAGATAGGAGCAGGAAGAAATGGGTCCAGCCATAGGGTTTAGACTTAACTGTTAAGTCTTCCAATGTGTGTTGCTGGCATCAAGCGAAGAACAGATTCAAGCAGAAGAGTATTTTCTAATCTAAGAGCATTCATGGTCCAGACTGATCTTGGGAAAATTGGCAATGGTGAGTTTTTGTTTGTTTGTTTTGTTATGTTTTTCTTTTGGTTCCTTTTCTCTCTTTTTAACTGAACTGAAATTCTCATTTATCCATTAAACTTGTGAAAATCGATCTATAAGGAGATTAAATGAAATCATTCTCATTGAGAAGGAAGGGGAGTTTAAGAGCTAACAGATCAGCCGCTCTTAAGCATGTTTATTTTCCTCTTAATGTAAGGCAAAGCCATGAGTAAAATAAATTAAACAAATAAATTATAAAGATAAACTTTCAGCACCCATCAGCAAATAGAGCAAATGACCTAGGTAGGAAGCTCAAAAGGCATCAGGTAGGAAGCAATCATAGTCATTCATCAATCATTCATTGTTGATTTATTCATTTATTAAATATATATTTATCAAGGGCACACTGTGCATCAGACAATGTTCTAGTTGCTAAAAATAAAACATTGACGAAAATAGGAAAAACCCAAATGACCAACTCTGATTGGAGCTAAAATTATTTCCTTCTCCTCCATTGCAATCTTAGCCTTATTTGTCAAGTGAATTTTTTCCATTGCCTCCTTCTTTAGAGTAGACATTAAAATAGACTGATGCTATATTGCCTAACATATGTCAGCTCATCTCTCTAAATGCCTATTTACTTATATATCTACATCATCTATATATAGATATAAAATCTCCTATAAAAAGACCCTGCATAGGGTCTTGAGGCTTTTACATGCTCTTCTGCTAAAAATGGTGCAATCTCTCCCAAAATAATTTTCTTCTCTGGCCCTTGCTGTTCTCACTTACAAAATAAAATGCTTTGATTTGATTGATGGTTCTCCAAATTGATTAATTACTAAAATTTCCTGTACAATATTTTAGGATGATTTATTGGCTCCATGGTAAACCTATTTAGTGAGAAATTTTAAAAGATATGGTCTTTATTTCTAAATTTTATTTTTTGTAGTTTTATTTTTAGTTGGCAAATAATCATTGCACATACTCATGGAGTACTTAATGACATTGTGAAAGTGTATAGTGGTCAGATAAGAGTAACCAACATATCCATCATCTCAAGCATTTATCAATTCTTTGTGTGGGAATATTTAATATCCTTCTAGCTATTTGATACCACATAATATATTATCATTAATTATAGTCATCCTACAGTGGTATAAAACACTAAAACTCATTCCTCCTATCTAGCTATAAGTTTATGTTCTTTAATAAATTCCTATCCTTCCCTTCTCCCTACCCTTTGCAGCTTCCAGTATCCTCTGTTCTACTTTTTACTTCTAGGAGATAAACTTTTTTTTAGCTTCTGCTTATGAGTGAGAACATGTGGTGTTTATCTTTCTGTTTCTGGCTTATTTCACTTAACATAATGTCCTTCAGTTCTGTCCATGTTGCCAAAAATAACAGGATGTCATTCTATTTATGGCTGAATAGTATTCTGTTGTGTATATATAAATAGCATGTTTTCTTTATCCACTCATCTGTTGTTGGAACTTTGATTGATTCTATAACTTGGCTATTGGGAATAGCGTTGCAGTAAGTATAGAATGCAAATGTCTGTTCAATTAAATGATTTCCTTTCCTTTGGATAAATATCCATGAGTGGGATTGCTGGATCATATGGTGGTTCTATTTGTAGCTTTTTGAGGAACCTCCATACTGTTCTCCATAGTGACTGTACTAGTTTAGATTTGCACCAAGAGTGGATAAGAGTTCCCTTTTCATTTTTTTAATAGTCATCCTAAGTGAGGTGAGAGGGAACCTCATTTTGGTTTTAATTTGCATTTACCCAATGATTAATAATGTTGAGGTATTTTTTCATGATTTGTCGATTTGTGTGTTTTCTTTTGAGAAATATCTGTTCAGATTGTTCATTTTTTAACTGAAGTTTTGGTTGTTGTTGACATGTTTGAGTGCCTAGCGTATTCTGGATATTAATACACCACTCGGTGAGTATTTCGCAAATATTTTATCCCATTTTGTAGATTGTCTTTTCACTCTGTTGATTTATTTACTGTACAGAAGTTATTTAGTTTGATATAATCCCATTTTTCATTTTTGCTTTTGTTTCCTATGCTTTTGAGGTCTTACTTATAAAATCTTTTCAAGACCCATCTTCTGAAGCATTTCTCCAAGGTCTTCTTCCAATCTTTCTTCCATTTTGAGTTGATTTTTGTTAAAGATAAAATGTGTACATCTAATTTCATTATTCTGTTCATGAATATCCAATTGTCCTAGCACTAGTTATTGAAAAGACGATCCTTTCCCAATTAGTGTTTTGGCACTTCTGTCAAAAATCAGTTGGCTGTAGCTATGTAGAGTAATTTCTGTGTTCCCTATTCTGTTCCATTTGTCTACACACTTGTTTTTGTGCTAGTAGCGTGTTGTTTACTAAAGATTTGTAACGTATTTTGAGAACTTATTGTGTGATATCTCCAGCTTTGTTATATTTTTCTCAGGATTGCTTGGGTGATTTGGGGTTCTTTTTGCTTCCATACAAATTTTAGGATGTTTCTTTCTACTTATGTGAAGAATATCATTGTTATTTTTATAAAAATTGCAAAAAGTCTGTATATTTTTGGGTTAGTATTGTCATTTTAGCAATATTAATTATTCCAATAATTGAGCATGGACTGTCTTTCTATTTGTTTATATCCTTTTCAATTTTTTTTTAATCAGTGTTTTGTAGTTTTTCTTGTAGAAGTCTTTCACCTCTTTGATTTAATTTAATCCTGGATATTTTTTGTAGCTATTTTGAATGGAATTGCCTTCTTGATTTCTTCTTCATGTATTTCATTGTTAATGTATAGAAACTGATACTAATTTTTGTATATTAATTTTGTATCTTTTGACTTTCTTGAATTTGTTGCTCAGTCTGAAATATTTCTTGGTAGAGTCTTTAGAATGGTCTAGACATAAGATTATATCTACAAACAGTCACAATATGACTTCTTCCTTTCCAATTGTGATGCCCTTTATTTCTTTATCTTGCCTAATTGCTCTGGCAGGATTTCCAGTAATATGTTGAATAAGAGCATTGAGTGTAGGCACCCTTCTCCTGTTCCAGTTCTTAGAGGAAAAACTAAAAGCTTACTTATTTAGAACAATGTTAGTGGTGGGTTTGTCATATATAGCCTTTGTTATGTTAAGGTATTTTTGTTCTATACAAAATTTATTAAGACTTTTTATCATAAAATAACATTGAATTTTATCAAATCTTTTTATATGTCAGTTGAGATGATTATATTATATGTGTCCTTCATTCTATTGATGTGATGTATGGTGTTTATTGATTTGTGTATGTTGAGCCTTCCTTGCATTCCTGGAATAAATCCTTTTTGATCATGGTGTATTACCTTTTGATGCACTTTTTGATTTGGTTTGCAAGTATTTTGTTGAGAACTTTTGTGTCTATGTTAATCAGAGATATTGGCCCGTAGTTTTTTGTTGTTGCTGTTGTGTACTTGTCTGATTTGGGTATAAGGGTTATGCTGGCCTTATAGAGTGAATTACAAAGAACTCCCTGTGTTTTAATTTCTTTGGAATAGCTTGAGAAGAATTGGTATTAATTTTCCTTTAAAGGTTTGGTAGAATTCAGCAGTGAAGCCATCCAGTCCTGGACTTTTCTTTTTTGGAAGACTTATTTATTAATTCAATTTCATTACTTGCTATTGGTCTGCTCAGTTTTTTTATTTCTTCTTGGTTCAATCTTGGTACTTTGTGCATGTTTAGAAAGGTATCAGTTTTCTCTATGTTTTTGAATGTATTGATGTATAGTTGTTCTTATTAGTCTGTAACAATCCTTTGTATTTCAGTGCTACCTATTGTGATGTCTCCTTTTTTGTTCTTGATTTTAATTATTTGAGTATTCTCTATTTTTTAGGTAGTCTAGCTAACAGTTTGTCAATTTTGTTTATCTTTTCAAAAAACTAACTTTTTGTTTCATTGATCTTTTGTATTTTTATAGTCTCAATTTTGTTTGTTTCTGCTCTCATCTTTATGATTTTTTCTTCTACTAATTTTGAGTTTGGTTTGTTCCTGATTTTCTATTTCTTTGAGGTATGTAGTGAGGTTGGTTATTTGAAATCTTTCTAGTTTATTTTGATGTAGGCATTTATTGCTATAATCTTGCTTATTAGTATTACTTTTACTGTGTTTTATAGGTTTTGGTATGTTGTGTTTCTATTTTTATTTCTTTCAATGATTTTACTAAATTTTATTCTTAATTTCTTCCTCCTGCCATTGTTTATTCAATTTATATTTATTTGTTTGGTTCTGTGTGTTTGTTATTGGTATTTAGTTTTACAATATTGTGGTCAGATAAGATACACAATATAATTTTGATTTTTAAAAATTTTTTGAGACTTCTTTTGTGTCTTAACCATATAGTCAATTCTACATAATGTTCCATGTGCTGATGAAAAAATGTATATTGTGCAGCTTTTGAGTAAAATGTTTTATAAATATCTGTTAGGTTCATTTGCTCTATGTTGCACTTTAAATCTTAGGTTTCTTTGTTGATTTTTTATCTAGATAACGTGTCCAATGCTGAGAATTAGGTATTGAAGTCCACAACTATTATTATACTGAAGTCTATTTCTCCCTTTAGATCTAATAATATTTGCTTTTTATATCTGGATGCTTCAGTGTTGGGTACAAATATGTTATAGTTATTACATGCTCTTTCTAAATTTATCTCTATTATTATATAATATCCTTCTCTGTCTCTTTTTACAGCTTTTAACTTCAAGCCTGTTTGTCATATATAATTATAGCTACTCCTGGTTGCTTTAGGTTTTGGTTTGCATAGACCATCTTTTTACATCCCTTCACTTTCAGTCTATGTGTGTCTCTAGCAATGAGTTCAGTTTCTGGTAGGCAGCATTTAAAGAAGTCTTTTTTTTTTTTTTTTCAAATGGATTCAACTAGTCTATACCTTTTAAATGAGAAATTTAATCCATTTACATTCATGGCTGTTATTAATAAGAACTTAATTTGGTCATTTTATTGATTGTTGTCTGATTATTTTGTACATCCTTTGTTCCTTACTACCTCTTTTATTGTTTGATTTTGAGGGTAGTTGGTTTTCTTTATTGATAATGTTTGATTTCTGTCTTTTTCCCCTTGATGTATCTGTCTACCAGTGAGTTTTACAGTTTTTGCATGTTTTCATGATGGTGGTTGTTGTCTTTTTACTTCCATATGTAAGACTCCCTTGAACATTTATTGTATGGCCAGTCTAGTAGTAATGAATTCCCATAGCCTTTGCTTGTCTGTGAAGGATTTTATTTCTCTTTCATTTCTGAAGGATAGCTTTGCTGAGTATAATGTTCTTGCATGGCAGTATTTCTTTTTGTTTTGTTTTTCTTTTCATATTTTGAATGTATTATCTCATTCTCTCCTGGCCTGTAGGGTTTCTGCTGAGAAATACACTCATATAAGGTAAAGACACATATAAGGAAATCATATTTTGGCAATTGTACTATAATGTGCATCAGAGATGACCTGTTTGGATTGAATTAATTTGAGATTCTGTTTGTTTCATGGATCTGGATTTCCACATCTCTCTCAAGGCTTAGGATATTTTCTGCTATTATTTTATTAAATATGGTTTCCTCACCTTTCCCCTTCTCTTGGAAATTCCATGTTACCAATATCTGTTTGCTTAATGGTGTCCCATAAATTCTGTAGGTTTTCTTCATTTTCTTTTTAAAAATTATTTTATTTGTCTTCTTTTGTTATTTCAAAAGTTCTATCTTCATTTTCAGAAACAGATTCTTCTGCTTGATCTAGTCTATTGTTCAAACTTTTAATTGTATTTTTTGTTTCATTTTTTGGATTTGTCCCACTGTAGTTCTATTTGGTTCTCTTTTGTGATATCTATCTGTTTGTTAAATTTCTCATTCAAATCATTAATTATTTTTTCTAATTTTGTTGTATTTTCTTCTGTATTATCTTGTATTTCACTGAATTTCCTTAGTATTATTATTTTGATTTTTTTTCTGGTATTTCATATATTTCCTTATTATTGTAATCTATTCCTGTAGAATTAGTTTTCTTTTGAAGGTGATATATTTCCTTGCTTTTTCATGGTTTATATGTTTCTTTGTTGATTTCTCTGCATCTAGTGGATCACCTTTTCCAATTTTATTGATTAGGTTTTATAAGAAAGGCTTATTTGTAAAAATGGGTGTTGGGGTATAGGTTTGGTGGAGTACATTGGCCTTGGTTCTAGGTGGATGCAGCAGTGTAGTCCCTGTGTAGCTTCTTCAGCTTTAATCCACACTAGTGTTATTGTGACCTTCTAATTGATCTAAGCTGAGAATTTGTGGTGATGGTGGTATGACTTTGCAAGTGTGGCCTTGCTGGGCTATTTTTGAGGTTGGAAGTTGTATTAGTCTATTCTTATGCTGCTAATAAAAAATATCTGAGACTAGGTATTTTATAAATAAAAAAAATTTAATTGACTCACAATTCTACATGGCTAGGAAGGCCTCACAATCATCACAGAAAGTGAAGGAAGATCAAAGGGACATTTTACATGGCAGCAGGAAAGACAGCACGATAGCCAAGCAAAAGAAGAAACCCCTTATAAAACCATCAGATCTTATGAGATTTATTGACTACTATGAGAACAATATGGGGAAAACTGCCCCTATGATTCAATTATTTCCCACTGGATCACTCCCGCAACATTTGGGAATTATGGGAGCTATAATTTAAGACGATATTTGGGTGGGGGCACAGCCAAACCATATCATTTTTCCCCTGGCCCTTCCTAAATCTCAGGTCCTCACATTTCAAAACCGATCATACCTTCCCAAAAGTCCTGCAAAGTCTTAACTTATTTCAGCATTAACTCAAAAGTCCACAGTCTCATCTGAGACAAGGCAAGTCCCTTCTGCCTGTGAGCCTGTAAAATCAAAAGCAAGTTTGTTACTTCCTAGATACAATGGGGTTTCAGGCATTGAATAAATACACCCATTCCAAATAAGATAAATTGGCAAAACAAGTGACTAAAGGCTCCATGCAAGTTCAAAATCTAGTTGAGCAGTCAAATCTTAAAGCTCCAAAATGATCTCCTTTGATTCCATGTGTCACATCCAGGTAAGGCTGATGCAAAATGAGGGTTCCCATAGTCTTGGGCAACTCCACCCCTGTGACATTGCCGGGTACAGTCTCCCTTCAGACTCCTTTTATGGGCTGGCACTGAGTGTCTGCGGCTTTTCCAAGTGCACATTACAAGCTGTCAATGGATCTACCATTCTGGGGTCTGGAGGATGGTGGCCCTCTTCTCATAGTTCCACTATGCAGTACCCCAGTGGGGACTCCGAGTAGGGGCTCCCACCCCACATTTTCCTTTCACACTGCCCTAGCACAAGTTCTCCATGAGGGCCCCACCACTGTAGCAAACTTCTTCCTGGACATCCAAGCGTTTCCACGCATTCTATGAAATCTAGTCAGAGGTTCCCAAACCTCAGTTCTTGACTTCTGTGCTCGCACAGGCTTAACACCATGTGGAAGCTGCCAAGGCTTGGGGTGTGCAGCCTCTGAAGCCACAGCCCAAGGTCTACCTTGGCCTCTTTTAACCATGGCTTAAGCAGCTGGGACACAGAGCACCAAGTCTCTAGGCTGCACAAATCAGAGGGGCCCTGGGCCTAGCCCCCCAAAAAATTTGTTTTTCTCCTAGGCCTTCTGAGCCTGTGATTGGAAGGGCTACCACAAAGTTCTCTGATATGCCCTGGAGACATTTTCCCATTGTCTTGGAGATTAACACTTGGCTGCTTGTTACTCATGTGAATTTCTGCAGCAGGCTTGGATTTCTCCCCAGAAAATGGGGTTTTCTTTTCTATCTCATTGTCAGGCTGTAAATTTTCTGAACTTTTATATTCTGTTTCCCTTTTAAAACTGAATGCTTTTAACAGCACTGAAGTCACTTCTTGAATTCTTTGCTGCTTAGAAATTTCTTCATCCAGATACCGTAAATCATCTTCCTCAAGTTCAAAGTTTCATAAATCTCTAGGATAGGGGCAAAATGCCACCAGTGTCTTTGCCAAAACATAGCAAGAGTCACCTTCACTCCAGTTCCGAACAAGTTCCTCATCTCCATCTGAGACCACCTCAGCCTGGATTTCATTGTCCATGTCATTATCAGCATTTTGGTCAAAGCCATCCAACAAGCATCTAGGCAATTCCAAACTTTCCCACATCTTCCTGTCTTCTTCTGAGCCCTCCAGAATGTTCCAACCTCTGCCTGTTGCCCAGTTCCAAAATTGCTTCCACTTTTTTGGATATCCTTATAACAGCACTCCACTTTACCAGTATCAATTTGCTCTATTAGTCTGTTCTCATACTTCTAATAAATATATACCTGAGACTGGGTAATTTATAAAGGAAAGAGGTTTAATTGGCTCACAGTTCCACATGGCAGGGGAAGCCTCATCATGGTGGAAGGCAAAAGGCACGTCTTTCATGGTGGCAGGCAACAGAGCACGAGAACCAAGCAAAAGAAGAAACCCCTTAGGAAACCATCAGAACTTGTGAGACTTACTCACTACCATGAGAATAGTATGGGGGAAACTACCCTCGTGATTCAATTATATACCACTGGGTCCCTCCCACAACACGTGGGAATTATGGGAGCTACAATTCAAGATGAGATTTGGGTGGTGACACAGCCAAACCATATCAGGAGTGTGTGCGTGCAAATACTTGATAAGCCAGCTTTGAGTCTGTCTCCTAACTGGTGTTAGGACCATGAGGTTCTTATATTCGTCAGGAGCATGGGTTCATGGTTGTTTATCCAGCTTGGGAGCATACCCACAATAAACCTCCCATGGGGTTTTTTCTTCGGCCCAAGATGCAGATATAGAACTACTTGGCTGGCCTGGAAGCTTGTTTCTTAGAGTTGGCCCATAGGGCTGTTTCTCAGGGCCAGGAAGTAGCAGCACAGTTCCTCAGCTGTCCTGGTGTTGTGCCTGCCAGGAGTGGATATAGGGCTGTTTTTCAGGCCTGTGACACAGCTGTACTACTGCTCAGTTGGCCTGTGGGTGTTTCTGCTAGGGCTGGCCCATGAGGCTGTTTTGTAGGTCCAGTATGCAGGCATGTGGCTGATTGGTTGGCCTGTGAGTATGCCTGCCAGAGATGGCCTTTGGAGTATTTCTCAAGCCTTGATATTGATGCACAGCTGCTTACCAGGGCTAGGGGTGTCAGCCAGAAGTGGCCCATAGGGCTAATTTTTGGGCCCACTATGTAGATGCATGACTTCTTGGCCAGCTTGGAGTATGTCCACCAGAAGCGACCCACGGGACAGTTTTTTCAGGCCCAATGTGAAAGTACGTGGCTGCTTAGCCAGCCTGGGATGTGTCCACCAGGGGTTACACATAGGGCTCTTTCTCAGCTCTGAGACATGGGTTCTTGGCTACTCGATGGCCTTGGCAGCATTCCCTCAAGGGGCTGCCTGCAGAATTGCCTCTCAGGTGCTTATTGTAGGTGTATGTCTGGGGAATGGCAGGGGCTTTGCAGGGATATTTCTCTGGTCTTGAACACAGGAACATAGCCAATCTTCTGGCCTAGAAATGTATCAGCTGCTTGGAGGCTCAGAGGCCTCTCCTGCTAAGGGGAAGGTACACAGTGATTTGGCCATCTTAAGGACAGGCTTGTGTTGGGGCGGACTAGCAGACTGTTCCTCTGGTTGGAAGTATAGCAGTGAAGGTTGGTTTCCCTGCCATGCAGAACCAAATTCATACCAGATCCTAGGCCCAAGGTCCATGTAGCAGGGATTATAGTGTTCAGCCACCTTTGTTGGCTTCACATAGTAAAGATGGAGCCCCATGGCTAAAGAGTTGCTGTGGCTACTGGCTCCCAGAGGGTGGTGCACTCTACAAGTGGCTCTGGCCTCAAGATGGTGCTGTGCAGCAGCAGCTTGGCTTACAGGGAATGGTTTCAGGGTGGAGAGTAAGTCTCTCATGCTCCTAATCTGGGGCAATGCAGCAAGTTAATTCTGGGAGCTTCCTAAGGTGGGCTCAGGGCTTGCGAGCACTATGGGATTCTCTTGTTCTAAGGGTTGTAGGTGCTGGCGGTAGCATTGGGGGCTACTGGGAATCTTCTGTTTACCTCTTCCCCTACAATGAGAAGTCTTTTCTGGCTCCAGGCAAATCGTATCTGGGCAGAAGAGACAGGGCTGCAGAGGCTGCATGCTTCTACACTACCCTCCCGGACTTCCAAGCACCACAGGTGTATCTCCACTGCCCCGCTGAGTTCTCGCTTGCTTTGACACTCCAGTGAAATTCCAGCTGTTTATTTGTTGTCTTGGTTCTTTCCAGTGGGAGTGATGAATGCCAGGCATCGCTAGTGAGTCATCTTGCTGACGTCACTCCAAATTGTATATTTTTAAAATGTGTGATTCTGACAATGACTCAAATTTGTATGAGTACGAATTGAAGATCCCTCTAATTGTATAATTCAATGATTTCATGAAACATTTATTGTCAACCCATCTGTGTGGGAAAAAGGAGATTAAAACTCAAGGCAGGAAAATAAATGAAAGCCGATCTTGAAGACCGTTGCAACTCAATAGAAAGCCACTATAATAAAGAAGCAGTCAGAGAGTTGGATTAATCGCACTCTTTAGCATTGTGTCAAGTGAGATAAGGTGCCAGGACCTCATCCCATATTCCACGGCCGTACCCTTAAACGTGTTGTTCAACATCCTTTTTATTGTTCTGTATGTTCAGCCACTGGCAGAATAAAGTGATCCTTTTCATTTCCGACATTGTCTACTCTTTATATTATGCATCCACTGCCCCATAATATCGCTAGTTTCCATATAGACTTGTTTGTGAATTCACGAAGTATACTCCATATGCTGAGGCAGCATTCAATAAATGTGACATTATGTATAAACTGCTACTACTAATAAGCACACAGTACATAAATGTCAAAAACCTATTGGATTAAAAGTTAAATGTAAGTAGCAAAAAATAGGTGAATATCTTTTCAACTTCTGGGTAGGGAGCAGTTTCCTACATAAAATATATAAAGTGCTAGCTATTAAAAGTATTGATACATTTGAATATTCCAAAAATCTGATTTTGAATCATCCTATGGTACATAAACAAAATGAAAAGACAAACTACAAATATCCAGCAGAAGTGATATTCCAGATAACTTATAAGTAATTAACATTAAGACTATATAACAAACTATAAAAATAAGTAAAAGAAAACAAGTTTGGAAAAATTAATAGTTTATAGAAAATATAATTGGCCAGTAATTTATTGCAAGATATTTAACTTCACTGATTTTGAAAACAAAAATTAAGACAATGGTGATCTATTATTTTACTAATCATTCAATTGGCAAAAAATAATTTTTGGTCTTAAAATTTCAAATGTTGGAAAGAATGTGAATCATATTAGATCTTTAATACTTGCTATCAGGAGTACTTTCATTTGGAGAATTTGGTATTATTTCAGGAAGTTAAATATCTGCGTACTCAACGCTGGGCAATGCCATCCTTAGATGTATATAAAAATCTTGCCAATGCTTACCAGGAGGTGTGTGTAACAATGTTTATAACAACAAACAATGTATGCAACTCAAATGTCCACGTTAGGGAAAACGAATACACTTTTTGTGGGATATTCATAGAATGGGTTATAGCAATGAAAATGAATAACAATCATGATAAAAAAAAACAGTACAGATGAATCTCATTAAAACAATTCAGAGTGAAAAAAGCCAGTCCCAGAAAACTACCTTGAATCTAATACTTTTTTTAAAAGGAAGCATAAAAGCAAGCAACACTGCACTATCTGCTTTTTTCATGATCAGGTAACCAAGGAGCAAAAGGCAATTTATCATCTCCCCACAAATACATCCTATATACGATAGTGGAGCTGAGCCTGTATACCCACAATGAAAACCCACATTTAGAACAAAGACAAACAGGAAATACATAGCTACCGTTGGCTTATGAAAATGATGAAATCCTCCTAGGCAATTATTTGGAGATCTCTCTAACATGACAATGGAGAAGGTCTTTGGTTAGATTCCAGTTCTGTTCTCTGTGTATTATTCTCCATGGCTCTTGGTCCCACATTCAGTGAGTTTTTCTCAACTTGTCGTGCATATGGCCACAGCTAAAGTCGTGTTGAGAAGTATACCTGCATTATGGGCTATACAGCTTGTGCTGCCTCTTTCATGTTTATATAAGGATTTCTTGTTGTTATTATTAGGCCAGTTTATTTTTTAGGGTACGGCAGTTTTTTTAACTTAATAATGAGCTATTTATTTTTTTCCTCTAGTAAGATCATGTACCATTAACCATATCCAAATTTATTTCCCAGGCATACTTCTCAAATTCTCTCTCTATATGTATAGCTTTCCCATTTCCTGGCCTCTGTATCCTAATTTAGCAAAGGTTGTCTAGAGCCCATCTGGCTTGGATGAGAATATAAAAACCTTATTTTCCACAGGGCTGAATCTTTTAAAGAATCTTTGTTGCTCAAAGTTGTGTGTGTGTGTGTTTTTAAATCATTATTTTTTCTGTTTCATATCTAGAGATAACTTTTCAAATCAGTTATGACCCCAGATGTATCAACTCCCTGTATCATGTTTGTTTCTATTCTTGAACAGCCAATTCTTTTCTTTTCAGCTTATTTCTTATTTCTAATATCTTACTAACCCAATCAGTTAAAATCAACTACCTAGCTGAAAGCTGGTTTTCCAAACTCTTCTTCTAGAGCCAACTCAGTAGGCACTTGGTTGCTTTATCTGGCATTGTTGACAATAGCCACTGTGTTTTCACAATACCTTAAGAAGATCATGTCTCCAGCCTCTGATAGCAGTTTTCTTTGTCACTCTACCCGTGAGTTACGTAGTTTAGGCGTTTTAAAAATGGTGACACCTCACTTACAGTTGCCAACATTGTATTAGTTATTATAATTCTAGCTGCCATAAAATATAAATCCCAGATATCTGTGACAACAAAATAATAATTTGTCACTAAAATAAAGTTTAAATGGCTGTTTCTGATAGGCAAGACTCTGCCCCAAGTGGTTATTAATGGAAGTAAGCTCCTGCCAACTTGTGATTGCTATATTCAACATGTGGCTCCTCCATTTGTAGGAAGAGGGGAAAGAGCATTACAGTTGCATGCAGAGGTTCTTTACGCCCAGTTGTGGAAGGGGCAAAATAAATTCTGCTTATATTCACTTGCATGGCCAGAACTTCCAAAGAGGAAGCTGGGAATTGTTGTGTGTCTAGGTGACAGAGGAAATATGTTTGATGAAGAGCTGGCTAAACTTGAACACATATTTCATGTAAGTTTATTTTTATTATCCTCTACTATTAGATAATAAGCTCCTTGGGAATATATCTATATCTTTTTGATTCTTGTATCCCTACAGCTAGCACCCTACTAGGACCTGAAAAATAAATGCTTAATCAGTGATCTTCATTTCTTTGTAAACATGATAACAGTAATGTGGGAATCAAAACAGTTATAGCAATGGCATCAGTTGTAAGCAGGCAAGTTTGTGAGAAACTTCTACAGACTAAAGCTGTCATCGTGCTATATGCTATATGATCTTTCTAACCTACATGATGGAAGAATTAAGTGAGAAACAGCCATAAATACTGTTTTTTTTTTTAACATTTTAGTTATTTTATTACAAACCAAAATACAAATACAGAAAAGCATACAACAATTTTGTAGTTTAATGAATGCATAGAAGGTAAGTGCTCCCATATCCTTTCCCCATATCAAGAAATAGAATTTTAATAGCCACCTTCTAAGCCCCTCCTTGTGCCCCATTCAGATCACCAACACTTCCCCCACAAAATAACAACTATCTATCTTACTTAAATTTTTCTTTTTAATTGATACATAATATTTGTACATACATATCACACATGTGATATTTTGTTGCATTTTAAGATGTGTAATGATCAATTTAGGGTATATAGGATATTCATCACCTCTAGTATTTATGGTTTATGTATGTAGAGAACATTTCAAATCCTTCTGCTACTTATTTTGAAGTATACAATACATTGCTTTTAACTGTAGTCACCCTACTCTTCTATTGAACATTATAACTTTTTTCTTCTTACCGTATGTTTTTACCCATTAGTCAAACTCTCTCTATATGCTGCCCCACACACATCCCTTTCTAAACTCTGGTAATTATCATTCTGCTCTCTACAAAGAGAATAATTCTTTATAAAATTGCAAAATATATTCTGATCTCTAAAAAGTTGAGATCAACTTTTTCAGCTCCCATCTCTGAGTGAGAAAATGTAAGTCTTTCTGTGCCTGGCTCATTTCAGTTAATATAATGACGTCCAGTTTGATTCGCGTTGATGCAAATGACATGATATAATTTTTTACAGCCAAATGGTATGTCGTTGTATATATGTACTACAATTTCTTTATTAATTCATCCATTGATAGACACATAGATTGATTCCATATTTTTGCCACTGTGAATAGTGCTGCAATAAACATAGGAGTGCCAGTATCCCTTTGATTTTCTTCCCTTTGATAAATATCCAGTAATGGGATTGCTGGATTATGTGATAGTTCTATTTTTAGTTTCCTGAAAGAGTTTCATACTGTTTTCCATAGTGGTTCTACTAATTTACATTCCCACCAACAGTGTATAAGAATTTCCATTTATCCATGTACTCACCAGCATCTGTTATTTCTGTCTTTTTTAAACAACCATTCTACCAGGGCAAGATGATATCTTGTGGTTTTGTTGTTCATGTCTCTGATGATTAATGATGTTAAACGTTCATATACTTGTTACCTATTCATACGTCTTTTGAGAAATATTTGTTCATGCCCTTTGCCCATCTTCTAATAGGATTATTTGTTTTTTTGCAGTTGCTTGAGATCCTTGTATATTCTGAATATTAGCTGTATGATGAACAGTTTGTAAATATTTTCTTTCATTTAACGGGTAATATCTTCACTCTCTTGATTCTTCCCTTTGCTGTGCAGAAGCTTTTTAGTTTTAGTCCCATTTATCTATTTTTGGTTTTGTTGCCTGTGTTTTCGAGGTCTTAGCCATAAAATCTTTGCTTAGACCAATGTTCTAAAGGGTTTCCCCTGTGTTTTCTTCCAGTACTTTTGTAATTTCGAGTCTTATGTTTAAGAATTTAATCCATCTTGAGTTAATTTTTGTATATGGTGAGATAGGGGTCCAGTTTCATTCTTCTGCATGTGGATATCCAGTTTTCCAAGCACCAAGTATTGAAGAAGCTTCCCTTTTTTCATTACATGTATGTTCTTGGTGCCTTTGTTGAACATCAGCTCACTCTAAATATGTGGATTTATTTCTGGGTTCTCTATTCTGTTCCATTGGTCCATGTTTACACCAACACCGTGCTGTTTGGGTTACTATAGCATGTAATGTATTTTGAAGTAAAGCAGTATGTGACTTCAGCTTTGTTCTTTTTGCTCAAAATTTATTTGGCTATTGAAGTTCTTTTTGCGGTTCCATTCACATTTTAGGATTGTTTTTACTATTTCTGTGAAGAATGTCCTGGTGTTTTGATATGGATTGCATTGACTTTGTAGATTGCTTTGGGTAGAATAGACATTTAACAATATTCAGTCACTTTCGTTTTTCCTGCTTCAGCTGATATTTTCAGATTGTCTGACATGCTTTCCTAGGAAAACCTATTGGCTATTTTGGGTTTTTTTTCTGTTTTCAAGTTTGTCATATGTCCCCCAGTAGTTTCATAGTTTCAGTCTTCCATTTAAGTCTTTAATCCATCTTGAGTTAATTTTTATATGTGATGAGAGACAGGGGTCCAGTTTTATTCTTCTGCATATTGGTATACAATTTTTCTCTGCTCTCTCCTGCAGATGACAACATAATTTATGTGAACATTGTAGCAACTGGTGGTTTATTACTACCTAAATGCATTTTATTCTGCAGATATGCCTTTTTACCTAGTTTGGTTAATAAATGTTTATTGATATTGGTTTAGGTATGTATTTATTATGCAGGTTTTTATTGGGGATTTGGAAAATTTCAAAACCTATACCCTGCCACCATCATTTTCCCAAAATTTCTGTTAAATATAAGCATAAACACGCAAAGACACACACACACACACACACACACACACATATATATATATATACCTTCATATTAAATGTATGTTTCTGCATCTAGCTGTGTTTCTTTCGATGTTATGCCTTTAGGATATTCATTCATATATACATTTATTTATTCCTTTCATCTGCAATATAACATTTTATTGTATTACTCTAACACATCTTTGTTTCTGTTGTTTATTTACTTCTTTTTTCCCTTGGAAGTTGAAATTGAACTAACACCGTCTTTCTTCTTACCGTGCTCTAATACATTACTTTATCAGAAGTTGTACTTTTTAAAAGAAAACAGTACTCAGTGTTTTAGAAAAAATATGTATAAAAATTTGAGACTTCTTCAGGGAGCCATATATAGCTTTTAAATGTAGATAGAATATACTGTTTCCATCCGTCCTACTTATATTTTGTAGAGTATTAATGTGATAAACCTTACTTAGGCATACAGTGGCCAAACTAGAATTATTGGAATGTGTACATCCCTATTACTAATCTCATCCTAATTTTACAGTCAGACCCAATGTGATTCACCAAATATCACACAGCTGGCTCTTTCAGTAAGGAGCTAAAACTTCCAGCTCTTTTAGTGAGGTTACATTAATCTTTCATTGATGAAGAGGAAAATATTTTTGAGAATTACAAATTTCAATTATCAATTTCTTCACCACTACATTTACGTCAGCAAAACTTTATTTTCATTCCACGTGTCTTGGTTTTTATCACTTTGTATTTGAGAAGTAGAATACCATCTGACTTACAGCCTCATAACCTATTGTAAAATAGGTACAATAATATCTAGTTATTTCTAGTTTTTAAAGATTAGAAATAATACATGTATGGGGCTGGCACATAGCAAAGTCACAATTAATGATTGAGTCGTTCCTTCTGTGAGGAACCAGGCTCCCCGTGAACTAACTCTAGGTCACAGGTTAGTGTCCCAGCTCTTGTCCTTGCCTTGCAACAAATTTGCTTTGTGTTAATCATCTTGTTTTTGTTAGAAAGTAGCAAATCCAATCTTGTTTGCTAACCCTATACTATGCCTTATATTTTCTTAGAAACCTAGAAATATGAAAGCTTATCACTCCCTGTTCTTAATGGTAGTACTAGAATACTAATGCAATTCTACATGAACAAATGATTGAACCATAAAGTCCTTTCATTCTAGCAAAAAATCTGCTTCATAATATAATGATGTCCAAATCATCCTGAATTAAATAAAATTTTAAGATTATTAACTGATCTGTGGCTTTATGGCAGCATGATCAAAAAAAATCATTTAGACAAGTCAATACAATGTGCTTACCTTGCCCTCTCTGTGCAACTGAAGGCTCGTCATGTCATTTAGTATATCCAGTGATGTGTCATCTGGTGAGGACTGATTGTCGTCAATAAAGATGCTTGCAGTGATGAAGACTGAGCATCAGTAATAAACATAAGTCTTTCACTATGTCCGTTCATAACAGTTGGATCAGCTGTAGTAAACTGACATGGGGTAGGTAGGAAGGAACTACTTTCTAATAAAAAATATTTGATTGGCAGAATTGAGTAGTTGGAAAGATTATAATCCTGGGTTCCAAACAAGGGAGACTTTGGCTCTGAGTCTTTTCATTTCGTCAGTGGCCTTTCAGATATTTCTCTGTGTTTGTGTGTGTGCAATTACACATGCATATAGCATTTTAGTTTTTTCTATAAATGTGCTGCATTCTACATATATTCGTACAATTTCATTTTTTTAAGTTAGCATTCTATGATTCCTTTTTTACTCACATTTTACTCACATTCCCCAACACCTCTTCCTCCCACTTCCTGTTGACTACACATATTAAAGGGTATTTTGGTGGTTTATGCACTGAAAAGTTTGGGGAGAGGTGCATGTGTGCTTTAATCTTGAAAGTGGCCCCATTGTGCTCTGATTATTTTAGATTCACTATCCTTTGTTGTGAATCTCTTCTCAGAGTTTTGTTTTTTTCACTTAGCAAAATTTTCTGAGTACCTATTAAGGATTGGCTGTCCTTCTAGGTGCTGGAGACATGTTGAGAAAATAAAACAAATTCATGATTACCATGGTACTTGCATTTTAGTAAGAAAGCCCGAAAACAAACAATACTTTGATAAATCCAAGTACAATATTAGGTTGTGACAAGAGAAAAGAAGTAACTAAAGCAATTCTAAGCTTTACAGCTAAATCCCACCCTGTCTAGATGAAAAGACAAAAGGTTACTTCTGTTAGAAGTTTGAGACACTACCTTTACAGAAGATTCTAGCAAACTTTTCCCACAGATCATCAATTTGAATTGAGTCATATGCTCTTCCTAATGACATTCTTAGGCAGGAGAATGGTGTAAGCCAACTATCTTAGGCCTCAATCACCTGAACCAGTTAGTCTAGAAGATGGTCTTACCCCAATTGAGCTAACGTATTTAGAGCTCACCCAAGGTAGGCATTGCAATCATTTATCCTTACCCTATTTAAATCCTGGGCTGTGAGGAAATGTGAAAGCTATGTGAATAACGTTTGTGGGATAACCATATTATTCACCTAAAAAATTATTCACCTTTTTAACTTCTAGATAGTATCTCATGCTTTGGAATCATGATTGCTTATTTTACCATTCTTTCCTGATGAAGATTTAGATTGCTTCCCATTATTACAAACAAGACTGCAAAATATTATTTTACATACCTTCTTTTGTTAATATGTGAGAGTGTTTCAGGTGCATAAATGATCAGGATTGCTGGGTCGTACTGTACGCACATTTTCAATGTTAGCCTATTGTGCTAAATTGTTCTACAAAATCGCTTGACAGATTAAACTGCTGTCGCCAGTGTAGTCCCTGTACAACTACAGTATTTGATATTATCATTAAAAAGTTAACCCTATGAATAAAAGAATGTTATAATATTCTTGATTATTTATTCTTTTATTTATTTATTTATTATTGCACTTCCTAGGTCACTAGTGAGACTTAGTGTCTTTTCACAAGTTACTAATGATTTGTATTTCCTATGTAAATTGCTTGTTTGTATAATCTGTTTTTTTTTATTTTTTCCATGTAGATTTTAGGCAATTTGGTATGCTCCAGATATAAGAGATTTATCTAGAGAATAAGCTGCAAATATTTTTGTTATTCTCTTGCTTTATCTTTATTTTTCACTTTTTTCTTATTTATTTCCTTTTTAAATTTTAGGGTTGGGGATACATGTGAAGGTTTGTTTCATAGGTAAATATGTGTCATGGGGGTTAGTTATACAGATTATTTATTCACCCAGGTATTAAGCTCAGAGTCCGGTAGTTATCTTTTCTGCTTCTCTCCCTTCTCCCACCCTCCCCACTCAAGTAGACTTCAGTGTCTGTTATTTGCTTCTTTGTGTTCATAAGTTCTTATCATTTAGATCCCACTTGTGAGAACATGAGGTATGTGGTTTTCTGTATCTGTATTAGTTTACTAACGATAATAGCCTCCAGCTACATCCAGGTTCCCACAAATGACATGATCTTGTTCTTTTTTATAGTGCATAGTATTCCATGGCATGTATGTACATTTCTTTATCCAATCTGTCATTGATGGGCATTTAGGTTGATTCCATGTCTTTGCTATTGTGAGCTGTGCTGCAGTGAACATTCATGTGCATGTGTCTTTATGGTGAAATGATACATATTCCTCTCGGTATATACCCAGTAATGGGATTCCTGGGTCAAATGGTAGTTCTGCTTTTAGCTTTTTGAGGAATCTCCATACTGCTTTCCACAATGGTTTAACTAATAAAACTCCCATCAACAGTGTATAAGTGTTCCCTTTTCTCCACAACCTTGTCAGCAACTACTGTATTTTGATTTTTTAATAATAGCCATTCAGACTGGTGTGAGATGGTATCTCATTATAGTTTTGATTTCCATTTCTCTAACGATCAGTGATATTGAGCATTTTTCATATGCTTGTTAGCCATGTGTATTCCTTCTTTTGAGAAGTGTCTCTTCATGTACTTTACCCAGTTTTTAATGGGGCTATTTGTTTTTCTCTAGTAAATTTGTTTATTTCCTTCTCGATATTAGACCTCTTTCCGATGCATAGTTTGCAAATATTTTCTTTCATTCTGTAAGTTGTCTGTTTACCCTGTTGATAGTTTCTTTTGCTGTGCAGAAGCTCTTTAGGTTAATTAGATCCTACTCATCATTTTTTGCTTTTGTTGCAATTTCTTTAGATGTTTTTATCATGATTTCTTTGATCATTCCTACATACAGGATGTTATTGCCCAGGTTGTCTTACAGGGCTTTTATAATTTTGGGTTTTATATTTAATTGTTTAATCCATCTTGAATTGATTTTTGTATATGGTATAAGAAAGGGGTCCAGCTTCAATCTTCTGCATATGGCTAGTCAGTTATCCTAGCACCATTTATTGAATACAGTCTTCTCCCCATTGCTTGTTTTTGTCAGCTTTCTCTAATATCATATGGTCATAGATGTAGATTCTATTCCATTGGTCTATGTCCCTGTTTTTGTACCAGTACCATGCTGTTTTGGTTACTGTAGCCCTGTAGTACAGTTTGAAATTGGGTAACATGATTCCTTCAGCCTTGTTTTTTTTCTTTTGCCTTGGTTATTCAGGCTCTTTTTTGGTTCCATATAAATTTTCAAATAGTTATTTTCACAGGAGTTTACCATTTTTATATAGGTAAATTTGTGTATTTTTCTTTAATATTTTGTGTTTTATTTTAAAGACGTTCTCTATTCCAATATTAAAAACAAATTATCCTATGTTACTCTTAAGTATTCAAAGGGTTGATTCATATACATTTTATCTATGTGAAATAAATGTGTGTTTGTGTATGTGTGTGTGAGTGAACATATGAACTGGGTACCTGGCTTCCTTTCCCAAATAACTAGTTGTTTAAATATGCTTGATTTAATAGTTATTTCCCCACTGATTTAAAATGTCACATGCAATACAAACTAAATTATCATATATTAATGAATTTCTTTCTGAATTATATTTTTAAAATATTTTTGTCTATTTTTGTATTAGTTCCACACTGATGTAATTATTATGACTTTGTAATTTTTTGAGATATACTTGAGCTAGTGCCTCCCTGGTATTTTTTTCAAAATATTATTTTCTCTTCTTGTACATTTTATCTTTTGCATGTGTTTTCCACAACACTTCTTGAATGTCATGTTACATTCTGTTTGGGTTTTTATTGTGATCACATTAGTTTAGAGAGATTTGATTGTGGTGTATTATTGTGTCATCTCATCCAGAAATGTTGTATTTCTGTATTTATTAATATTTTCTTTTAGGACTTTTATTAAAATTAAATATTTTTCTTCAAATTAAAACAAAAGAATATGCAGGTTATCCCTAGGTGTAGGCAGGTTCGGGGCGTTTTTTCTTAACCCATTCAATACATATGTCCTTCTCGTTTAACTAACTGTGGCTAATCATTTTCAACCTCATTGAATAAAGGGGAAATAAATGACTGTGACATATATGACGTTCTTTAGAGAAAAGAGGCTAAGCTCCTGATTTACTTACCTGTCATCTAGTGCAGGTGGGACGGGGTCAGGGGGTACACAGGCAAACAGCAAAAAACAGCACAACAATGTTATGTTGCCACAAGGGAGTAAACATACAGAAATCACCAAAGGGGCCGGGCGCGGTGGCTCACGCTTGTAATCCCAGCACTTTGGGAGGCCGAGGCGGGCGGATCACGAGGTCAGGAGATCGAGACCACGGTGAAACCCCGTCTCTACTAAAAATACAAAAAATTAGCCGGGCGTGGTGGCGGGCGCCTGTAGTCCCAGCTACTTGGAGAGGCTGAGGCAGGAGAATGGCGTGAACCCGGGAGGCGGAGCTTGCAGTGAGCCGAGATTGCGCCACCGCACTCCAGCCTGGGCGACAGAGCGAGACTCCGTCTCAAAAAAAAAAAAAAAAAAGAAATCACCAAAGGTAGGTTAGCAGGTGACTGGAAAGACTTTCTGGGGAAGATAATGCCTGCGTGTTGAGGCACATAAGAATGAGAATTTTAAAGGTAATTTAAGTAAGACTAAGAGATGTTGGACCTAGTTCCAAATCACATATCTTGTAAGATCCATAAATATGTGGCTTAAAAACCTGTGTCACTATAGAAGTGACTCTCATATTTTTATTGTATATATAATCATTTGTGATTTAAGTGACTTAAATAGCCAATGAAAGTATCTGCAGTTTTATTTCTATTCTAATGTCCTCTCCTTGTGAGGTTAGTAAAAGTAAAATTGTATGTCCTTAAATATTCAGAACACTTAAGAATGTTACTCACCTTTAAATATTTTTAAACCCTGTAAAGAATAAGACATTGCTTCCTCCTGAGCTTAGTAGTAAAATTAATTTAATTGGTGAAGAAGACATTTACAGAAACAGGCTGAAAATTCTACTTGCCACCAGACACAACACGTACTTAATTAAGGAAAAGTCAGGAAACAGAATGAGACATTATAACAATACCGACAATTAGGATTTTAAGGGGAAAAAAAATTGGAATTCCCAACACTGGCCTGTGATAAGACACGGTCAGAGAGCACTAATTAGCAATACTTAGAAAAGGTCTATTTCTTTTTCATGTTTAACACCAAAATGGTTGATGAAAACTGCAAATGTCAGCCACGTGATTCCACATCCAAATAGGAATAGCTGAGGCTGTCCTGGGGCTTAGTTCAGAGCTTAATCAAAGAAGACTGCTCCACTCAGATGTTAATACTGTTACTTGGTGAGAATATTGATTATAGCACATAGAGGAAAACCGAGGAATTCTGTCTGTATTTCTTTTTACCGACTCCTCCCAGTGCAAGTGTCTGGAGGCACTTAAAGTCGACACATCTTTATTCATCTTGCTTCTGTCAAGGCCAAATGAATTCTTTTGCTATGTGGAAGAAAATAAGTATCCATTTAAACAGAAATTGGCTCATTCACAGCAGAACATTTGGAAAACTACCTATAGTCAATAAACCTGGAACTGTTTTTACCAAAAGTGTGTTCCTCTGTGTTAATCAAACTCTTTCAATAGGTTCAGCTTGTGCAACTAATCCTGGCTAAATAGTTAATGACTTGTTTTATACGAAATATTAAAAACACACAGGAGAAGATGGGAAAATTAAATAATAGGTTATTTCCCCCTGGGTATTTTATGAATAATTGTAATAATTGATTATTAAGAATGTATTTTTTTCTTTGATTTCTGTAGGTGTAGTGAAATTATTAATATGTGGTCAATCAAAGCAACTGCTCAGATCCAAGATTCTAACTCTCAACTATATGAAAGATGCCAGTCCAGTCTAGATCCACAAGTGTGAGTAGAAAATCATAAAATTCACAGCTCTTTGAGAGTAGAGGTATTTAATAATGTTACACAGTAGTATTAAGACAGGAAAACTTTTGAGATAGAAGTAGCGTTTTTTATTTGGGATATAGCCTTGAAGGGAATCATCTTGACAAAAAGTCCAGCGACTTTGAAACTCAATATCACATCTCAATTCCGTAGAGTTGTGAAAGATAGAAAAACTGATTTGAGACCAATGGCAAATGAAATAATTCCTGGGCTTAAATAGACAATCAGTATTTCCAAAATTTCACTGTGGAAAATATTACTTCTCCTTTGCTATGTTTACTGATTTCAAGATGTGATCCACCATAAGATAAAAAATTAAATCAATTTTATCTATTTTTTTATTCCAGGGTAGCATAACCCAAATCTTTTTAGAAATAAACATACTAAAGAAATTATGTACCTCAGATTCACGGATGTAAAAATGCAAAATAATGGGACTAGGATCAAGCAAGTATGCTAGAAAAAATTAGAGTCAAATGGATAACATAAATGATTGAAAACAGAAATAAATTGATAAAAGCAATTGATATAAAAGTTCTCATATACAAAAACAGCATTGTTAATAGAGATAAGCAGAGGAACTAAAAGAACATTGAGTTTCCTTGTATTACAAAGGACAGTGAAATGACATGAGTAGGGACAGATTTTATAAGCATATAAGTTTATTAACTAAGAAGGAACAAAAATTAACATCAAATCATAGCTTTTTATATTGTTTCTTGTTTTAAATATAATAGCTGATTCTCAGTATTCCTCAGGCAACTCACAACTGTTGCAACTGTAATAGAACTGTTAATAGCTGTTGCAACTCACAACTGTGGCAACTATAATAGAATAGTTGCCAATTTAAGAAGTAGATCAATTCTAAAACAATGGCTATCATGAGTATCTCTTATTGTGGCTTCAAATTTGGGCCTCAATGTAAAATCACCCTTTCTATTCTCTGTTCAACACCCTCTGTTGAACAGAGGGACAGAAATAATTTTCTGAACAGAAACAAATTTCTCAAAATGAATTTCACAAATTCCATATGGCCTAGACCTTAAGTTGTAGATCTATAAATGCCTTCTAATATACAGAACTTCAAATGAATACTTTTAAAAGATGAAGTAATAGAGAGACAAAAGCAAAATTTTATTTAAGTAAATTATACCAGATTTATAATATACTGTGTGTATACTCTTATAACTCTATTCACACCTTTGTCAGGGGCCACATTAGATAATCTGTCCAGATTTAATACACAGAGATGACTTTAAATCAGTTGATTTGAACTAACATTTGCAGGCAAATTGTAGTCCCTTATGTGAGCAGAGCAGCTAAATAGGGGCACTTAGTTTTAATGCTATCTGTGTCTGTATATACTAAATAGAAATTGTTAATGGAAACATTAAAAATATGTGAAACATGTTTTTACAAAATCATGTTAACTCAATGAGGTAGGCGATTTAAAAAAAGGACTTGATTAAGCTGTTTAAACTAAAAGTATTAGATATTATGTGCTTTCAGATTATGTGCCCCCAGCCTATCAAATTCCAGTTGCACTCTTATTTACACAATTACAGTTATCAATATTTTTTTAAAAAAACTCATTCCACCTCCCATAGACGTAAAATTAACATATTAAGAATATGAAAATAGAATCTGTGCCCCTCTCTTTTCAATCAGATTCATGGTAAAATATTTCCCAGTGGGTTTCTGACTTGAGAATATATTGTTCTTTTACCTGATACAAAATTTAAAGATTATATTTGTTTTCATATTATTCTTTTGAATTCATGAAGTCACAACTTTTCGGACAAAAAAACAGGTCCACCCATCTTTATTATCTACCACAGGAAATAATCTTGCCAGTAACCAGAATCATCTAAGAGCAAAACGGTAATTTGGTTAATGGAGGCCTTGGCAAGTACATGTTGTAGTCCAAAGGCAAAATTCTAAATAATAAGAGAGCTCTGAAAAACACCAGGGCAAAATAGATTTATAAGGTATCATATATAAAATTAAAATATTATGAGACTACTAAGAAATTTTAGTCTAACAAGTCCAAAATGTTATCTAAAATTGGAAAATTAATAAACATACCAACTGCTTTCTGTGATTTCTTAGGCAAATTTCTTTCTATTTGGGCTTCTTCTGAAAAATTCACAGAAATATGCTGAGAGAAAAAAGCAAACAACCTATGGACAAAGAAAAGAGCATAAATATGTTTATGTCTATAGTGATTATAATTAAAAAGTTAGTATTACCCAATTTCTTAATGCTAAATTGGTGCATAAATGCATTTTCTAAATGACAGTGAAATAAATAGACAAAGTCACCTATTCAAAGGATTGCTGCATTTGTTTGTATTACTACATAAAAAGTGTCTTACTACTTAAATGGCCACATAAGTAATATGTTTTCCATTGTTAAATATTTATTTGGGAATTATGGAAGACAAAAGCATATGGCTTTTATTTAGAAGTTATTTTATAAAAATAATAATGTTATCTTCAGTTAGTTCATTCAATCAACCAGTATTTCTTGCATTTCTATTATGTGTTAAACTCTCCACTGTGTATTGTGGCTGTAAAGACAGTAGACAAATCTCTGCTCTCATGCAGATTAAATTCTTTCTAGAGGATAAATCAGAAAATAACATTAATGGTAAACGTATTGGTGGCATGTGTAAAAGAGAAAAAGCAAGAAGAGAGATACAAGGCATAGGAGAAAGGTATATGGAATGTAGCTAGGATGGTCAGCGGATAATCTTATTCTGAAGGTGGCATTCTGGAAATGGTCTGAAGGAAGTGATGTCATGAGCTCTGGTGCTCTATGTGTTGATATTGGTGCATCCCAGGCAAAGAGAACAGCAGATTTAAAAATTGTGATGCAGGAGTAAACCCAGCCTCTATGAGGAACAGTGGGAGTCTAGTGAGCTAGTATGCGAGGAAAGAGAAGTGATTAACTCGGAGAGGTAATGAAAGGGAAATGAGGGCTTTGCAAATGGAGCCTTGGTCCCAGTCGGGATGTAAGCTTGGATTCCAAAAAGCAGAACTCGTTGAATATTTCAAGTAGAGAAGCAACATGGCTGATTTATGTTTTAACAAACTAGATCTGGATATTGTGTTGAAAATAGAATAATGAAAGATATATATGGAAGGTAAAACACCAGCAAATAGGTGTTTTTAACAAATCAGGTATAGGTAATGGTGGTTTGAATCACAGAGATAGCTGTGGAAGAAATGAGAAGAGGAGTCAAGATTGAGTATGGAATTTTGTCTTGAGCATTAAGTTCCATTGTCATTAATTGACTTGTGAAAGGATGTGGGAAGAGCAGGAGTGGGTCCTAGCAGGACCTCAGTTGTAGACATGCTAAGTGGATGCATTGAGTGAGCATTTGCTTATAGGGTCTGGAGATCAGGGGACAAGTCTTATTGGAGATGTAAACCTGGATATACGAGCATGTAGGTTGCAATTACAGTCATAAGATCACTGAGAGATGAGTAGATAGACGAGGGCAAAGATGCAAAGATTGAGTTTTTAATTCCAGCATTTAATGGTCAGAGATGAGGATGAAACTGCAAAGGTGTGACCATATACTGGAGGTAAGGGGACTAGCACGTTATGGTATCCTGAAAAACAAGTGAATACAGTCTTTCTGGGAGAAGAGAATGATGGATAATGTCAATTTCAGCTAACAGAAGAAGTAAACACTAAATTTAATAACGTGGCAGTCATGAGTGTGTTGATAGGAACAGTTTTTGTGGCATTCTGAGGACTACTGCCTCACTGGAGTGGGGTCAATACAGAATGAACAAGTACAACTGGAGGCAGCATATATGGTCCTTGAGAAAACTTTTTTTAAAAGGGAAGGAGAGAAATGGAGTGGTAGCTGCAACAAGTAAGGTAAAGAGAGGGTTACAGTAGCCCCCATTACCACTGGTTTTCTGAGGTTTCTGAGTTTTCTGAAAATATTAAGTGGAAAATTTATAAACCATTTATAAGTTTTAAATTATGTGTTGTTCTCAGTATCATCGTGATAAAATCTCCCACTATCTTGCTCTGTCTGGCCCAAGAGGTAATTCATAGCCTTGTCCAGCATAAACAGTGCTCTCAGCTCATGAATCACTTAGCAGCCCTCTTGGTTATCGAGTTATGAGATCTGAGATTAACTGTTGTGATGTCTCGGTGCTTGTGTTCAAATCACCCTTATTTTACTTAATAATGGCCCCGAAGTACAAGAGTAGTGATGCTGGCATGTTGTTATGATTGTTCGATTTTATTATTAGGTGTTGTTGTTAATCTCTTACTGTGCTTACTTTATAAAATAAACTTCATCATGGGCATGTGTGTATAGGAGAAAAACAGTATACAAAGAGTGTTATGGTTTGGCTGTGTCCCAAACCATATATCTCAGTATATTGTTCCTCTGGTAGTGAGAGTTTCACAAGATCTGGTGGTTTTATAAGAGGAAACCCCTTTCACCTGGTTCTCATTCTCTCTTGCCTGCTGCCATGTAAGATGTACCACATGAAATCATGAGTCCATTAAACCTCTTTTTTCCTTATAAATTCTTAATCTCAAGTATGTCTTTATCAGCAGCATGAAAACGAACTAATACATAGAGTTTGGTGCTATTTGTGTTTTCAGGCATCCACTGTGGATGTTGGAATATATCCCCTCTGTACAAGGAGGGACTATTGCATTTGTAAAGATGGGAACAATAAAAACATGTTTCTATGCTTATCAACATCACTATTATTTTGATATATGTAAATAAAATGACCTTGATTTTACTGTTGCACATTAACAATCCCCATGATTAGTTGTGACAGTGATAAATTATGCCTGACCCATGGTTCCATTTTAGCATTTACATAAAATCATTTACATTTTATCAGACCTTTTGAATTTCAGGTTCCCAAGATATATGCTACTGCAATTTTAATTAACAATTAAAAAGTTTCATATTAAAAATGAAAAGGTTTTTATGATGAATAAGCATTAAACATTGATATGAATTTGCCACTTGGATATGAGTACAAAGCTTGTGCTTCTTCAAGTGTTATAATCAAATACTGTTCTCTAAAATAATCTGGTGAGGTTATTTTTCAAGAGCAATGCACATATATTCACATAAAATTGGGCATGACTGGGCGTAATAGAAGAAATTAATGAAAGGAAAATTTAAGATGGGAATCAGGAGGAAAAATATTTTAATGAGAACTAGTGAATGGTGCAATAATCTCTCCCCCCAAAAAGTTAAATGATTCTCTGTTTCATGAACATTGTGCAGAGTATGAATGAGGAAGTTAGTTTTGGAGGGACAAATCTTGTTGCTGGCTCTGGGAAGAAAGCATCTTGATTTAATATGTGAATTTAGGTAGGTTTCCTTTCAAAATGTCCATGTTTTGCAATATATAATGTGGCGATAAAAGTATTGTCCATGTCCTTGCTACTTGCAAAGTAAAAGAATCATATTTTCCTGAATGTGTTTCATTGTCTATCATATACTATCAGTTGAGCAATACAAAATCTCCAATGTTGAAAATTGAAAATGGATGCCTATTCAGTTTTATTATTTCACTTCATACATTGACTGGTGTCTTTATGAATATCTTCGCATCCATCCCTTTCTCTAGGAAGTCTGCTAAGTGGCTCAGAGGAGCAATGCCCATATATATGAACTCTGCAGGCAGAATATATGCAACCCACCTTGTCTTGTAGGTGTTCTTATTTGGGTCTCCAGCTTCTCTCCTGCCCATTCATATTAACAGATGAGTTGATCTATTCTTTTGCTGTCTGAACTGACTTTATCTCTTTAAAATCTTTTTCTTTGTTATAAGGGAGGTTGCAGAGGTTGAAAACTCTCTCTCAGCAAAAAATAAAACTAAGAAAATACAAAGGCAGTTTATGGAACGTTATCTGAAATTTCACAATGTCAAATTCAAAAACTGATAGATTTAACTCCAGAAAACCTTTACCTGTCTTCTCAATAATACTTTATGTAGCTATCATCTATTATTTTATATTATACTTCTTAAAAAACACATGCATCTATATATATATTCAGCCTGTTTTAGAAGTAACAAGTTCCATATATAAATTTGTGTTTAAATGGCCTCTTTTATTCTTCATTGTGGGTTAACTCATTCTACAAAATCCAAATATGTAAAATAAACTTGGGTAACAGGACATGTCTCTCTTTCACACCTTTGCAAAATTAGCACCTGATTCTTTTCTTCTTTCTTTTTTCTCTCTTTTTAAAGCAATTCTGAATTTTTTTGGAAGTAAATATGCAATTCCTTTTTGCTTCCTTTAGACCTGCGTTTTTTTGTATATTTGAGTATATTGTTTTCAAAATTATTTCAGTAGATTGCAACCATATTTCTCTGTCTGATTTTTACTAAGCACAATACTAAGATTAATTTTTATGAAATTGGGGGGATTCCATCCTGATTTATTTATTTCAAATCATTGATTAAATGCATGCCGAACACTAGGCTGTCCTCTGCCATTTGTTGAGACCGTAAAGGAGGAGTGCACCAAATCTGTAGGCTGCAGAAACTTGTCTTCACTGGGAAACATAGGAGGAAAGCTTATTGAAGGTCATGGAAAAAGACTCTTGAAGATTGTTTCTATCAATGAATCAGAATAATGTAGAATTCCCAATTACACTTCTAGTTCGAGCTGGTTAGTTTTTAGGAACCCTATGAAGCCCTTTTTTTAAAACAAAAATCAACAGACAATAAATACAAAGGTTATTTCTAACTATTTGAGCATTTTTATGAATAAATGTAATCTGGTTATCATCCAAACTATTTTTCACCTAAGTCCAACTCCATAAGGAGTTTATGGGAGACCGATGACCTTCAATAAATATATTGATTTTTCTTATGCCTACTCCAGGGTGAAGAGTAGAGACAAAATGATCTGTGTAGTTACCAAAGCCCTAGAATTCTGAGCCTCTAGTATGTCCCAGTTCTTCTACATCATCCTTAATTTTTCTCTACTGCCCACCAAAGTAGCAACGATGTGTCAAAGGAAGGTCCTCTGTTCATTACCTTTAGTTCAAGGTGAACTTCTGATTCTGGATAAGCCATTTCACTTCTGTAAGGTTCATACATTTTGTCTATAACCAGAACATATTGATAACCATCTCTGATCATTGGTTGGGAGATTAAATCAGGTGCCTTAGTTCAGGAACTTCATATTTAGCCAAGTTACAGGGTCCCCACTGGGAGTTCAATCAACTGCTTTACTGCACATCTGTGAGATGAGTCAGCTTTGGGGTTCACCTTACTCAAAAGATTTACCAGAAAATGAATACATCTACATTGTTGTTGACAGTTCATTTATTTATTTATTCACTTCTGAAATAATTACAGACTCACAAGGTCATACATAAAGTCCAGGGGTTCTTCACTCAGCGTCTTCCAATGGTGCCATCTGTGTGAGCACAGTTCAATATAAAAATCAGAGAGTTGACACTTGTGTAATACAAGTAACTGAACTACAAACTTTATTCAGTTTTTATCATTTTTATATTAACTCATTTGAGCGTGTGTGTGTGTGCATGCATACAAGTGATTTCATAATTCTATGCAATTTTTTCCAAGGTATAGATTTTTGTAACTACCACTAAAATAAAGATACAGCAGTGTTCCATTACCATAAAGAAACCCCTTCATGCTCCTCCTTCATATCTACACCACCCCTCTTCCCCACTGCACCCACCACCCCTGTCCACTGGCAACCACTAATATAGTCTTCATTTTGATAGTTTTCTCATTTTGAAAGTGTTATACAAATGGACTCTTTATATATCCCACATTTATGTCTTTTCTTTTTATTTTCCTTTATTTTTTGCTCATTCGGTAATTCTGCATCTCCTTTATCATCAAAAGGCAACTTCTACTAGAGTTTAGTACATATAAATAAAGCTAATGTATTTGTTTTATTAAAAACAAAACTAACAAAACTTCTAAATCACCTTTTGGGCAGTAGAAAGCTGTTGGTGATGTTAAAACCCTCATGGATGATATTACTTAGTTTTATTTTGAAAACAAGATGTCCTTGTATTTATTAGATCGTCACTTGCCTCCTGTATTCATTTTCCATTGCTTTGTAAAATGTACCACAACTTTATGGGCCTAAAACAACAAAGATTTATCTCACAGTCTCTCATGAGAAGTCCAGGCCTAGTATGACTCATTTGGCTTCTCTGTTAGGATTTCACAAGATGAGAATCTAGACTTAGACCATTTCAGGCTCTTACCTGGAGCCTTTGGGAGAAAATCTGCTTTCAGGCAAATTCAAGATGAATTCACTTTCATGCAGTTGTAGAATGAAGTCCTACTCCCTTACTGTCTTTTCGCCAGTGTTGTTCTGAGCTCGTAAATGCTGTCCACATCCCTTGACTCATGGCCCCTCCATCTTCAAAGCCAGTAATGGTACATGGATTCCTTCTTTCTTTTTAGATATCCCTGTTCTTTTGCCCCTACTTTAAAAGGCTGATTAGATTGTACTCACCTACATGATCTCTTCTTGGCACATGGCATTACATAGTTGGGGAGTAACAAAAGGGGAAGAGGAAGATGGGAGCCAATATTCTGACTCTGGTACCTCAATTATTTGTTGTTTGTTGATGGTGTGTGTGTGTTTGTGTGTGTCTCTGTGTGTATGTGTGTGTGTGAGTGGTTAGATTGCAGGAAGACCATTTAGTTAAAAAAAAGTTTTACATTTTAAACAACACATCCTTAGCATTAACTTTCCAGCTCTGAGTAAACAAGTCTAACACAAGTTTGTTTTTTAATGGAATCATTTGTGTTCATTAGATATCATGCCAAAAGAGTTTTTTATTTGTATGTTTGCTTGTTTAACACAGCGTGGCTTGTTGCTACTCTGTGTTTTTTAACACACTGAGATTTGTTGCTAGCCTGTGAGATATGGAGGAATAGATAGTTTCACTCACAATGATTCCTACAGAATTCTGTCCTGCCCTTCTAAGATATTACTAGTCTTACTGCCCATGATGTTTTGTTGCTGGAAATAACATGCATGAAATTGAACTGGTATCCTTTAAGACTTTAAAAGAAAGTCTGCCTTTCAAAAACAAACAAACATTTTTGAGATTAGGTAAGTTAGACCATTCTTGTCTCAGTAGAACTAAATACTAAGGCATGGACAGATCCTCTCTCTCAAACATGTGTAAATAAGGAAGTTGTGCATTTAGTGTGCCCCTAGCCTTAGAGTAGGAAAGCCTCAATATTTAATGGACAAGAAAGATTTGTTTGAAAATGACATTTCTTACCCAGTGAAGGGTCCAAAGCTAAGCACAGCTGCTGTTTAGTGTAACCAAATACTTGAGGACATCTCAAGTGGCGTGCAAGCACATGTTATAAATGGACTATAATTTACCACAAGAAGGTAGTTTTTTTCTAAGGCAAATACTTTTGAGGAATACATTGTATTGTTCCTGATGGCTATATTTTTGGAATAGTACTTCACAAGGAAATATAATTTATACAGGCTCTCTCCACAACCAAGAACAACCCTGTAGAAAACTTCTCTCTGTGGGTGGAAGCCAAAATTACATTTTCTGGAGTTAAATAGAAACATTCTTCTCTCTGATCAAATTTTAATGAAACAATTCAGAGGAAAACCATCATCTTACTTCAAAAATTGTTTTTACTGAAAATATAATAAATTCCAGCCTTCAGGCACAATCATAGCTTCTCTGTTTGGCTCTTCTCTGCTTGCTGAATCAAATTGATGAAGACCTGCACTCCGATATTGGCCATGATTCCAAGGTCAATTTAATGTTCACTGGGCACTGATTAAAGTACAATTCATATGTTCTCTTTTAATCAATATAATAATATAAATTTTGAAAGGCGGCCAAAATATGTTTTTTTAAATCTTGACTATTTGTCTTCCACAATTTCCAGAGTGCATTTTCTTTTTATTATTTCAACCACGATTTAATTCTCCAAGTCACTGGAAATCTAGTTAGAACCACAGAGCACAGAGCCTTAAGGTAGTTCAGAAATCAACTAGGCAAAGCCATTTGTTGCACAGTGGAATGTGAGGTCCAGAGAGAGCCTCTAATGAGCCCCTCCTGACTGGAAGAGCACCCAGACACGAAGAGAGGGCCAGCATGCAGCCCCTAGGCTTTTCCGATAATCTTGCTGCTTCACTCCTTTCCAAAGCAGTCAGTTCATTTTAAATGATTCATATTCATTATAAAAGAGAATAGCAAAAGCAGAAATAATGAAACACAGGAAAGTAAAAGAAAGAAAAGAAAAATCACCAAAATTACTACTTCCTATACCTTACATTCGATGAGCATGATAACAGATATGTCTTTTGTGTATCAATTATCTTTGTTCTCTTCATCAAAAGTACTAACTGTATTTTGAATCTCCTCTGTCTTTCATATCTTTAATTTCTCTAAATATTAATTTTACATCTGTCATTTTTGCTATGTCCGTCTATATACTGCCCACTGTATTTCTTTGGTTGTTACTTTGTTCCCAGTGACAGTAAATCTCAGACTGTGTTCTGCACTCTCACCATCAGAACCCCCTTATCCCAACCTGTCTCTACCCTGTCATGCTCCCTCAGTGAGAAGCTAGGTAAGTGATGGAAGCCAGGCTGAGTGTGCTCTCACTGCATAACTTCTCCAAGTCTATGTGTCCTGAGGAATTCCAGAAAGGCTGACCTCGTCTCTCCTGGCTTATGAATCTATTCAGATCAATTCTATCAAATAGTTAAATAGTCAGTGAATTGACTTTGGAACATTAATACTTACTTTTAAGGTTATCTATAGTACAGGATTCTAGCATTCTAGCCATGTAATTATTAGGTTTAGTGTCTTTTTATTTATTGAATTAGTTTCCCTATTTTTTCAGAATATGTCTAGAGAGAAGGGAAATAAAGATGCTTCCAATCAAACATCTTTGGGAAGAAATCAAAATGACATTTTCTTAAGGTTTATTATTTTCCCTTTGGATGCATTGAATGAATTGGAGTCTGTGGTGGGCTGGTATACTGGTTAGGTTTTACTCAACTATGCTTTGGTTATCAACAATCCTTACATTTAATTTGATTGTAAAAACAAAAGTTTATTGTTCATGTCACATTTTCATTATAGTTGGTTTTCATTTTGAAATCCAGGTTAATAGAACAGCCTCCGTCTGGAGCTTACAATTAAAACGGCATGAGATAGCATGGACTTGTCCTTAAAACTTCTGCTTGCAAGTAGGATGTGAATTTTTGTAATAATTTGTGGATCCAAAGAAAGTCATATGAAAATACTGATGATAACAGTCTAGAAAGTTAAAATCCACCCTTAGAGAGGATCAAAGAATACCTGGAATTTGCAATACAATCTAAAATGGTCCATCGTGTTCATCACAAGTACATGCAGATTGTACTCACCCCTTCTACCCAAGAGAAAAAATAAATTCAACAATGTCATCCAATCACAGAGTCAGGCTCGAAATCAAATGGTCTTATCATCTTGCTCAGATGTGGTTCCTAGCTATGTGTCCCTGCTCTTCCAGCATCAAATAGTAGACTAGAGACAGTCTAGTTATAATTACCACACCCACTATAAAAGTAAGGCACACCACATGGAAATCACTGGTCCATAGTATTTACGAAATTCTGATGAGCAGATTTTGAGAGGTTACAAAGATGGGTCATGTTTTTTGATTAAGCATCTTCTCCCCACTGTAGCTCCTCTGCCATCGTACTTCATGGACCAAGTCTCTGCCCTCTATGAGGACCTTCCCTTCCTGTTATTCTTGTTCATATCTGAAGAGGGCATTGAAGCATGGGTGGTTAAGAAGCTTTCTCAGACTGATGATTTTCAGTAAGAAAATTAGTGTCCTACCAGGGAATTTATCTCTTGAATTGTTACTATGTCTTTCAATTCAGATTTGCGGTTCATTGGATGGTAGAAGCCTCTCAAAACACGGTTGGTTTTTTGTCTACTTGATTCCTTCTAATCCATTCTGTGTGACTGTTTTACTGACAATCCTTTTCCATACATGCCTTTCACTCCAAGTTTAGTTACAGGCACACTGAACTTACCAGGATTTTGTGGGACAGCCAAACTTTCGTTTTTGTTTTTGCTTTTTTTTTTTTTCCTGAGTGATATTTTTTCACAGTTAAATCAATTCAAACGTTTTAACAAAGGCTGTGATTGCGACACACTATTTTTGGTCCTATACAATAATCTGGGTTTTAATAATACTTTGTGGCTTAAAGACCTTTATGGTTTTATCTTTCCCAACTGTAAATGAAAATCAGCCATATCTTTCAATTCTGCAAGTCCAGAGTGTGTGTTCCCTTTAATCCCTGCTTAGTATGTACCAGTTCCTTCTGTGAGTTCCATTTCTTGATTAGTCATATTAAATGCAATCAGAAGCATTCAATTCACATCAGTAATTTCTCCAACTCTTCACCAAAAGCCACAGACTTATTTAGCACCTTAAATATTTTGGTTTCCACAAGATTGTTAGTGACATCCAAACATTGTGTCACCACGTAATATGAATTAACTCCTTTCTAGTCTACAATAATATTTTTTATTATTTATTTATTTATTATTTTGAATTATACTTTAAGTTCTAGGGTACATGTGCACAACGTGCAGGTTTGTTACATATGTATACATGTGCCATGTTGGTGTGCTGCACGCATTAACTCGTCATTTACATTAGGTATATCTCCTAATGCTATCTCTCCCGTCTCCCCCCTAACCCCACAACAGGCCCTGGCGTGTGACGTTCCCCTTCTTGTGTCCAAGTGTTCTCATTGTTCAGTTCCCACCTATGAGTGAGAACATGCGGTGTTTGGTTTTTTGTGGATTACCTTACCTTGAAACAAGAATTGCATATTTTACTTTGTTATTACACAGAACCCAAGTTCTGGCAAAAATTTCCATATTTGCTTCACTAGTTTGTGCCAAAGCAGTAGAACAAAACAAAATGACACAGGCACAAAAATCGATGGCTTATAAAAATAACTTTATTTCTTTCTCATATCATGTTTCCATTGTGGTCAAGCTACGTATATATTCTTCATCCTGGGATGTAAGCTATGGAACTGCCCTAATGTGGAAAAGGTTAATATGATAAGAGAGGAATAAATAATGCTGTATTTATACAATGAAACTTAAAGCTTCTGCTTAGATGTGCTATATGTTAGTTCTATTCATACTTATTGACCAAAGAAAAGTGTATGCCCAAGTATGATTTAATCAGTTTAAGAAATATAATCCTCATATTGGAAATTACAATCATTTATGCACACATATATGATCATATATAATATATAAATTACAATCTATATACATATATATGATTGTATAATATATAATCATATATACATATATATGATTGTATATTATATAATCATATATACATATATATGATTGTATAATATATAATCATATATACATATATGATTGTATTATATATAATCATATATACATATATGTACATATATATGTATGTATGTATATATATACATATATATGATTGTATATATAATACAATCATATACATGTATATATGATTATATATTATAATCCCTCTAGAGAAACCTAATACATAACTCCTCATCAAAATTCTCAGAAAGTGATTATAATACATTATCACAATATTCCTCAAATTATGGACTCTTTGAATTTCATACACAAATGGATTCAGTGTACTGGTCTAAACTTTGTAGAGTATTTCAAGAAAAGACCATAATTATTATACCCTGTATTAAAAAAAAAACCAACACTCTGTCCATATGACTCATACCTTTCTTTTTAGCTCAAATATTCTGAATCCATTCAGATTTTGATCACAGATAATGTGTATTTTGATTGTCCTGATTTCCTTTATTAATATACACACATGTGTATACAGATGTACACATATGTATATATAAATTAAATCATATATGTATACATATATATGATTATAATATATAATCATATATACATATATATGATGTATAATATATATAATCATATATATGTATACATATATGATTTTGTCCCTCTCTAGAGGGACAAAACTAATAGGATAGATGTATATATAAAGGGGAGTTCATTAAGGAGTATTGACTCACACAAGATGAGGTCCCATAATAGGCTGTCTGCAAGCTGAAGAGCAAGGAAGCCAGTCTAAGTCCCAAAACCTCAAAACTAGGGAAGCCTACAGTGTAGCCTTCAGTCTGTGGTCGAAGGTCCAAGAGTCCCAAAGCTGAAGAACTTGGAGTCCAATGTTTGAGGGCAGGAAGCATTCAGCATGGGAGGAAGATGTAGGCTGGGAGGATTAGCCAGTCTAGTTTGTTCACATTCTTCTGCCTGCTGTATTCTAGCCACACTGGCAGCTGATTAGATGGTGCCCACCCAGGTTGAGGGTGGGTCCCCCTCTCCCAGTTCACTGACACAAATGTTAATCTCTTTTGGCAACACCCTCACAGACACACCCAGGAACAATACTTTGTATCCTTCAATCCAATCAAGTTGACATTCAATATTAGCCATCACAAGTTATTTTAATTTTTTACACTATTCTTTCAAAAATGTTAACAAATGTTTTTGTACTACTAATTATACCTGGTGTGGTGGTCCACCTGTTGTTAAGTTGAGTTATTTTATAGCCCACTTTCTTACAAGCACAAGTGCTAAAAATTCTGTGACTGGTGTTTTATAGTGTGGTAAGCATACCTATGGAGCATTTTGAACAAGGAAATCTATATGTTTCCTGCCAGTGCTATACCTGAAATAAAAAATGCTAAAAATAAAGTATGAGGAAATATATCAGATGAAGTTGAACAACAAAATTCTCCAAAAGGTAATAAAAATATTTATAGTGGATAGTAGAATTTGTAAAGCATTTGAAAGGGCTTTCTTTTATGTTGATAAAAGCTAGACACCACAAAGAAAATACAACTCATAAATCTTTGTTGTGTCAAATAACATAGTACTAAAGTGTGTAAAGCAAAATTTGGTGGGCATGCATGGAGAAATCAACAAGAATACTACATAGTAAAGTGATTAATAAATAAGCTTTTGTTTATGACAAACCAAGAAGATAAAATTTAAATATGGCCCCAGAGTATTTAAATAATGTAAATAAGATTAAATAATAAAAATTCTTAAATTTTATATTTTATCAATAAAAATTACGTTTTTTCAAGTGTCTGTAGAACTTTTACTGTAAACTTTCCCTCAAGCAACAGCTTATTAATTTTTTAAAAAACAGAGATGACATAGACCATATTTTATGGCCATTTCTACCTTTAAACTGTATCTAGAATCCAAGCACTTTTGTGTACTTCCATTCTTTATGCCTTCCTGTGAACCATCATCTCTCACCAGGATTACTGTGCACTTCTATTAAAGCACCTTGTTTCTAGTCTTACCCACTGCAAGTATATTCCCAACACATCTGACAAGAGAATCCTTTAAAATAGAAGTCAGGTCATTTTATGTTTATACACAAGCCCCTGATATCATGCCTCACTTCAGAGTAAAAGCGAGTTCTACTATGATGGCTTCAAGGTCTTACAAGAGTAAGCCCATCTTCTCTTCTTGGATCCGCTCTTCTGTGATTCTGTCATGCTCAGCCATCTCCAGCAACTGGCCTGAGTATTCTTTGAACACATCAGCCTCAAGGTCTCTGCTCTAGTATTCTCTGCCTGAACTGCTCTTTTTTTTTTTTTTTACTTAAATTTCAACTTCCCAGTGAGGCATACCATAATCACTCTAATTATCACTGCAAGCAGTACCCCAGTACCCCTATTCATAGAGAGCCTCTGTTTTTTTTTTCCTTTGTATGTTACTTATCACCGTCTAGCATACTCCAACACTTATTTTATTGTCTATCTTTTTTAGAATCCATACTCCATGGGGATACTAATATTTACCTATTTTGTAAAGAATTGCAAAATAATTAAACCATCAATAATATACTATTTAGCAAAAAACAAGTGTGATATAGAACACGTGTGTGTGTGTGTGTGTGTAATGTACAGAAATTCCCTGACATAATATTTCTATTTTATGATGGGTGGGTATTAAATGCATACTTAGCTTATAATATTTTTGAATTACAGTGGGTTTACAGGGACATAATCCCATTATAAGTGTAGGAATATCTGTATAAAATATGTATAATATGCTCTCTCTCTCGATACATGTATATATCAAGATTATACATATATACACATATGCTCTCTCTCTAAGATATATATAGTACGTGTGTGTGTGTGTACATATATAGTATATGTATGTGTGTGTGTGTGTGTGTGTGTGTGTATATATATATATATATATATGTGTGTGTAGATCTCAAATGAGGGAGAGAATTTATGACTATAAATTTGCCCCTGAGAAAATATGTAGGGGCAGCTTTATAGTCATAAATATTTATTTATTTTTTGTTTTTTTTTTTTGAGACATAGTGTCACTCCTGTGGCCCAGACAGAGTGCAATGCATGATCACAGCTCACTGCAACTTTGATTTCCCAGGCCCGAGTGATCCTTTCCCCTCAGTCTCCCTGGAAGCTAGGAATACAGGCAGCACCACCACACTCAACTAATTTTTTTTTATTTTCGTGTAGAGATGGGGTTTTGCCATATTGCCCAGGCTGGTCTCAAACTCCTGGGTTAAAACCATCCGTCCTCTTCTGCCTCCCAAAGCGCTGGGATTACAGGCATGAGCCTTGCGTTTGGCTTATATTAATAACATAAATGATTATATTATTATTTTTATATTATTATTATTATTATTTTCTGAGTTGGAGTCTCGCTCTGTCGCCAGGCTGGAGTGCAGTGGTGCAATCTCATCTTACTGCAACCTCCACCTCCCGGGTTGAAGCTATTCTCCTACCTCAGCCTCCCAAGTAGCTGGGACTGCAGGCGCGCACCACCACGCCCGGCTAATTTTTTGTATTTTTAGTAGAGACGGGGTTTCACAGTGTTAGCCAGGATGGTCTCGATCTCCTGACCTCGTGATCTGCCCGCCTTGACCTCCCAAAGTGCTGAGATTACAGGCATGAACCACCGTGCCCGGCTGATTATATTATTTTTTAAAAGAACAAAAACCAAACAGTATTTTCTCTGCACTTAGATAATAAAAAATAAATATCGAATATTTAATGAGAAAAAAGTTCAAGTAGTGGACACATCTTAGAAATAATTCTTGCATGTTCTACCTAAAATAGGACCCAGAACAACAAAACAAGAGCAATTAAATAGTAAATAGTAGCAAGATAATTTAATAATTGAGAGATAACACAAATTAAAATGGAACATTAAGAAATATAATAATGATGCCCACTAATAATAATGACATAGGTACTTTCAAACATTTAATATGTGAATGTAAATTTACAAACGAATGTAAGTGTGCCATTGAATACAGTTTTCATAATGCCATACATAAGAAGGCACCTGTGTCTGAAGTAAATTTATGTCAATAACTTACGAATTATTTCCAAAACAACAATGAAGGAAGGAATAAAAGAAGAAAGGCAGGAAAGAACAAAGAAACGAAGGGAGAAAAGGAAGCAAATGCATGTTTTGCCTTCATGGTTATGATTATCCTGTACACTCAAACTTTTCTACTTAAAATTTAAGCCATATATTTTCTATGTTAGTATAAGACTTCATGATCACTTCTATTAGCTGTATATTTTGATACTGGGTAGATGAGATAGAGGTTGATGACTTTTTAATTTCTCAGTAACTACAATAACATACTTCAGTATATATCATTTTAGTGGTGTAACTGTGGAAGCCACTACTCACAAGTGTGAATTGAGATTTGATATAGTTTAAAATACACACCTACTTTAGAAGAATTAATTTATGAACAAGAACATAAAATATCTCATTAATATTATTATATTGGTTATATGTTGAAATGATGTGTTAAGGTTAAATCACTATATCGATAAAATTAATTATACCATATTGTTTTGACTTATTTTTTAGTGAAACTATAAGAATATTTAAAAATTGCATATGTGGTTCCTGTTAGACTATGCTGGTTTAGATAAAGTGTTACATGATCAGGGAACAGGGAACTAAGTTATGAAGATATGGATATTCAGAAAACACTCCTCAGAAGTAATACCATTTAAATAAGCTAGGTTTTATAAGTGAGGTGGTACCCATTAGCATTTCATTATTATAATGGATCATTTAAATTATAACAAACCTACTAGCTATAAAAAGGCCTAGACCAGATGGATTCATAGCCAAATTCTACCAGATGCAAAAAGAATAGCTGGTCCTAATTCAACTGAAACTAATAAAAAAACTGAGGAGGAGGGACTTCTCCCCAACTCATTCTGTGAAGCCAGTATCACCCTGACACCAAAACCTGGCGAAGAAACCACACACAAAAGAAAATGACAGGCCAATATCCCCGATGAACAGAGACAAAAGAATCCTCAACAAAATACCACCAAACTAATTTCAATGGCATATCCAAAACTATTCACCCTGATCAACTAGGCTTCATTGCTGAAATGCAGGATTGGTTCAACATACACAAATCAATAAATGTGATTTGGCACATAAACACAAATAAAACAAAAATCATAGGATCATGTCAATAGATTTAGAAAAAGCTTTGATAATTCCCAACATCCCTTTGTGATAAAAACCCAAAATATTTTTATCACCTGTGAGAAACAAACTCACCTGTCCAAACCCAAAGAATGGACTCAGAGACCCAGACAACAGCAAAAGTGAGACTTAATGATGGTCTTGCAAGATCAGGTGTCTGATGGGCAGGCACCCCCAGCATAGTTTCAACAAGCACAGCTTCCTCTTCTGGTTCCTCATAGGCTGAGTACTATGGGATCACAATCTTCCTGGACATCACCTATCGGTCGTTGGGCAGGGGCTTTAGGTGTTTTCTTTAGGGTTGTCTTGCTGCATTTTGTTGCAGCCCCCAATACATTGCAATCCTAGTTAGCTCAGGGGCTCTTCAAGTATGTGACTTATGACCTAAGTGTCTGGGCTGGCTGATAAGAACAGACAAAACGAGCTATTTTGCGGCCTTGTAAACTTTCATCTTAGACTAAACTTCTTTGGTTCCAGGGAGGGCAACTAAGGTTACAGGGAATGTGGGGAGGAAGGGGTAGGCTGAAAAGATGGTGTTGGCTATCCAAATAGGGGCCTAGGATATCTTGTTTCTTCTGTAGTTTGCTGACCTAAGCCGATTCAAGGCACTTTGTCTTGGAAATGGACCACTGTATACATTATTTCCTTCAATTCCCTCCTCTTTTTCTTTTTACTCCTATTGGTCCCACTTCCACATTTATTTTTGTGTCCTTTGGTCCTCAAATCGTTTCAAGAGCTGATGATTCTCTTCATCATAAGAGAGTAGATCTTATGTCGTTTCTAATAATAGGTGATATGTTATGGTCATTTGTTTGTTGATGGCTGTTTTGATTAATTTTGGGGTTAACCCTCTAACACAGGGGATAATGCAACACCCTACAGCTGTTAGGACTGCAGCCAACTTCAGCCACTATTATAAGGAATGTTAGAATGGAGGCCACCCTTGCTTTACTTTTCCCAAACCAACTCTCTAAGCAGTAAATGGGTCATTAATTCTGGCATTTTCTGCCAATTTATTGGCTACAGGTGTTAACTCTTGTAATGCCCTTGTGATAGTTTCATCTGGGGCAGTATTGTTAGGATTAAAAGTGCAACACTTTCCACCCAGCATGACACATATGCCTTCTTTCTCTGCTAAGATCATGTCTAGTGTAAGTGTGCTCTCAGGCCATTCAGCTAGTGGTGCTCTCAGGCCATTTACCCAGGCCATTCAGCTAGTGGTGTCTAACTGGCTAGCCACTACTTTGAGAGCATCTCGAGTATAGTTCATGAATCTTTGTTGATTATAATAATCAATCCAATCCACATTTCTATTAATAGTTGACTGCCAGAAGAGTGCTGATTCAAACCCAGCAGCTATTTGATTTCAGGCCTTCAATTCATTAGGTATTCCTCTAGGGAAGCCTACTGAGTCAATATAAATGTTGGGATCAAAATAATTTGTTAAATTTTTCTGACTTTGGTGGCCATGTGGATTCTTTGGAATCTTATGGAATTCCAGGGTGAATGGAATGGCCAATTGAACCAATTGAACTAAGGCACAAGTCCCAGTCCAACTGGATGGCAATAGGTCACAGAAGTTCCTCATTCCATAATACCACCAGACATCAGCCCCGGGGTATATGAAGAGCCCAGTAGTTGCCTTTGTTTGACTCACCAGTAATGTTTAGGATGTGGGTACAAGTTGAGAGTTCTCCCACAGGCTTATTGAACTCCATCCCCTGACTAGAGAGGCAAGAGGACTGGTTAATATTCCCTATGGAGAATGAGGGGATTGCTCTAGGTCTAGTCTAGTTTGATATTTTATGATATCTAAACAGTGTTGGTCTGATGCCTCCTCATTCTCCTCCCCTTTACATTAGAAACTGGCTGGATTCAAGCAAGTATTTGTTGTTAAGATGAAATTATTTTTTTCTAGTAATATGGCTTCATAATTTAAAATTTGGGAATCAGTCAACAATTTCCCCCCTCTTTGATTTAATATATTCCTGACCTGATGTGGGGAGTTTACTACCAGGGCCCTGCTGAAGGTTAGCTTCTGACTCTCCTCTACCTGCAGGCCTGTGGCAGCTACTGCTTACTTGCACTTCTCTTTGTCTCCCGTCTTTTATGGCCTCTCTCTCTCTTTCTTCCTTTTGTACTCTTTCTTTTACATTATCCCACTTCCCAGTCTTACTTTCTGTGTCTCTCTTTGATCTCTGTCTGTTCCATTCTCTGTCACTCATTTTCTTCTTCTACCTCTCTCTTTTGTCATCCTGTTTCCTTTCTCCCTCACACTCAGTTTCTTTCTCTTTCTCTTTCTCTTTCTGGGCAGGAGCCCAGCCATGCTGTGCCCTGGCTCCCCGCTGTCTGCAAAGATGGTCAGCTCTACTGAAATGACAAAGATTCAGCAGCAACTTTCATCAAGGGCTTTCAGCAGCCAGCTCCCAGACACAGCTGCATGGCAGGTTTTCCCCTGCCTTCAGGGTCAGCAGCTTAACTCTTTCTCTCTCTTCTTTTTATTTTATTTTATTTTTATTATTATTATACTTTAAGTTTTAGGATACATGTGCACAATGTGCAGGTTTGTTACATATGTATCCATGTGCCATGTTCGTGTGCTGCACCCATTAACTCGTCATTTAGCATTAGGTATATCTCCTAATGCTATCCCTCCCCCCTCCCCCATCCCATAACAGTCCCCGGAGTGTGATGTTCCCCTTCCTGTGTCCATATGTACTCATTGTTGAATTCCCACCCAGAATCTACAATGAACTCAAACAAATTTACAAGGAAAAAACAAACAACCCCATCAAAAAGTGGGCGAAGGACATGAACAGACACTTCTCAAAAGAAGACATTTATGCAGCCAAAAAAACTCTTTCTCTCTCTTCTAACAAAAACCTTCTGAGCTTCCCTTAGTAATTCCTTAATTGGTTTCTTATTGCATGCATCAATCTTTTGTAGTTTCTTAGTAATATGAGGCTAGGTTTAGTGACAAAATAAACCTTTAAAAAGCCTTGCCCTACTGGGTCCTCCAGATCTAATCTTGAATATTTTCTCATTTGATCCCTGAGCCTCTGCAGAAATGCAGAGGGAGTGTCCTCTTTTTCTTGTTGGATTTCGAATGCTCTCGAGACATCCTATGTCCTAGGAGTAGACTCTTAAATCCGTCTCATTATTAGCTCCTTAAGATCTTGAATTTGGACCTGATCCCTAGAATAATTATTATCCCATCCAGGATCCGCATTTGGGAATTTCTGCTCAGCTGCCAGGACTCCTTGCTCAGTAAGATGGTGTCTCTCCCAAAGGGTCATGGCTGTCCTGCTCATCACCGCCCTCTGTTCCCCAGGAAACAGAATATTCATGATTGACATCATCTCAGCCCAAGCATAGAAACTGGGTCCTAACAATTGATGTAGCTGCTGTGCTAAGCCAAGGAAGTCTTCCAAGAGTGGCCTCATTTCCTTTTTAAAATTCCCAAACTCAGTACTTGTTAAAGGTGCACTCACAATTCCAACTTCTCCCTGTGCATAGGGACTTCTCTCAGAGGACATATATTAGACATCTGCTGTTTAGAAGGAATAGGAAAATTCTCAATGTCTTCCTTGCATTGTTCTAATTGTTTCCTCAAGTTTGGCAAGGATATAAGGGAGCATTGAGTTTAGCTCCTTCATGACCCCCAGATTCCTCTTCCTCTGGCTCTCCTGTTGCCGCTGATCTCCCTGTCTTTTACATTTTGAGATGTATGGGGGAGGGGCAAGTGTGTTAGGGGATCCCAGGGCTTTTCACTTGGCAAGGGCTCTTTGCTATGCTCTTTTTCTTCCTCTTTAAAGGCGAGCATGGGGGTTAACTCACTAATCCAACAAAGAGAATAACCCATCTCCTCTTGTGAGGAGGGGGTTTTATAATTTACATAGATATTTAAAGCTTTGCACACCTCATCCTCATCTGAGCCAAATTTAGGCCAAAAGACCAAAGGCTGATGAACGGGCTCTTTGGGTCAGATAAAACAGCAGTACTTCATCATTGTTTGCTTTTCCTTGTCCGTAGTTCGAGGGTTATCTCTCCAAACCTGCAGCATTCCCCCCACCTAACTATTTGGGGGATTGCCAGAGGGGTTCTCTTTAGTCCCTTCTTTCAGTTAACTCTGTGTCTGAGCTTTTTCCTGTGTACTCAGCCCCCACTTACTGGATGTTTCTTGCACACACTGAGAACTCTGAAAATGCCCAACCACCTAGGCAGTACTTACAGTCCCATTTTCCTACCTTGGCTGGTGCACCAGGTTGCCTGGTTGCTGCAGTGCCTGCTTTTTTCCCTGCATCACTTCTTTTTTCTTCTGCATAGCAGTCTCAAGTTTGTCTATGGCTTCTGCAGGAAGCCAGGACACTCAAACAGAGCGGGCCACCTAAATCAGGTGGGACATGTCTCCTCTCTCAGCCAGAGTCCCATTCTACGCAGGCACAGAGTTCCACAAATGGGCCACCAGGCTGTGAGAAACAAACTCACCTGTCTAAACCCAAAGAATAGATTCAGAGACCCGGAGAACAGCAAAAGTGAGACTTTTAATGGCTCTCTTACAAGATTGGGTGTCTGATGCGTGGGCACACTCAGTACAGTTACAACAAAAAATTTATTGCCTAGTGCTCAGGTCCCTCCCCCTGTTCTTCATGGCCTGAGTACTATGGGGTCATAATCTTCCCAGCCATCACCTATTGGTTTTTGGGTAAGGGCTTTAGGTGTTTTCTTTAGGGTTGTCCTGCATTTTGTTGCATCTCACAATGCACTGCATTCCCAGCCAGCTCAGGGGCTCTTCGCGTATTTGACTTATGACTTAAGTAGCTGGGCTGGCTGTTAAGAACAGACAAAACAAGCTATTTTGCAGGCTAGTAAACTTTTATCTTAGACTAAACGTCTTCGGTTTGAGTGAGGGCAACTAAGGTGGGAGGAGGAAGAGAGGAGTGAAAGGGGAAGCAACAAGCAGGCATCAGCTATTCAAGTAGGGGCCTAGTATATCCTGTTTCTTCTGTAGTTTGCTGACTTAAGCTGATTCAAGGCACTTTGTCTTGGAAACGGAACACTGTATACATTCTTTCCTTCACCATCCACAAAAGGAAGCCAGTGCCCATTACCTCATGACCCAACATATGTACTTTTAGGAATATATTCCCCAACCCCAGCTTTCTCAGGGCCTGGCAACTGCAGATCTGCATTCCATCTTAATGGGTTACTTGTTATGAACATTTCATGTAAATGTAATCACACAACATGTCACTTTTTTGTCTGACTTTTTCACTTAGCCTATTTTTTGAGGTTCATGGCAGCATGCATTGCTTTTCTTTTTTTTCCTATTTTTTAAAATTTTTTAAAATTATACTCTAAGTTCCAGGGCAGATGTACAGAATGTGCAGGTTTGTTACATAGGTATACATGTGCCATGGTGGTTTGCTGCACCCATCAACCAGTCATCTACATTAGGTATTTCTCCTAATGCTATCCCTCCCCCAGCCCCCACCCTCCAACAGGCCCCCAGGTGTGTGATGTTCCCCTCCCTGTGTCCATGCATTCTCATGGTTCAGCTCCCACTTACGAGTGAGAACATGTGGTGTTTGGTTTTCTATTCTTGTGTTAGTTTGCTGAGAATGATGGTTTCCAGCTTCCTCCATATTCCTGCAAAGGACATGAACTCATCCTTTTTTATGGATGCATGGTGTTCCATGGTGTATATGTGCCACATTCTCTTTATCCAGTCTATTATTGGTGGGTATTTGGGTTGGTTCCAAGTCTTTGCTATTGTGAATAGTGCCGCAATAAACATATGTGTGCATGTCCTTATAGTAGAATGATTTATAATTCTTTGGGTATATACCCAGTAATGGGATTGCTGGGTCAAATGATATTTCTGGTTCTACAGCACTTCATTCCTTTTACAGTGATGTAATATCCCATTGTACTTATACACAACATTTCTTCATTAATGGCTATTTGAGTTATTTCCATCATTTAAATATTATGAAAAGTGCTGCTATAATCATGCACGTATATATATTTGCTTGAGAACATCTTTTCAATTTTTTGCAATACATTTCTAAACGTATGTATGTTGGACCATAAGGTAATTCCATGTTTAACTTTTTAAGGAACCACCAAACTATTTTTCACAGAGTCTGAATCATTTTGTTTCTACCAGTGCAAAGGTTCCAATTTTCCCACATCCTCATCAACACTTATTTTCTCTTTTATTATTTGTTCTATTATAGACATACTACTCTTGTGAAGTAGTACATAATTATGGTTTCGATTTTCATTTTCATAATGACTGAAGATGTTAAGAATCTTTTTATATGCTTGCTGGCCATTTGTATCATGTATCTTGTTTGGAGAGATATCTACTCAAAGCTTTTGCCTATTTGTTTTTCAGCTGGATTCCTTCTCTTTTTGCTGTTGGGTTGCAAGAATTTGTTACATATTCTGAATGCTTTATCAGCTACATGATTTGCAATTTTTAGGTGGCCTTTTCACTTTTGTGATGACATTTGATGCATAAGAAATTTTGATGATATCTAATTTATCTATTTTTTCTTTTAATATTTGTACTTTCCATGTCATAGCTAAGAATCCATTGCCAAATCAAAGGTCATAAAGATTTAATCCTATGTTTTCTTCTAAACAATTAATGGTTTCTCTTCTTATATTTAGGTCCTTCGTCCATTTACATTAACTTTTTGTATGTGGTGTGATGTAGGAGTCTAACATTATTTGTGTGTGTGTGTGTGTGTGTGTGTGTGTGTGTGTTCAGTTGTCCCTTGACAAATTTTGGGAGATACTATTTTTTTTCCCAGTTGAATGGGCTTTACACCTTTGTCAAAAATCAAACTGACCAATGGTTTTCCTTAGCACTTTGAATATATTTAAAATGCTTGATTTAAAATATTTGTAATTCCAAAGTCTGTGCTTTCTTAGGGACAATTTCTGTTGATCTCATCTGTGAATGGGCCTTAGCTTTTGTTGAAAATGGGACATTTTGCATACTATAATGCAGTACCTCTCTAAATCTGATTCTTCTCCTTCCATAGGATTTGTTTTTGTTGCTTTCTGTAGGCTGTAGCTGTAGGATTGTTTAGTGATTTTTCCTATTTTTAAGGTCTTTATTTTTGGTTTGTCATCTCTGAAGTGTCTGTCCTTTTGAGAGTGATTCCCTTAAACAGTATGAGCCAGAAAATAAACAAAACAACAACAACAACAAAACAGAGAAAACAAAATGATGAAAGAAAGAAACAAGAAAATAAAAACAACAAACCTTTTCCAGTCTTTACAGATTGAGTCTGTGCTGGGGCATTCCTCCAACGCCTAGCAGGACTATTTATAACTCTGCTGTAACTTTCACCTCCTGCTTGCTCTGAGCCTAGAAATCATCCAGATGTGAAAAGCTTAGGGTCTTCTCAGGTCTTTTCCGAGAAGCACCCTTCTCTGGACATGAATGTTGCCTTCTAGATTCCCAGTACACGTGAGTGCCTTTGAATACCTTCGCTTCCCAAGGAACCTCTCCCCTCTTCTTTTTCTGCTAGGTTTTTGGGATTCTACTGTATGAGTCAACCACAGTCGGTTGTCCCAGGCATCTCTGGATTGTTTCTTCACCTTACATAGAGTTAAATGCCAAACAACAATGTTTCAGTTAATAATATACCACATATACAATAACGGTATTATAAGAATATAAAGGAGCTGAAAAATTCCGATTACCCAGTGACATCCTAGCTGTCATAACATCATAGCACAATGCATTACTCATTTATTTGGAGTGACACTGTTGCAAACAAACCTATTGCTCTGCCAGTCATATAAAAGTATAAAACATACAATTATGTACAGCACATAATACTTGGTAATATAAAAACAACTGTTACTGGTTTATGAGTTTACTATACTGTATTTTTTAATCATTATATATTAGTGTATTCCTACTTAAAAAAAAAAAAGTTTATTATAAAACATTGTCAGGCAGATCCTACAGGAAGTATCCAGAAAAAGGTATTGTTGTTATAGGAGATGACAGCTCCACGCGTGTTCTTGCCCTGAAGACCTTCCAGTGGGAGAAAATGTGGAGGTGGATGGAAGACAATTGATATTGAAAACCCTGACTCTGTGTAGGCCTAGGCTAATGTGTGTGCTTGTGGCTCCCTTTTTAACAAAAAGCTGTAAAAGTATAAAAAAATTTAAATTAAAAATAGTAAAAAACAAAAACTTGTAGACTAACAATATAAAGAAATAAGGGTACAATGTGATTCTGTTTTAGGCCAATGTTTTTACAGAGTAAAAAAGTGAAAAAATTGAAAGGTTTATACAGTAAGCTAAGGTTAATTTATTATTGAAGAAAAAAATTGTTTAATAAATGTAGTGTAATCCAAGTGTAAAGTGCCTGTAATCCTAAAGTAGGGCGCAGTAATGTCTTGGGCCTTCACATTCACTCACCACACACTCACTGACTCACCCAGAGCAACTTTCAGCCCTGCAAGCTCCACTCATGGTAAGTGCTTTATACAGGTGTACATTTTTTTTTTAATTTTATACTATGTTTTTACTAATTCTTTCAGTGTTTGGGTATGCATAGGCACACAGATACCTTTATGTTACCATTGCCTACAGTATTCCGTACAGTAATCTGCTGTACAGGTTTGTAGGCCTGGGAGCAATAAGCTGTACAACAGAGCCTAGGTGTGTGGTAGACTGTACCAACTGGGTCCAGGTAGGTACCTGCTGTGGTGTTTACACAATGATGAAATTCCCTAACGACACATTTCTCAGAACATATCACCATCAATATGTGATATGTGATTGTATTCTTAAGTAAATACTTTGCCTTTCTAGCCCAGATGAGTTTTGAATTATGTGAAATAGAGAAGGCCACCCTGTGTCAGTCTTTCAGGTAGTCCTCAGTTAGGTTAAAATAGAAAACAAAACCAAACCAAAAAAAGCCGGGCGCAGTGGCTCATGCCCGTAATCTCAGCTCTTTGGGAGGCCGAGGTGAATCACTTGAGGCCAGGAGTTCAAGACTAGCCTGGGGAACATAGTGAGACTCCTTCTCTATAGAAAATTTAGAAATTAGCCAGGTGTGGTGGTGCATGCCTCTAGTCCCAGCTACTCAGGAGACTGAGGTGGGAAGGTCTCTTAGCCTAGGAGTTTGCGGCTATAGTGAGCTGTATTTGTGCCACTGCACTCCAGCCTAGGTGATAGAATGAGACGCTGTCTCTAAACAAAAGAAGAAAGAAATTCCAAATATTTGCAAATAAAGTCTGCTTTGTGCCCTCCAGAACCAGTGACCAGCATCCCACACCGCTAGTGGGGGCTGTCCTTTTTAAGACCACTGAGAGCCAGGGAAGGGTAGGGCAGGAACAAATAAAAATGCTAAAAGCTTCCTATCACTCTAAAGTGGCCCTTTCCTTGATTCAGCATCATCTTGGATGGTATAAACCTGTTTTCTAGGGTTGTGATCGAAGTTATTGTAATTGTTTAGTGCTGATTCCAGTGCTTCTGAGGAGGAATAGACTCTTGAAAGTGTCTACTCTACTATGTTCTCTGATATCCAGATAAATGTTTTCAAACCTCCCTTACCTCCCAGGTTAAGCCTCTTTTCTCCTCTTCCTTCATACATATAATGTTCTAGTTCCTGGCAGTGTATTTCTCCCACTTTGTCATCTGGAAGAAATTCAGAAACCCTTCTCCAGTAAGCATTTCTCCCCTGGGTGCACTAAGCTCTCAGTGCTGCCTTTAAGTACCACCATATCAATTTGTACTGCTTCATTTTCTTCCACCCTCCCTGGGTAAGTAGAGAGTAAGCATTTTCATTGAAGATGCTTTGTGTCATTACTCCATGTATTTATTAATTACACAGTAATTAGAAACCGACTTTTTAGCAGGAATTCAGTGTTTGGTATCCACAAGGAAGACTTCACTCTATTTTTACATGTATGATGGATTTCACCAGCTCTAGCCTGCTGTCTAACATATTGTAAGTATTCAGTAAAATGGATGAATAGATTAATAGATGTCCTGTATTTACTGAACTATGATGATTATTTACTGAGCCACTAGAGTCACTTAATATATAATAACTGATATAATATCTCGGGTGCTTTTCATATATAATCGCATTTGATTATCAAAAACACTAAAAAGGAAGGCCTTAGAATACCCGTGTTTTAGACGATAAAATTGAGAAACGGAATTTTTTTTTTTTTTTTTTTTTTGAGACGGAGTCTCGCTCTGTCGCCCAGACTGGAGTGCAGTGGCGCGATCTCGGCTCACTGCAAGCTCCGCCTCCCGGGTTCACGCCATTCTCCTGCCTCAGCCTCTCCGAGTAGCTGGGACTACAGGCGCCCACCACCACGCCCGGCTAATTTTTTTGTATTTTTAGTAGAGACGGGGTTTCACCGTGGTCTCGATCTCCTGACCACGTGATCCGCCCGCCTGAGAAACGGAATTTTTAATTATATTTACTAAGTAGCAGAGGCATAAACCTAAGTTTGTCTCTACTCTCTAACTCATTGTTTGACATAAAACAACATTATGATTTGTTAAAAGAGCACTTCCTGTAAACCCTATCATGCTTATTATAATCAACTATTTCTTGGGGAAAAATGAAAGAAAAAAATTTACATTAAACCTTTGAAGAAGCATGTAACTTTTCTGCTCTGAATTGAACACAGACAGGAAACAAAAGGCAAATTTACATACTACAGTCAAATCACATATCCAATCCTTTCCCCTGAAACTCCTTTACCTTATGAATCCACAAAACAAAGAGGGCTGCATGATAAACCAAGTTGAAAATTATTTTCCATATTAATTATTCTAATTGCCAAGTAAGCATAATGAAGGCACCTCAAGCCCATATGTTCTGTATGTCAGATGACATCTCTACAAGAATCTTCTTGATAATAAATTTTATTAAAATAACCGTCTATACTGAGTCTTATACTTAAGCTTCACTGACACACATTTGGTTCTTCCTTCTTCCATTATTGGGATTCTCTTCTTATTTTTTAATTCTTTTCTTTCCCATAACTCTCCTATTTAATTCCTCAATCTGATAAGTCATCTGTGCCCACTGCACAGTGGACTCTCAAAAATGTCAACATCCTAATCCTCAGGAAAGAGACCTGGCAAAAGGGACTTTGCATATGTGATTAAGTTACAGATCTTTATGTGGAGCTCTTTTCCTAGAATACCCTGGCTGAACCGGTATAGTCACCAGAAATGTCTTTGTAAAAGACAGGCAAGAGGATCGTAGTCAGAAAAGTTCATGTGATGGTGAAGAATAGGCTTGAATAATATGATTTGTAGATGGAGGAAGGGGCTGCAAGTCAAGGAATATGAGTTATCTCTATAAACTAGACACATTAAAAAAACAAAACAAAACAAAACAAAAAACAGATTCTCTCCTGAAGCCTACAGAAAGAAGAAAGCCTTCCCTACATCTTGATTTTAGCTAAAGCTTACTTTGAATATTTGACCTTAAGAATCATAACACCATATATTTGTGTTGTTTTAAACCATCAACTTTGCAGTAATTTGTTACAGCAACAGGACAAAAATAAAACATCCGACCCTGTCTCCTTTTCCTTTATCACCAATATCAAGTCATCTTTCAAGGAAATCATGAGGAAGTACTTCTGGAAATCAATCTCTCACAGGAATCTTGATCAAAGCTTAGATAATGGCTTTTCTAAGACTCAAAAGAAAGATGCATTTTAAAAACATCATAGCATGAAAAGATGTCTTAACACACAAAAAAGGTTACTATCGACTGATACAAATCGAAACAATGATGTAAATGGCTGGTAGTAAGTTCATTTCTTTTCTGCATGGGTGTTTTTCCAAATACTCACTAAATCGTATGTCTATTTTGTTAGATTATTATTAAAATTGAGAAAAATCCACATGTTCTAATAACCTCAAAAATGAGACACAGCACGTAGTTTAGTAATGCAACCAAAAAACCAAGCTATGAAAACCAACAGCATAAACACTTAAGTACTGCATCTTACTCCAAAGGACATGGTTGTTGTCAAAAGGAAATGAAAAGTTTATACAACTCTATGAGGGAGAGAGAATTAGCAGTAGGCCAGGCAGACTTTGAAACCAGAAGATGGTCACATGACTGGTGAGATTTTGGATTTGTATGATGTTTTAGCAGTTGAATGGGTTTTGCTTTAATAAACTTTATTTTTATAGTAGCGTTCAATTTACAGAAGTTTGAACAGACAGTACAGAGTCCCCCATATCACCTTTCTTCTGCTTTCTTTTCATAATTTCCTCTGTTATTAACATCTTGCATATGTGTGATACATTTATCCCAATTGATGAAGCAATAGTGAGACATTATTTTTATGTAAAGTCTAGAGTTTACATTAAGTTTTACTTTTTGTGTTGTACAGTTCTATATGTTTTGACACATGTGCAAGGTCAAGTATTGACAATTATCTCATGCATACAAAATTGTTCCACTGTTTTATAAACCTAAATTGTCCTTTTCTTTCTTCTTCTCCTCCTTTTCCTCCTCCTCCCTTTTCTCCCCCTCCTTCTCCCCCTCTTTTGTCCTCCTCCTCCCTTTTGTCCTCCTCCTCCTCTTCCTCCTCCTCCTTCTTCTCCTCCTTCTCCTTCTCCTCCTTCTCCTTCTCCTTCTCTTTCTCCTTCTCCTTCTCCTTCTTCTTCTTCTGGTCAGTGGTGCAATCATGGCTCACTGCAGCAACTCACTCCTGGGCTCAATCATTCCTCCCACCTCAGCCTCCCAAGTAGCTGGGACTTCAGGTACATGTCAGCATACCCAGCTAATTTATGTGTGTGTGTGTGTGTGTTTGTGTATAGAATTTTATGCATATATATACAATTTTTGTATATATATATATACACAATTTTTGTATATATATATATATACACAATTTTTGTATATATATACACAATTTTTGTATATATATATGTACACAATTTTTGTATATATACACACAATTTTTGTGTATATATATATATATACATAATTATTGTATATATGTGTGTGTGTGTGTGTGTGTGTGTATTGTTTTTTTTTGAGACATGGTTTTTCCATGTTGCCTAGGCTGGTCTCAAACCCTTGGACTCAAATGATCCACCCACCTTACATTGTTTCTGAAATCTTATCTTCGCTCATGCAATTTTCCCAACAGGAGTGGCTTCCCACTTTTCTCCAGCCTTCAAATCACCTGAAAGCTCCTGCTCAAGTTGCATCTGTGTTGCACAGTCTGTGCCATGCCAGGCCTCTTTGTTTTGTGGATTCATAAGATAAGCATTGTCTTTATGCCACTTCTCTAATAGTTAATCATGGAACATCCTTGACCTCCCCTTGTTACATCATATGATATTGTTACTTATTTGTTATTTGTATATCCTGTGTGTGGAATCATCACGAAGGTAAGGATTCTTACCTCATTTTTTCACTGAGCCTAGCAGAGAGTAGTCAGCCAGTCATTCAATACATTTTTATTGATTATTAGCAATAACTAAAAAACAATTTGCATGCCCATCAATGATAGACTGGATAAAGATAATGTGGCACATATACACCATGGAATACTATGCATCCATAAAAAAATGAGTTCATATCTATTGCAGGGACATGAATGAAGCTGGAAACCATCATTCTCAGCAAACTAACACAGGAACAGAAAAACAAACACCACATGTTCTCACTCATAAGTGGGAGTCGAACAATAAGAACACATGGACACAGGGAGGGGAGGGAATATCACACACGGGGGCCTGTTGGGGGTTGGGGAGCAAGGGGAGGGAGAGCATTAGGACAGATCCCTAATGCATGAGGGGCTTAAAATCTAGATGATGGGTTGATAGGTGCAGTAAACCACCATGTCATGTGTATACCTATGTAACAAACCTGCACATTCAGCACTTGCATCCCAGAACTTAAAGTAAAAAAAAGAAAAAAAAAAAAAAAATCCTCCTGAGATCAGCTTTCTTGTTGATGAGTGAGAGCAAATTTTATCATTCTTATTATCATTGAAGAAATCACTCTTTTATGGGTTATTTCATTATCATTGTTGAAATTAATAATAATAATAAGACAACAAATGCAAGCTAGTAAGAAGGAATTTTTAGAAAAGAAGTACAAATGTGAAAATAGCACCAAGAAAAGTAGAGCCGTTTGGTGCTGAGCTATTGGCTGCACTCTGCAGGCTCAGAGTTAAAGTTAGAGGGACCTATGTGAGTGTCTACAGCCAGCGTGGTCAGGAGGAGTGAGAAGAAGACATTGAAGACATCTACAACACCCTGTGACAGGAAGTAGACAGATCTATAGATCTTACTTTTCTATTACCTCATCCTTTCCCCATTTGTTTCTTAGTACCCACCTACAATTCTCACTGTATTTTTTAGTGTGCTGATTTAACTTTTCTCTTCCTAAGGCTGTGTGAGCATTTCCAGGGCTGTGGTTGTGAATGCAGAGGTCTTTCCAAAGAACGACATCTCTTCTCATTTCAGTATTCACTTTTACAGTGAGATCTCCCTTCATGAAAAGGTCCATTTACAGATGGTTTTCTTATCTGTATCTAGACAGAGACAGAACAATTACCTTCCAGTGGTCTTCCCCTACAAATGAGAGCAGAGGAATTCATGGCCCTTCGGTATCATTTGATCTCCCTTGTTACAATACTCACTCTGGAGATGGTATAGGTCGGGTGGGGGATTAGAGGCAATGGAGGGGCAGGAAGTGGTAATGAAATGAGTTAGCATTCATATAGTAATCATTGTGGGCACTCCCTGTGCTTCTATATGCTATTCAGTGCTCAAAAGAACCCTGCCAGATTCATCATGTCCTTTTACAGCAGGGTTTCACGAAGGGCATATCATTTTCCCAAGTCACTGTTGAACTAGGCTTCACACTCCAGGCTATTCTAATCCAAAGCTTATGCCATTTTCCTTTGTTCTGTTAAACATTGCAGTAGGAGAGTGGGAAAAAGATGCTATTTAATATGACCAAGGTCTAGCAGCTATAAAGTGATTAAAGCTGTATTGAAAACCAAGGTTTTGTGACACCAAAATCCATGCTGCTCTTACAAGGGGTTAATTATTTAGGCTTTCTTTTCCACTCAGGAAGGTGTTTTAAAAGTTAGTGAAATTTACCTCAAAAACACACTATCTTATTTCCCTACTGAGTTCCAGTTCTGTGAAGGGAGAAAATTGAAAATAAAAAGCAAAAACGTAATAATTGGGCTCCCAGTGCCAAAGATTATTAGTAGGGTTATTCATGAGCATATTTAAGCGCCCAAGCATGCTGCTTCTATTGTTTGCTTTATTTTGTTTGTTTATTTATTTATTTATTTATTTATTGAGATGGAGTCTCGCTCTGTGGCCCAGGCTGGAGTGCAGTGACACGATCTTGGCTCACTGCAACCTCCACCTCCCAGATTCAAGCGATTCTCCTGCCTTAGCCTCCCGAGTACCTGGGACTACAGGCGCCCGCCACCATATTGGCCATGCTGGTCTCAAACCCCTGACCTCAGGTCATCCTCCCACCTTGGCCTCCCAAAGTGCTGGGATTACAGATGTGAGCCACCGCTCCCAGCCGTATTGTTTGCTTTAATAACCAAAGAAACTTATGGATACTTTGCATCTTATCTGTTCCCATTTTAAATCAAAACATAAGAAATCTGATCCTTGCATATTCTATTTTTATTGCCATGATCACTGATCTCTTGGACTAATATTAATAGGTTTCTTGTATTTCTGCTTTGACCTTAATGTAAAATGGTGCCGGTTCTATATCACTCTCCTAGCAAACTACTGCCATCTGCTTATTCCGTAAAAAGGCCATTTTCAGTGTTAGCTTTACTAGAAAGCTCAGAACTTAACAGATGTTTCACATATATTTGGCAACTGTACGTGGAACAGGTCTGGTTACTGGAGCCGTTTATGAAATAATGCAAGCTGGAATTAATATGTCAGTTACTCATACAGCATGTTCCAAATAATCACTGTGGGGAGCTCTTTTTATTTATTTCTTCCTCAGATGTCAGTGGGACCGATTACTGGTTTTGTTTTTCAATAAATATGTGTTGAATTTCTGACTATGTGGCTGTCACTGTGTTAATTGCCATGGACGTCGTGCAGAAGAGCATGTCAAATTCTAGCTGAGAATACAAAATGTGTAAACAGATAATTGAATACAAGGTGAAAGTACCATCATGGAGCTGGAAGGAATTCATGATAAGGTATTAAGCAAGCTTAGTATCTGTCACTCTTCCCAGGGTTAAACTACTAAAGAAAAAAACACAGAATATTCACAGAATGAACTGAATTAGAGGGAAAGAAAGAGAGAAGAATGGATAAGGCTTCTGGACAGCTCCTTCTAAATCCCTTGGGCTTTACCAAGGGACCCCAGACAAAAACTAATTAAAAAAAAAATGTGATGTTTCAGTCGGTCTCTATAGTTTTTCCCTATCAGGTGTCACAATTAAAGATGAATGGATTTACTGATCTTTCTTGCTATTGTATATCATGGGATGAGGCAGACATTTTTTGTTGGTGGTGGTGTTTTGTTTTTTTTTTTTGAGACAGAGTCTTGCTCTGTCTCACAGGCTGGGGTGCAGTGGCATGATCTCAGCACACTACAATCTCCACCTCCCGGGCTTCAAGTGATTCTCCTGCCTCAGCCTCCCAAGTAGCTAGGATTACAGGTGCCTGCCACCATGCCCAGCTAATTTTTGTATTTTTAGTAGAGACAGTGTTTCACCATGTTGGCCAGGCTGGTCTCAAATTCCTGACCTCAGATGATCTGCCTGCCTTGGCCTCCCTAAGTGCTGGGATTACAGGGGTGAGCCACCATGGCTGGCCACCTTTGTGTTTTTTTATCCCAGGAAAAGTGGAACAACTTTTCTGATGTCACATAATTGTTAAGTGAAAAACTTGGGATTCAAATTCTGGTTTGTTTTTAAAGCTCTCCACCCTGCCATGTTTCAGGGTGTAGAAAATACCGCAGTCAGATGGTCCAAAGCTTACTGATGGCTCTCCTTTTGATGAATACTTCATTGGATCTGTTTACTGAAACCTTTTAAGTAGCAAAATAAAGCATCATTTAAGTCTGAATGTGTCTGAATGTGACAATCAATCACCCCAATACTGAGAAAAAAATAACAAAATGGAAGAACACAAAAATTGCAATATCCAACCTTTATTGAATACATGCAATTTGCCAGGCAAAACCAAACTATGAAATAGATATTCTTGCTTTACATACAAGAAAACAGGCACAGAGAGGTTAACAAAAGGGAAGTTGTGATTTGAAACTAATAGTCCTGATGCCAAACTCACATTCTTCACTACAGTGCAATGCTCCATAAACATTTTCATAGGTGCAAATCATTTATGAATTTTTATAATCCGTAAGGTAGCTTTGTTTTAAAAATACTCACTTAAAACAATAAGAATGTTCATCTGCATATAAAATGCCCTATTGCTTCCTCAAAATGTTTATTTCTGCCTATAGGGTCATTTAAGACCTAGTTTTCTGCCTTTTCTAATTTTCTTTGCAAATCTGCGTGTTATTTAGTTAACAAATCAATCTCCTAAAATACCCCAAATCTCTGAGAACAAAGAAAATTAGGATGACTTAGCTGGCAGTTTCTTGAGTCAACTTGACTGACACTCTCCAGTCACGTGTCAATGAAAAGCAACAAGAATGGTCTCTAGTAAATATTTCCACGGTAAAACAAAACAAAAAAACATACTCTCTTAAGTTGTTCACATCAAGGCGATTCAAATTTTGACACAATACAGACTCTCAGCAAGTCCCATTCCACTGGAGGAAGCTCAGGAGGAATAAGTAAAAAATGTTCAGCGGCAAGAGAGAACTATGGTGTGCCTTGGACTGGGAAAGAGATGTGCTGCACCTTGGTTCCAGGCTGTTCACGTTTATTGTTTGGAGCATTCTTTTGTCTTCCTGATGTATTTTTAATGCCTTGTAAATCAGGGCTCACAATGTACCAGCCTACATGAATTTTCACCAGCTGGACTTGCCCCAGGGAGCTGTATTGTAATAAAAGGAATAAAATCAGCATACTTCTTAGGTCCTTTGGTACAAGTCAGGCCTCACTCTCTAGGCAGGGAAAGAATTTTGAATTACAATTGTGAATAGATATGTTTATTTTACTCTGGTTTAAATCTACTCAAATCTCAACTAAATGAATCATTACACTTCAATCTGCGTTACATGGAAGGACTCTGCAAATACTATTCCTGATCTTGTTTTGGACTTCAGGATGCCCCCATTACACATTTTATTACTGTGCCTCACACTTGCCCATTTGTCAATGCACATTTGGTTGGTTGCCTTTTAGCTCCTTGTTGACTTCCCTCTTACTCTCTATATGATTCTATATGTTAATTTATAATTTCCATCATGCCTTAGGGTTATGTATGCTTCAGCTGAACCATAATAAAAGTAAACGCAATAGATTTATCACATGAAAGAGGTCTTGGATTTTTTAATAACTGGTTTGAAAATATTTATAGTATCACATACCTTCCAGTAAGTTCTTGTTTTATATTGAAGAATGAGACTCTCAACCTTGATTTTCTATTCTTAGGAAAATGTTAAATCAATATTCACAAATAGTGTGTGTGTGTGTGTGTGTATGTGTGTGTGCATTTTAGTGGTGAAGATGTACGAAACCTATATTTTGGTGGCAGCATAAATTCTGATGGCAGCAGTTGGGGGAATATGGTTTAAAGGATTTGAGAAATGTTTTAAAAATCAAACACCTGGCTTAGGAACCACAAATGTTAATATTTTCAACTCAACACATTGTATCACTGCGTGTTGGAGCCCTCTTCATTTTGCTACCTTCACTCTGAGCAGAGTAGCTGAAGCCAGTCTATGCTGTAGCTAGAAATCAAAGTAGAGAAAACATCTGAAAATATTAAGATGGTGTTGGATAAGCTCCCTTCTGAAAGCACATTTGATGCAGGTCAGGCATCTGTGATGATTCACCTGTGATGTGAAACTGTGGCATCAGTCTCTAGATCCCAGTGGTTTATCTGAAAGCTTTGGCTCTCTGAGAATATGTCCTTAAAAAACTAGTGCAACATGTAGTATCTACATGAATGAATTGATTAAGACATATTTCTCTCAGGTGGGTGGAGGAGGAATTAATTATTCATTCTGGGCATCAAAATCATTGACTGTATCAATACATCTATTTATTTATTCAATCTGTGCCAGCCACTGTTTCAAGGGTTTTGTGTGTATGGATTCATAGAATACTCATAACTCTCCCAAAAGGTATGTACTATTGTTCTTATTTTACAAATGAGGAAATTGAGGCACAGAAAGTGCAAGTAACTTGCTCAAAATCAAATACCTAATAACCTGGCTATTCGTTTCCTGAGCTCTCACTCTTAATGACATACTATCTTTTGAATAATGTGATCACATTCACTGAGCTCATGAATTGATGAAGGTTTTCTTTCCCCGACTATCATCAGGCTCCAGAAATAATACAATAATAGGAGCTGTGGCTCTCACACACTGAAATAAAAATCTAACATCTTCTATATATTTACTTGTAAGTCAAATTCAGGAGTTGAGTGTCTTTTTCTATCAGTGTCTGAACCTAGTACCTGAGATCAACAGTGTTTATACAGGAATGCTCACTTCGTCCCTGGGCCTGGAGAGTCCTCCACCCTGCTTATTGCTTGCACCTAAGTGCCAAGGAGCTAAGGTTCTTCCCCTGGGTCTTGTAAAGCCATCTGCTTGCTTCACTTGATAACCTGCGGTATACTTGCAAAATGATGTGATGGTGTTCTTGCTCTGGGCCAAAGCTACCTATACATTTACTTAAGCTTTCAAAGCCTTAGTTTCCTTATCTGTCCAATGGCAGGAAAAAGAGTAATAGTTCCTTCATATGGTTTTGGGAACGTTAAAGGAGTTATGTAAATCTTTTTGCATCTCTAATTAGAGATGTTATTTATTAGAGTAGGTACTGATGTATTCCTTCTGTCACCCTACCCAGGGGCAATGGGGAAGACATTCAGATTGAAGAGGTCAATTTCTGATTGAGTCTAAGCTAAAAATAAAGCCTCCCTAGCAGAGCTCTATGAGTTCTCCATGTTGCACCATTGCTCAACTCCAGCAGAAGCTGGGGAATAACACAGGTGTCTCCTGTGCTGTCTGGCCTATAGTAGAAATAAATGCCACATTACAAACAGCATTGTGGACAGTCTTCAGTAGTAGCCCTAGAAAGAGAACCAAGATCTCATTCCCTAAATATAAATAAAATCCCTGCGTAGTCATTTTCTTTATTTTGTTGTTGTTGTTGTTGTTGTTTGTTTGTTCGTTTTGAGTGTAGAAGTATTGGTACAGTGCAAAGGGAGGAGAATGTCTCTCTCTCTCAAAACAGACAACTGTTCCCCCAGGTTTCCCAAAAGGGAGTAGAGAAAACAAAGTGGTTTTTTAAATTATTATTATATAAAGGACCCATTTGGGACATATTTTTCTGGAAATGTGGTGCAAATCTTCGTTGTGCTCATCTGAAGTCCTCAAATGTAAAATACTTTCATCACCATTTCCAATTAATTTATATTACCTCTACCCCCTCCACTATTTTTTTTAATCCCACTCCTTTCTTCTAACCCCTGGGACACATGTTCAAAGGTTATTCTGAGTGGATTCCTCTCTTTATGAGCAGATTCCGTTTCAGCCCTGGTCCACTTTCGTCTTCCTAATTAGCTTAGCTGGGACTGGGCACATGGAAATGTCTAGATTCAGATTAGACATCAGCTGTCTAAATAAACAGCTTATTTTATGAGCATATGAGCATGTCCTATTCCATTTGAGCACTGTTAAGCAGGAAGCACACTAAGGCCCACCATTTCTTGCCAGCATGAGTTGGGAGGACTGAGCTGTTGCAAGGCAGAGATTCAGATCCCTCACAATCTCTAATAGTTTCCAACGTCATTCCAAATTAAAATACTATTTCAAATGTTATGTTTGCTCTGCGAGGCAGTTTCAAGAAAAACTGGAAAATAAGATTGTTTCTATGAGTCAAACCTGGTAAGTCAAAGCCTAATGAGTGTAATAATGATGTCTCCTAGCTTATCCTTACTAGTCCAGGGACAGTTACTTCACTCTATTAATTAAATTGACACCCCCAGGAAGGTATCATCAGACGAGAGGATAGTCTCTAATGAAACATAGATTAGGAAGACCCCAAGAAACAAAGTTTAACTTTGACCTGGACACTAGTTACTGAAATAGAGAATTGGAAAATCTGAAATTGGGAGGCATGTGCACTTTGAGGAGCTTGAGACATAGTCCCTAGAAAAAAATCTCCTTGTTCTGTCCATAGTAGGAGAGAAATATCCCTCAAAACTATTCACCACCTTTAGACCAATTTCCTGGGTTCCAAACTATTTTCTCAAACTAAATGGACTTTATTAGAAGTATCATGAAGTTTGGCAGGGGAGAGATGCTTGGAGAGGGTGCACCAGTGAAGTATTTACAGAAAATAACACATCTGTCCAACAATTCTGAAGAGGTTATCTGGTTTAAATAGTAAGACTCATGCAGATGTATTTATGAGGTATTCATTTGTTGGAAAATCTGATTTTTTCTAGATGTATAATTGATTGTCATCCTCAAATGAAGTATGTCCATGTGAGATTGAGAGCAAGTCTGCCTTCTGTCTTAGGCTATCCCTGCACCATGTGCAGGGCATTATTTCTGAACTACCAGGAACTTCTTGCTGCTTAACAAGTATTTCACCACTGCCTGTCACAATGACTGAAATTTTGCCCTTATATGTTACAATTTGGCACCGTCAACTCTTGTCAAGATCACTGACAGGGTAAATATGGCATGCTTTGCTCAGTTCAGGCTGAAAGCTAGCTTTTAAAAAGCCTTCGGTGTGTACTTTGTCTCAATTCGGTAAAGTTCAATGGTGATTACCATTTTGGCAAAGCACAGCTGTTTTCTTGCGTGAGATGATTTATGGCTCTAAGCAAACCAGGAATGACTGTATAACTGACCATTGCAAGTCCCAAAAGGAGGTTCAACGTGAGTGAGAATTATAATCTTGGCTCCAGCCGTTGGTGATGATAGGTTAAGGATCAAGAACTGGTCGTTATGAAAACACTGTGTCATTTGACACTTTTGACACTTTAGTCACCATGCAGCACTCTCTGTAGAGGGACTAACATTTATTGAAGCCCCTCTCTGTACAAGCCTCCCTGTTTACACATCTCATTTAAACTTTACCACTACCTTATCAGGTAAATTCTAGCCAAGCTTTAGAAATGGTGAGATTAGAGGTTCAAACAGATTAAGGATTAATTATAAATTCACAGTTAAGCTTATATGACATCGCAGCCACTGTGCCAAATTATCTCATTCAGGGAAAGAACACATGTTTTTGGAATTTGCATACACTGCTTTTTGGGGGAGGGGGAGATCATTCTATGGACTTATCTCATGTGCAAATTGTATTGGATTCCTGCGTTACTTGGAAGGAGTAAACAAAAAAGTGCTTAACTTTATTGATTATTATATATAAAGAAATTGATAGTTATATAAGTGCTCATTTTAATGTTTTTTGATTTTACCAAATTTTACAAAATAAAAGTATATTATCCAGAGAGATAACAACATACAGAAGAAAGTGATCTGGTAAATATTCGACTTTGGGTAGTTCTTCATTTATCTTACTAAGTCCATTCCCCAACTCAGTTAATTATTTTAGTTGAGGTAGAAATGAGTAAGATCGAAATGTACTTGACGTTTTTGCAAAGCAAGGGCTAGGTTGTGCCACATCCTCGCACCCTCCTACTCTATCCCATTCCTTATGCAACTAAAGAGAGGTGTTAGAGCAGAAGAGAAAGGATTAGATGTCTGAGTTGAGAACAAATTGCTGAGGTGTCAGTTTCCTGTCTTGATTTAAAATGTGGGCAAAGGATATGAACAGGCACTTCTAAAAAAAAGACATTTATGCAGCCAACAAACATATGAAAAAAAGCTCATCATCACTGGTCATTAGAGGAAAACAAATCAAAACTACAGTGAGATACCATCTCACACCAGTTAGAATGGAGATCAGTTAAAAAATCAGGAAACAACAGATGCTGGAGAGGATGTGGACAAATAGGAACACTTTCACACTGTTGGTAGGAGTATAAATTAGTTCAAACATTGTGGAAGACAGTGTGGTGATTGCTCAGGATCTAGAACTAGAAATACCATTTGACCCAGCAATCCCATTACTGGGTATATACCCAAAGGATTATAAATCATTCTACTATAAAGACATATGCACATGTATGTTTATTGTGGCACTATTCACAATAGCAAAGACTTGGAACCAACCCAATGCCCATCAATGATAGACTGGATAAAAAAAATGTGGTACATATACAACATGGAATAATATGCAGCCATAAAAAAAGGATGAGCCCATGTCCTTTGCAGGGACATGGCTGAAGGTGGAAACTATCATTCTCAGCAAACTAACACAAGAAGAGAAAACCAAACACCACTCGTAAGTGAGAGTTGACCAATGAGAACACATGGACACAGGGAGGGGAACATCACACAGTGGGGCCTGTTGGGGGGTGGGGGGATAGTGGAGGGATAGCATTAGGAGAAATACCTAGTGTAGATGACCAGTTGATGGGTGCTGCAAATCACCATGGCATGTGTATACCTATGTAACAAACCTGCCTGTTCTGCACATGTAACCCAGCACTTAGATTATTAATTGTGCAAATGTATAATAAAAAAGTATACATTTTCATGCACCTACACCCAAACATGCAAAGCGATATTGGGATTCTAATTTATAACACACATAGTTAGCTCCGTGTACCACTATGTTGTATTGATCATCATATGGCAACAGTTATATTTTCCTTTCTTGGAAAACTGATGGAGGATATTAAATGTGTATCCCCAATCTCTGTTACAAATACTCAGTTTATCTCCAAGTTCCCCTAATAAGCTTTTGCATAAAGAAGTAGCTATTAATGTTCAAAGCACTCTGGACTATAATCATGAAGACATTGCACAGTTAAATCTTTAATAAATAGGTCTAATTCCAACCTAACAGAACACAGACCAGGAGGATCCCTGGAATCAATCAAATATCAACTTTGACTGGGGTATCAATTGCTTGCTGACAGCAACAAACATAAAGTATCCTGGTCTCAATCTCTCTCTCTGTCTGTTTCTCTCTCTCTTTCTCTCTCTCTCTCTCCTTCAGTTGCAAAATGACATTGGGCCCACATGTCTTAGGGTTCACATTGTTCCTTTTTCTGTGTTACAATTCCTCTTTGGTAACAGTTATGATGAAATATTAAGCATTGAAGGAAACCTATTTGGATACTCTTTGTGGAGACAACTTTGCACCCTGTGCTTGCTATTTAGGGTCTTCCCTATCCCAGAGCTAGTGCCCCTATCCCGCTCCATTTTCCAGTAGCAAACATCTACTGGTGCAAGCAGCTCTCCTCTCCATTTTTCTCCTGCTTTCTGTCACTCCTACCTCTAGGGTTTGCTCATACTTTATTTCTTTCCTGAGCAAAAGTAATCTTCTTTCTGCCTATCCAGACTTTATCCATCCTTTACTACTCATCAAAAATATATGCCCTCCATAACAAGACTTGTGCATAATGGATTTTTATGTATCTGGATTCTTGTAGCTCTCCAATTCAGATATGGGCATGTGAAGACCACCTCAATAAGAGCCAGATTAATGTCACTATTTAGGCTAGGAGTAGATGGTGATGCTCTCAATCCTTCCAAAGCATGAATATGCCCTGTAAAGATCTGCATTCAGCAGGAGAGGAAACCTTGCTTACACAACTGAATATAGGTTGTTGGATTCTTCTGTTCTTATAATATACACCTTAGTATTTGTACTAATATTTTTATGTCTTATCTATATAAATTTAACCTCTCAGACTGCAAGCTGACTTTGAAAAGTAGCAGGTCAGTTTATTTAAGAAATGCCATCCATGCCTGAGTCATAATGGAATTAAATAAGTACTTGCAGAATAAGTAAATCAATGGGATTATACCATTTTGAAGGGAAGAAAGTGTGATATAATTGTATTTATATTTTATGTGCTATGCAGAAGATGTTAATAAATATTGAGTAAACTTAGTTTATATGTGTATACATTAATATTTAATTTTTATTTAGATTATTAATTGCGCAAAGATGGGTGAAAACCTGTTAAAGATCATGCTGAGATACCCTCCAACTCTTAGGTTTAATCTTATCTTTAATCTGCGTATGTCTCTTGTTTTTGGTTTTATTATTTCTGTTTAGAAATACAATTGTAATTTTAGAGAGAAACTTCAAAATCTTACAAGTTAAATAACACATGAATTTTCACTGTAATACTGTTCTCCTATTAGCAGTCACTTATTTTTGTATCTCTACCTCTGAATTGGTACAGCTATCATAAACAACCATTTATTTGTTTATGCACAAACATCCATCCTTAAAACTGAGAAACCAGCCTGGTAAATAAAAATAAAGGTAGCATGAGAATTTTAGGAGTGTGACACAGTGTATTCTCAACACTGCAGCCAATTCCAACATGCTGCAATTTCCTATTAGTATCTCTAGCTCATAAGGGTTTGGACCAGCTGTTAGACAATGTTTTTATCCTACCATTTCTGTTCCTGGAGGTGGGCGGTGTGAGTGAGACTGTCCAATGTGTCCCACTAAATTAGTCTTTAAAACAAGTTGCGTGGTGAAAAACAGTAACAACACATCAATCAGAGTCTATGATTGGCACTCCAAAAAAACATTTTACATTTTTTTCTTGGAATGCAGAAATATATGTGGCAAAGCATGCCACAACTCATGCAATGCCATCAAAGGCACTCATGCAAAACCTGAACTCAAATTAGTTCTAGTTAGCAATGTGTTATTTACTGCCAGGTTACTTTCCAGTTATGTGTTACTTCTCTGTCCTATAGCCTATATCCTTCCTGATCACTCACACTCTTCTCCCACAGATATATGTCATATTTTCTTCCTGATCACCCTCCACACTTCAACTTGAAATCCACAGTGCCTTCCCCCTCAAGCTGCCAGTGAGGTGAACGCAATCACCGTTATCAGCAATGCTTTGTACAAGCAACTTACAAACCCTGCTATGATGGATTTACTGCAGTACAGCGTGTTGTAGACAACAAGAAGACCAAATGGAGTTGAGAGATTGATAGAAAGATCATTTTTCTTCATCCTAAATTAACAAAAATAAATCCTTCTATAAATCTGTCATTATGATCTTTTGTTTAATCAACTTTTTTGACCCTCAATGACAGAAGGCACTGACATTCAACTGCAATGCTGCATAAGGCAGAAATCCATGTAACTTTGGTACTGTGTAGATGGGCATATTTACAGTATGTATTCTCAAGAATCTGAATTTTCATAGCCTTTAAAATTCAAATAGACTGTATTTGTCTTACATAATTTAACTTTGTTTTTCTTTATTGCCATCTTTTTACCACATTCATATTTTGTTTTACTCATCAGCATGCCTTGGTCTCAATTAAGCATCCCTATTTCCTAATACTCTGCTAAAAACCTTTAGGATGCATGATTGATACATCTCGATGTTTGCCTTTGTACTGCACCAGACTTTATTTTCCTACAGGACAATATCTCCCAAGAATTGAGCTGAGTGATTGTCACGTGCTTCATGGACAGTCAGCATTTGTTGAACAATTAAATAGAAACTCATTTCATAAATCTTTCATACCATTATAAATGGTAACCTATCTTAATTCTACATCTCTGGATTTTTTTCTTACTCTAATTGAGCTGATGCCAGAAGTATGCTCTCCTAAAACCACTTCCATTTGTCTCTATTTCCTTAATTTATTTAAATTCAGACCCAGTTTCTTGCTCTAGAAGGGGAGGGATGGAGTGATGATTGTAGTGATGTGATTTTAAAGATTGAACTCAGGAATCACATCTTGATTAGCAGGTGGCACACTGATGTTTGAGAAGGAAATGAAAAGTGGATTCATATGCAAATCCAGTATTGTACATCTTCAGTGCACTTAATGAATGGTGGTATTGATTTAATTTGGTTAATAAATTTTAGATAAATAGAACTCTTGATTAAAATAGTACATCTCAAGGGAAAAAGTCATATTTGAACAGACAAATTACCAAAGGTTGAAGGCTTCCCCTGACTGGAGTGTCACTCTTCTCACCCTGGTGTTAATTACGTTTGTCAACTAGCATATCATTCATGGGAATAATTTGGATTTTCAGTAAGTATGTGATCCAGTCCAAATATTTCTCTTTTTTCCTCATGGCCTACTCCAAAAACATTTATCAGAAAATTTCTACATAAAATTCATAGATTATGGCAAATGGAAGGGAACCTGAAGGGCATATTGTCTGTAACTACTCATCTAACATTTATCCAATCTCTTCTTCAACATTTTGCAAAATGGGTTATATCACCTTGGCTCAAACTCAAGCAGATATGAGGAGCTAATTTTGTCAGGACATAGAATCTCATGGCTGGGCAGCTCCAAATGTTTCTAAATTGCTTATAGGGAGCTTAACCCTGTCTTTGTTTCTTTTTCTTTGGGGATTCCCTAGAGTCTAGAGCAACATATGTTAAAACATGTTTTAACACATAATAATTATTCTAATACTTAGACCTGGTCATTATGTGCCTATGAAATCTCCTTTTCATTGCCTAATCATAACAAAGCAACACTTTCATAACATAGCTTCTTTAGACACAGGATATTTTACTCAAAGTTACATTAAAAGTTCAAGTTTAAAAGTAACCACAATATTCAAGGTAGGTTTAACATACGCATAATTCAACAGTAATGTTACATGAAAATATTTGTACAAATTCAATTTAATTTTTTTCTCTTTCTGAATACAGAAATATCACCTGAATTTTTTTAAAAAATTACCCCCTTATAAAATTTTCTATACTTTTTTCTTTATTGTGGCCAATTCCTGTCTACATGCTCTTGTAGAAAATGTAAATGACACACTTATTTCTCAAGACTTTTTTTTTCATCCAATGGCTTCCAAATGTCATTCCCAATTCTTCACAGATTTCTGCCATTATAATGACAGATAGAGAAAGTGGGAGGAAGAATCTGATTTCTTCACATTGGGAGGATCTCTCTAAATTTTCTTACGAAATAAAACTGACATAGTTTTGACTAAATTTCTTTTTCAATTAAAGCCACATATTTTAAAACATATATTTCTAAAATGTTAACCTGTGGTTTCTGAGTGTATTATTCCATTTTCCACTTTATCTTGAGACAATACAGAATGATTCAGAAAAAAAGACCAGATAAGAATTCCAACACAACAATTTGATAGCTCTGTGATCTTGGACAAGAAGATGATTTCTCCAAAGTTTAGTCTTTCCCATCTGGAAAGTAGGCTGATTTGTCACTATTTTGCAGAAATGTGTGTGAATGAACAGAGGTAAAGAATACATGTAAACTATCTGATACAGGCTCTGTATTTAGATAGCCTCATGAACACACTAGTTCTTATTATTTTTATAGATGATATGCAAAATTAAAATGGCAGGATTTCTTTTAACTAGTTTTATTTATGACGAATTTATAAAACACATGTTACAAAAGGGAGTCTCTTTTTTAGTTTGCTTAAAGCTCATTTTATTCATTGTGTATTGTCATTTATATGAATAAAAAGAACACCTATGCAGATTAGGGGAAAGTACTTGGATAAAAGACATTTTGGTGCTGTCATTTTGTCACTTACATCTACTACATAAACTAAATAAAAGTTTTAGAAGTATTAATATGATAGGCTATGAAGAACAGGGACCCTGAGTACACCTCGTTTCTTACTCCATCCCCCAGCCACACCTCATCTTTTGGTCTATTTTCAAGTTGAATAGGGTGAAGGTCATGGGCCAATGCTCAAGGGCAGTAGCAGACTGGATGCTCTGAAGAACTCTGGGAATCTGCTGCTGGGGAGGCTGCATGGAGGGTGACATTCCCCCATCCAGCCAGTCAGAGCAACTGAAAACCTAAATCAAAGGTTCAGCAGGTGTCCTAACTAATTCTTTCTCTTGTCTCACATTTCATACTGAAGGTAATGCCATAGTTGTCAAAAGCTTGCTTTTAAAGTCCTGTAGAGGCAGATTTAAATATGAAATTTTTTCAAGAGGCATTTGAAACAATGAAAAGGGCAAGTGATAACCCCCTTTAATCTGCTTCTCTCTCAGGGGGCTGGAGTTAGTCTTTTGGTAATATTCTGAATCAATACAGGTAGATTTCTGAGTCCAGAGATCATACCTCTTACCAAAAGTATAAATTCTAACAAAATATAATACTTTAGAGTTGAAACTATATTTTTGCCTTTGCCACTAGACTACCCACGTGCTCTGGCAAAGGGGCATTGCGTTTTCTTATTCTTCGTGTTCATGATGCATATTATTTACTATGCATGTTAGAGAGGCAACACATTTGTAATGTGAGAGGGCAAAGAGAGTGGATCAAAATGTGGGGCAATGATATTTACTTACTATCTAATATTTTCCAAGCACCACACTGGCCCCCTGACATTTAACATATCACTTAATATTAAGAACATTTTAAAAATTATATTTTTAACAGATGAAGAAAAAAGGACCTTGAGGGGACTGGAAAATTTACCAAGCTCATGAGGTTGGTAAAAGGAAAAACTGGGATCAAAATTCAAGTCTAATTGACTATAATTTCCTATAATTTTTATAGTCAATTGTTGCTTCTCCAGAAAAAAAAAAACCACCGGTTATTAAAGACACACTTACATAACTATAATGCATTTATAAATATTTTCATTGAAAATATCAAAAGTTCCGTATCCTAAAATATGAAGCTTCATTTATCAGAAAAAATGAACTTTGATGGTATACCTTATTCACTAACAATGCTCTGTAAATGTGGCATTGTTATGACTAAGAAAGAAAATGAAATGATTGATGAATCACCAAATATCACATGTGAACTTATTTGTCAAAGTTGTGAACATTCTGTTTTTGACTTCTACCAACTGACTTTTATGCCTGAAAACATAGCTGATTCTAGTTTAAAAGGATAAATTCAACATTGATAGCACCAAGGAAATATATTTGCATCTCTATATTTCCACACTGAGTTCTATATTTACATACATTAAATCAAAGCTAATTGAAAAGTAAAGCTGTCACATTACTGGCTGAAAGGTTACTTAACAAAACTAACACAGCAGTGTACCTAAAAGATAAAGGCAGCATACCACGAGATGTTGTGTGATTACAAAAAATAAAATCTGAAGTATGAATTTTACATAACAGTATCTAATTCTAAGATACATAGAAATATATTTCCAAAAAAAGGGGCAAAGTGAGGAACAATTGGGAAAGAAAGTAAAGAACAACATATTTAAAGAACCAAAGTAAAGAAAGAAAGTAAACAACATATTTAAAGAACATACAAAGAATGGGCATATTTCAGCTCTAGTAGATAGGGAGTTATCTCTCTGTCTCTCTCCCTCTCTCTCTGTTAATATCTCTTCCCCTAATTTTCGTTCATTTGTTAAGTGATCAAAAATGAGCACACAAGACAACGGTTTTTTGTTTTTTTTCCTATGTTGGGTGTATGTTTTTAAAAAATTATAATGTGTTTGCTGTAGAAGTAACATCCTCATAGGCTGCTAATGGCAGTGTAAAATGGTGAAAATTTACTGGATAGAATTTAGATAGAAGTATTTTTTAAAATAATAAATATAGGTATAGATATTTAAAATATTTATTCCACCAAACTCCACTTCTGAGAATCTATATATAAGATATAGAATTACTCATTATTATTTTTTTTCTGTTTTGTATGAATGATTGTGTTGTATTTTATTTTTAACTTTTTTAAGTTCAGGGTACAAGTAAAGGTATTTTACATAGATAAATTTGTGTCGTGGGGGTTTTTTGTACAGATTACTTTATCACCCAGGTATTAAGTCTAGTACCCATCAGTTATTTTTCCTGATCCTCTCTCTTGTCTCACCCTCCACCCTCTGAAAGCCCCCAGTGTGTGTTGTTCCCCTCTGTGTCCATATGTTCTCATCATTTAGCTTCCATTTATAAGTGAGAACATGCGGTACTTGGTTTTCTGTTCCTCTGTTAGTTTGCTGAAGTTAATGGCCTCCAGCTCCATCCATGTCCTGCAAGGGACATGATCTTATTTTTTTTATGACTGCGTAGTATTCCATGGTGTATATGTACCATGTTTTCTTCCTGTAGCCTACCACTGATGGGCATTTAGGTTGATTCCACAAGGTTGCTATTGTGAATAGTGATGCAATGAACATTCACATGCATGTGTCTTTATAATAGAATAGTTTATATTCCTCTGGGTATATATCCAGTAATGGGATTTCTGTCTTTAGATCTTTGAGGAATTGTCACACTGTCTTCCAAAGTAGTTGAACTAATTTACACTCCCACCAACAGTGTACAAGAATTCTTTATTGACAAAGATGCCAAAAGCAATTGCAACAAAAGTAAAAATTGACAAATGAGATCTAATTAAACTAAAGAGCTTCTGCACAGCAAAGAAAGCAAAGAAACTATCAACAGAGTAAACAGGCACCCTACAGAATGGGAGAAAACTTTTGCAAAGTATGCATCTGACAAAGATCTAATAGCCAGCATCTGTAGGAAACTTAAACACATTTACAAGAAACAAACCCATAAGAAGTGGGCAAAGGACATGAACAGACAGTTTTCAAAAGAAGACATACATGTGGCCAACAATCATATGAAAAAATGCTCAGTATCACTGACCATTAGAGAAATGCAAATCAAAACCACAATGAGTTATCATCTAATATCAGTCAGAACGGCTATTATTAAACAATACTCAATATTATGAATAATTATAAAAATGTAAATCATTCTAAATGTTGCATGTATAATGGTCTTAACCTCAAAATGGAATTTTATGTTGCCTTCAAAATATTCACAAATAGCTTTTAATGACACAAGAGAATTTATAAGCAAGAAAGTAAATGTAAGACAAGCTGGGACCTGAATGTTAATTATATATGTTAACACACACATCCACTCACCCACACACATAAACTAGGCTAAAATATGTATGAAAAAGAAAACTATAAAATAGAATCTAATGTTAACAACTCAAATTAGGGTAACGTTTTTTTTCTTCATGTATATTTTTAGCATCTAAATTTTTCTAAGTAAAAATATATTGCTTTTATAGTCAGAAAGAAAAGAAAAACTTACTTTCACCCACTTTCTCTGGTAATTCAAGAATATTCATTAAACCATCCATACTTCTAAGTGAGGAGAACTTATAATGTGTTTGCTATTATATTATGGTTTATGATAAGTGAATGGGAATGCAAAAATTAATAACTCCTGTCCTATAATGTCTTACCATTTAATCATGGCTGTATCTACAGATTGCAAGAAAACTATATAAACTGGTTGAGTCCAAAATTATATTAAACTTGTTTGCTGATAGAATGATGAATTCCATTCATAGAAATTTAGATTTTATGAATGAATGAAACAAAAAAATTTATCTAGTCAGCATACATTTGTCAATTTATTTTAAATATGAAAATATTAAAATAATGCATGTATATGCATACATTTAATGGAAATCATTATCAAATTCCCTTTATTGATATATCATTGAATAAAATGCTTTCTTTAAGTAAAATTTGTCAAATTTGAGATTTCTACTTAGTAAACACAGAGAATAATTCAAATGACATTTTTTTCAGCATTTTATTTTGCTTGTCATTATTGACAAAAATCTTGTTTCAAATAGAAATCTCGACTAAAATGGAAAGTGTTATTAATACTACTGTATTCCATCTGGTATATTCTTTGCAAATTGTTTTGAGGCTGCTATGTCTTGACTGCTCAATCCAAAATATTTGAGCCCTAAAGAGAGTCTATAATATCTTTGTCATGTTGAGGCAGTGGTCTTTAGCAATTGGGAAACACATGTGTACAACTGTTACAACTATGACATAGTCACCATTGTCTTTACCATCACCATCATCACCACCATTAGCAGCACCAACAGCATCACTATCATCACCACCGTTTTCAGCATCATTGTCTTCATCATCATCATTGAATTTGTGGATTTCATTCTACTGGCCATGACTTGTGGTAAAGTAATTTACATGGATTTTTCTCAATGTTCACACTAAACTTATTTGATTTTTACAGACTGTCACCACTCACAGATAAGTAGCAAAGACTCAGTGGAGTTAGCTAAAATAGCATAGCTAATAAATGTCAGAGGGTTCAAATAGTATATCCCTGGATCCTGCTTTATGAATTATATTTTACGGGAGTGGAACAACATCTGGTTGAATACATTTCTATGTCACCTACCTCATGTATCTGTTGTAACATTAAGGCAAAATACTTTCCATGAAGCAGAAAAATATTGGTTAATGTGAAATATAGGCACTTCTAAAAATATCCTCACTATTTATTAATAGATTCTCTTAGGAGTAAATAAGTTCATAAGGAAATAAATAATAAGTAAATAAGTTTAAGCTGTGAAGTAATGCGTATAAAAATATGTGGAGAAAAGAGCTAGAATTGTCCAAATATTATTGTGATACTATTAGTTTTGAACGTATAGGCCATAATTTAATTATAATACACTTTTCTTCCATCTGCAATATATCACCTTCTCACTCCCAGGATCTTTTCAGTGTTTGAGACTCACCTGGAACTCTGAAAGAAGACATGAAACCTTTCTGGCACATTATTTTTCAGCAAGTCAGGAGGCCATGAACAAATTTCTACAGATAACGTCCAATTTTATAATATGTGACTAAACTTATATGAAACTAAAATTTTTGCAATGGCTCTGAAAAAATGAACTTTTAGTATCAATTAATTAACAAATGTTATTAATTTTAAGTTTCATTAGTAAACATAGAACTATTGAAATTCAATTTAATATCATAAAATAACATACCATAGCGAGATTTTTATACATGAAAAATGTGAAATCACCTTTATTGTAGCTTTTCTTGTATCATGTGAGTGTGAAGATCCCAATTACTCTATCTTTAATAGGTATGCTCACTCTATGGGATATGCCTACAACATTCTCCCTTTTATACAAAAGTCTTTTTGTGTTTTTTTTTCATTGTCACTCTATACAAATTTTTCCCCATGAGAAATATCCATTGACCTTTGGATTAATATCACAAGTTTTAAATTTCATCTTATCCATGACCACAGTGTTTTGTTATAAGCATAAGCTTTTTGACAACAGGGCTCATTCTCCTGTGCATGTCTGAAGGCTAGAGTGAACTCCGTGATGCTTTGAAAACATTTGGCAAGTTGTTGCTCTATTCACAGCACTACATATTTTCAATCAGATGCTTTTCTGTGATGGAGATACAGTTTTACATACAGCAGATGAAAAGAAGCCATAAATATATCTGTTGAATTAAATATTTGGGTTTTAATATTATATCATTGTCATAATTTGAATCAATTTTGTCATATTCTTCATATAGGTTTCTCAAATTGAGATGGAACACTTTAAAAATCTTACAGCCAAAGAATGAAATGAGCATATCACAAAACCATATTAGAATCCCCTTGCAAAACACATCCATCCTCTATGGATACCAATATCTTTATAACAGATTAAACGTGTGGAGAACCACGTTTTGTCTAAAAATCTTCCCATACCTTCTCATTTGATCCCCATGATAAAGCCACACGATGGCAGAGCATGTTCCTCTTTGACAATAGAAAAGCATATACACAAGAAATTAATTTGCCCATTAGTTTGCCCAAAGTCATAGAGCTAATACATTTAAATGCACAATTCCAGTTCCCTTTACCTTATATTTCTGTGCTTATTGACAAACCTCATATAGTCCTTACCTTCTTTTAATACGTATATTAGCCTCCAGTAATAGCCAATTCTTTAAAAAAATTTTTAATTAGTGTGTGTGATGGTTAATATTGACTGTCAACCTGATTGGATTGAAGGATGCAAAGTATTGTTCCTGGGTGTACTTGTGAGGGTGTTGCCAAAGGAGATTAACATTTGAGTCAGTGGACTGGGAGAGGCAGACCTGCCCTCAATCTGGGTGGGCACAATCTAATCAGCTGCCATTGCAGCTAGAATATAGCAGGCTGAGGAACGTGGAAGGACTAGACTGGCTGTGTCTTCTGGCCTTCATCTTTCTCCCGTGCTGGATGCTTCTTGCCCTCCAACATTATATACAAGTTCTTCAGGTTTTGAACTCTTGGATTTACACCAGTGGTTTGCCAGGGACTCTCCTGCCTTTGGCCACAGACTGAAGGCTGCACTGTTGGCTTTCCTACTTTTGAGGTTTCAAAACTCAGACTTATTATCTTGCTGCTCAGCTTGCAGACAGCTAATTGCGGGACTTCACTTTGTGATCCTGTGAGTCAATACTCCTTAATAAATTCCTTTTCATGTATACATCTATCCTATTAGTCCTGTCCCTCTAGAGTACCCTGATTAATACAGTGTGAGTACCTTGTAGATAAATATGTTTATGGGGTACATGAGATATTTTGATACAATTATGCAATACATAACAATTGTATCAGGGTAAATATGGTGCTCATCCAGTCAAGCATTTATCCTTTGTTTTTCAATCCAATTATACTCTTTTAGTTATTTTGAAATGAACAATTAAATTATTTTTTACTATACTCTTTGTGTTGTGTTAGCAAATACTAGGACTTATTTATTACTTCTAACTATTACTTTGTACCTATTAACCATTGTCCCTTCCCTCCCAGCTTCCCAGCCTCTAGTAACCATCCTTCTACTCTCTATCTCTATGAGTTCAATAGCTTTAATATTACATTACACTCTCACAGCTAAGTAAGAACATGTGATGTTTGTCTTTCTGTGACTGGCTTATTTCACTCAACATAATAACCTCCAGTTCCATCCAGGTTTTTACCAATAACAGGATCTTATTCTTTTTCATGGCTGAAAAGTACTCCATTGTGTATGGGTATTGAATTTTCTTTATATATATTCATCTGTTGATATACACTAAGGTTGTTCCAAATTTTGGGTGTTGTGAACAGTGTGACAATAAACATGGAGTGCAGATATCTCTTTGATATGCCAATTTCCTATCTTTTTTATTTATACCCAGCAGTGACATTGCTGGATCATACGGTAGCTCTATTTTTTGTTTTTTTGAGAAACCTCCGAACAGTTGTTCGTAGTGGATTTACTGATTTACATTTCTACCAACAGTGTATGAGGATCCCCTTTTCTCTACAACCTCCCCAGCCTTTGTTATTGACTGACTTTTGGATGAAAGCCATTTTAACTGGTGTGAGATGACTTATCATTGTAATCTTAATTTGCATTTCTCTGATGATCAATGATGTTGAGCACCGTTTCGTATGTCTGTTGGCCATTTATATGTCTTCTTTTGAAAAATGTCTATTCAAATCTTTTGTCCATGATTAGATTTTTTCCTCTAGTGTTGTTTGAGCTCCTTATATATTCTGGTTATTAATCCCTTGTCAGGTGTGTAGTTTGCAAATATTTTCTCCCATTCTGCGGGCTGTCTCTTCTCTTTGTAGATTGTTACCTTTGCTGTGCAGAAGCTTTTTAACTTGATGTGATTCGATTTGTCCATTTTTGCTTTGGTTGCCTGTGGTTTTGTGGCATTACTCAAGAATACTCAGACCAGTCGGGAACAGTGGCTCACACCTGAAATCTTTGCACTTTGAGAGGACAAGGCAGGCAGATCACTTGAGGTCAGGAGTTCTAGACCAGCCTGGCCAACATGGTGAAACCTCATCTCTACCAAAAATGCAAAAAATTAGCTGGGCATGGTGGTGTATGCCTATAATTTCAGCTACTTGGGAGGCTGAGGCAGGAGAATCTCTTGAATCCGGGAGGTGAAGATTGCAGTAAGCCAAGATTGCACCACTGCACTCCAGCTTGGGAAACAGAGTCTCAAAAAAAAAAAAAAAAAAAAACTCAGAACAATGTCCTGGAGATTTCCCCCAATGTTTTCTTGTAGTAGTTTCATAGTTTTGAGATAACATATTTAAGTATTTATTTTTATTTGATGTTTATATATGGTGAGAAATAAGGGTCTAGTTTCATTTTTCTGCATATGGATATCCAGTTTTGCCAGCATCATTTATTGAAATGGCTGTCTTTACCCCCAATGTATGTTCTTTGCATCTTTGTGAGAATGAGTTCACTGTAGGTATGTGAATTTGTTTCTGGGTTCTCTATTCTGTTCCATTGCTCTCTGTCTCTGTATTTATGCCAGTATAATGCTGTTTTGGTTACTATAGCTCTGTAGTATAATTTGAAGTCAGGTAATGTAATTCCAGTTTTTATTTCTCATGATAGCTTTAAGTATTTTGTGTCATTAATGGTTTCATATGAATTTTAGGGTATTTTTTCTATTTCTGTGAATAAGGTCATTGGTATCTTGATAGGGATTGCATTGAATCTATATATTGCTTTGGGTAGTATTAACAATATTGAGTCTTCCAGTCTATAAACACTGAATATCTTTCCATTTTTTGTGTGTCTTTAAATTATATAAAGAGTTAGATATTTATTTTAGCTTTCATAATCTTGGCTTGCTTGTACCCATTCTTATTGGGAAGGCTTTCCAGATATTCAAAAGGACTTGGGTGTTGTGATTTAAACTGCATCTGCTTTAGGGGTCACCAATAATGCTGTGGTTCTTGTAGACATACAGAGGTACTGCCTTACGGTCGTGGACAAGATCTGGAAGGACTATGTGGATTACCAAAGACTCTTGTTCTATTTTCTTACTTTCTCTCAAACAAACACAGTCTCTCTGTCTCTCTGTCTCTGTCTCTGTCTCTGTCTCTCTCTCTCTGTTCTAAGATTCCTGGACCTGGGGGTGTAGTGACACAAACACCCTGTGGCCACCATGACTAGGAGTGTGCTAGGCCAGAACAGAAGTCAGCAAAGCACTGGGTCTCACCCAGGCCCACTGTAACGCTTCCCTATCTACTGTCTATTTTAAATCAAGAGCCTGGGGCTCTACAGTCAAAAGGTGGTGAAGCCAGCCAAGCCTGTGTCTTTTCCTTCAGCGTGGTAAGTTCCACCAGGTCCCAGGCCCTGGGCGGGTCCAGAGGTGCCATCCAAGAGTCAGGGACTAGAGTCAAAAACGTTAGAAGTCTACTTGGTGTTCTATTGTACTGCAGCTGAGCTGGCACTCAAACCATAAGACACATTTCTTCCCACTCTTCTCTGCCTTTTCCATAGGCAGAGGAGCCTCATCCTACAAGCCACTGCCTCCACAGGCCCATGGGAGTACTACCACCCATATTCGCTTAAGGCCCAAGGGCTCTTCAGTCATCATGTGGTGAATGCTGCTGGGCCTGGGACACACCCTTTAGGGCAGTGGGCTCCTCTCTGGCCCAGAGCAGGTCCAGAAATGCCATCCAGAAGCCAAGACCTGGATTTAGCGACCCCACGAGTCTATCTGGTGCTGTACACCCATGAAGCAGAGCTGGCACCTATGGTGCCAGACAAAGTCCCCTTTACTTTTGCCTCTGCTTTTCTCAAGAAGAAGGAGTTTCTTCCTGAAGCCACCACAGCTGAGAATGGCAATGTCTCATGACAATGTGTTATGTCTCACCTGAAGCCCGCAAGTCTGCCCTTCCCTCAATTCTTAAACACGCAACTTCTTAATTACAGTTTCTATATATGTGGCTTCATTTAAATCTCACAACCACATAGAGTTGACAGCATGATCTGTAAATTACACATAACAAAATGGTATGACACATTAAGACATTCAACCTCTATTACCTCCATTACTAGCAGTTACTTACAGGCAGAGAGGTGTGGATTCTGTTGTGGCTTTGCACATAAAATTGGTATAGGCTTATATTTTTTGAATGAAGATTAATATTTTATGTTGTAAGAAACACAGTGGTTAAACTGATGCAAAGCTTTAGTTGACTGCTTAAAGTCAATCTTAATTATAGAGAGAATAGCATTAAAGAATGGCAATATATTACATAAAACATAGTCATTTGAAGTGGCCTAGGGTCATTAGGCTCTGGTATTTTTCATTGGCTAAACATGTCTCATTTAAAACAAAGCGAAACACAAAATGAGTTTTCTTTTTCTTTCTGAATTACAGAATTCTTTTGGAAAGAGAGTGCTGATGATTTATTCTTCATGATGCCATTTATTTGCACTCCCTCAAAGATTCCAGGTGTTTTCATGCTCAGCGTTTGTCATGCCAGAGATGACACCAGGCAATTGTGCTGAAAAAAAGATGAACTTTTGACTACCACTATTACTTATTTCAAGTAGACAGGCAAACCATTCTTTCAGACACAGGCCTGTAGTTAACCTTACACTGTGTATTTTCTTGTAAAGATACAAAGCAATTCTGGAGAATGGCTAGGAGGGATGTCTAGCAGTTCTGACATCTGAATCTTTCAGTAGAAAAGTTGTAGAAGGCTGTTACGTGTTTGTTAAGTTAAGCACATTTGGTGAAATTTAGAGAGAGAAAAAAGAGTTTTCATCACTTATAATGCAGGAAACTTCTCTCTAATTTGCTTCTGCTCTTGACTTTCTTATTCCTTGGTTAATTTTCTTCTTGCAGCAGGATTGTAGGAATGGGATACTGAATTCTGTCACTAATATTTAATCTCCCAAGCAATACTTTCTGCTTCTATTCTGAATGGCAAAGACTTTTTCTATATGTCTTCTCGTGAAAGCATGGTATAGTGCAGCAGTTTGCACACTGCAGTGTACATAAAAACTATGATTGGAACCTATGATTACCATGAAGTATCCCAGACCTCACCCTCATGGGTTCTGGATCAGGCACTCGGAATGATGCCCAGAGACATTTTAACTCAGATGATTTTCATGTGCTGTGTATGGCAAATATATTAAATTGATAGTCTTATAATAACATGGACAAAACGGTTGGATAATCATTACTATTAAAATATATATATATATATATATATATATATTTTGAGACGGATCCCCTGTCCCCAGGCTGGTCATGGCCAATCCGCCAATGCAACTCCCTCCAGGTTCACCATTTTCTGCCTCACCTCTGATACTGGACTACAGGCCCACCACCACTTTTTTTTTTTTAGTAGAGACGGGGTTTCACCGTAGTCTCGATCTCCTGACCTCGTGATCCGCCCGCCTCGGCCTCCCAAAGTGCTGGGATTACAAGCATGAGCCACTGTGCCCAGCCTAAAATATTTTTTTTTAATTTTTTTTTGAGATGGAGTCTCACTCTGTCGCCCAGGCTGGAGTGCAGTGGCGTGATCTTGGCTCACTGCAAGCTCCGCCTCCCAGGTTCATGCCATTCTCCTGCCTCAGCCTCCCGAGTAGCTGGAACTACAGGCGCCCACCACCTCTCCCGGCTAATTTTTTGTATTTTTAGTAGAGATGGGGTTTCACCATGTTAGCCAGGATGGTCTCGATCTCCTGACCTTGTGATCCGCCTGCCTCAGCCTCCCAAAGTGCTGGGATTACAGGCGTGAGCCACCGTGCCCAGCCAATCATTACCATTAAAATATATTTTAATCAGCAAAATAAAATACTGTGGATCTCCAAGTTCTTGTTCTTCTATAGAAATATGGAAAAAAAATCCCAGAAGCTAAACCAACTTTGAGCTCTGAAAAGCCGTGAAAAATTTACATTAACCAGCCAAATGCTCAATTTAAAAAAAAAATCTATCTTCAAGTTGGTAAGATAGCATCGTGTTGTTTTTACTTGTATTTGCCCAATCTCCTGCACAGCACAGTGGTGGTCTTTGTCTTGGGCAGGCAGTAACCTGGTCCTTAGTTCCATCCCTGGCCTCTCCAAACTGGAGGTAGCAGAGCAGACCTCTTTTTCAAATTATTGTGTAAATTCATTATAACCTGTCTGCAGGATACCTGAAGGACTAATACAAAGTATGTCTCTGTTTTTCATAACTTGGAAGCCAGAAAAAAAAAAAAAAAGGGATTGTAAGGGGTGGTGGCTGGGCAGTGCTTTTAAAAGCTATAAGGAGACTAGAAACCCAGATAGGCTTAGAGGAAGAGATTGTAGGATATAGAAAAATATAATCTAAGTCTTGGAGGAGAAGCTGGGCTGAAAAGCTTTGGTAAATTAAACTATTAAAAGGCAACCATTATACAGGAGAAATTAGAAAGCCACTCACATGCCCAGGAAATATGCATGCTCAGAAAAGGCCCAAGAAGAACTTAAAGTTGTACTTAAATGGTCCCTAGACTTAAGAGCAAGCTTAGCTAAGTGGAGAAGGACCAGTACAGGGCCCATCTGCAAAGACTTAGAAAAGTGGTTGTTCTCTCTTTCTTAAATATATTGGGTTTGTTTGTTTGTTTGTTTGTTTGTTTCAACTTTTCACATCCAGGGAAATCTCTATAAAAACCTTAATGGAACATGAGCTGAAGAAACAAAAAACTTCAGTGATCACACATGACAAAGACAGTCCTTGCAAAAAATAGTTTGGAAAAGTCTGGAAAAACATATCTCTTCTGTCTTCAACAATTAAAAACAAAAGCAAAAGCAGGAAATGATGAGGAATGGGGAGATTTCCAGAGTTAACATGTTATAATAGGCAAATACCAAATTCATAACAAAAAATCACAAAGAATTAAAAAAGGAACAAAACACAAAGGAAAACATGGCTAATTCAAAGGAATTAATTTACAAAATCCATCATTAAGCAAGGCAAAATGTTAGGCTTACAATTAAAAATACTTTTAACAACTGTGTTAAATATATTCAAATATCTAAGAAAAAACTGGCAAAGAACTAAGGAAATAAAAAATATATACGAATAAAATGAACATTTTAACAAAGAGATAAAAATTTTAAAGCACGGATGGAAATTCTGGAGTTGAAAAGTACAATAACTAAAATGAAAACTTACTAGAGGTGTTTGACAGCAGATTTGAGTAGGCAGAAGAAAGAATTAGTCAACTTAAAAATAAGACAATTGAAATTATCTAGTCTACAGATAAAAAATATGAACATGCACACACACAGACACATATACATACATACAACAGAAAACCAAGAATGCTATATCTAGTGAAGTGAAACTGACCTTCAAAAATTAAATAGAAAATAAGATTTTCCTAGATAAATAAAAGCCGATGGAATGTATTATTACTAAACCTAACTTACAAGAAATGCTAATGGACATCATTCTAGTCAAATGAAAGGACAGTAGGCAAAACCATATGAAAATATAAGGTTCTCTGTTAAAGGTAAAATATGAACACATATAAAGGCCTTAATTATCATGTACATTTTTGTGACTATATTTTATTATTTTATAGAATGTAAAAGAGAAAAGCATAAAATAACTCTAAACTTATGTTAATGGGTACACAACATAGAAAAGGTATGGTTTGTGACATACATAACATAAAGGGAGGCAGGGGAACTGGTGTAGTCAATTTTTTGTTTGTAAATCAAGTTAAGTTCTTATCAATTTAAAATGTATGATTATAGCTTTAGGAGGATTAATAAACAGAGTAACAAAAAAAAAAATAGATCATACGACAAAAATCAACCAAAAACAAAGATATGTGGAGATGAAAGAGAACAGAAATTCTTTAAGATATACAGAAAATAAATAAAATATGATAACAAGTTCTTTTCTATCAGTAATTACTTTAAATTTAAGTGGATTTAAATCCCCAATCAAAAGACACAATGGCAGAATGAATAAAAAGAAACAGAACACAAGTACGTGCTACATATAAGAATCTCACTTTTGATCTAAGAAAAGCATAGGTTGAAAGTAAAATGGTGAATAAATTATATGCTATAAAAATGTCACCAAAGGAGAGCAAGGGTAATGCTATTAATATTTGACAGTACACATTTTAGGAAACAAACAAACAAACAAAAAAAACCATGTACTAAAGTAAAGCAGAACCCCATGACAAATTAGAGCATTATATAGTAGTGAAATGGTCAATTCATTAAAAGATATAACAATTTTAAACATTTTAAACATTTAGGCACCACACATTAACAGTCGCTGATAAATGAAGCAAACATCAACAGAATTAAGGTAAATATAGACAGTTCTTCATAATAGTAGGAACTTTTATATAATGCTTTCGATAATGGATAGAACAATCACAGAAGGGCATTAAGGAACTAGGACAGTCTAACAATACTATAAACAACTAGACTTAAGAGACGTCTATGGAGCACTTCATCCAATAACAGAAGATGTGCATTTTTCACAAATGCACATGGAACAATCTTTATTATAGACTATGCATGAGCTGCAAAACAATTTTTGGTTTTTTTTTAGATGGAGTCTCACTCTGTTGCCCAGTCTGGAGTACAGTGGCATGATCGCTGCTCACCACAACCTCTGCTTCCTGGGTTCAAGTGATTCTCCTACCTCACCCTCACAAGTACCTGGGACCACAGGTGCACACTACCACAACTGGCTAATTTCTGTATTTTTAGTAGAGACAGTTTCACTATGTAGGCCAGGCTGGTCTGGAACTCCTGACATCAAGTGATCCACCCGCCTTGGCCTCCCAAAGTAACAATATTTAATAAATTATAAAATTTTGAAATTATACAATGTATCTTTCTAAACACAATGGAAGGAAATTAGAAATCAAAAGCAGAAGGAGAATTGGAAAATCAACATATGTAAAAATTAAGCAACAGAGACAAACAACTAATGAATCAAAAAATTGATCACAAATGATAAAATACATATAAAATATATTGAAAATGTAAAAGAACAAAACTTATGGGATGCAACAAATTCAGTGCTTATAGAAAATTCATAGCTGTAAATTCTTAAATTACAAACAAAGAAATATCCCAAATCACAACTTAAAATTTTAACATAAAACCAGAAAAAAATAACAAAATAAAACCAAAGCCAACATGAAGAAGGAAATAATAATGGTTAAATGAGAATAGATAAAATACAGAATAGAAAAATAATACTGAAATCAACAAAGCAAGGGTTGGTGTTTTGAGAAGATCAACAAAATTTAGTAAATCTTTAGCTAGCTTAACTAAGAAAAAAAGAGAGAAGACTCATATAACTAAAATGAGAATAAAATAGGTGACAGAAAAAGTTATTTTGCAGAAATAAAAAAGGATTATGAGAGAATACTATAAACAATTATACGCCAAAACGTTGAATAACCTAGATAAAATGGGTAAATTCCTGGAAAATTCAATGTAGCAAGACTGAATCACGAAGAAATAGAAACTATGACAGACCTTTAACTAGAAGGGAGATTGAATCAATAATTAAAATCCTCTCAAACAATGGTAAGCCTGGTGAATTCTCACACACACATTTAAATAATTAACACCAAATCCTCTTCAAATGCTTCCAAAAGTTTGAAGAGAAAGGAACATTTCAAAACTTACTCTGTGAGGCCAGCATTTTCCTGAAAGCAAACCACGACAAAAACACTACGAGAAAAGTAAACTATATTATCTTTATCCCCAGTGAATATTGATGCACAAATTCTTAACCAAATACTAACAAACAGATTTCAACAGTACATTAAAAGGATTAGACACAATTAGAAAGTGGAGTAGAATTATTTCAGAAATGCAAGACTAGTTCAACATACGAAAATCAATTAATATACAACACATTAACAGAATGAAAACACACAAAATATAATTATCTCAATTGATGTAGTAAGGGTGGTTGACAAGATTTAACATTTTTTATGATTAAAATAATCAATAACCTAGGAATACAAGGAGACTGTGTCAACACAATTAAGACCATCTATGAGAAGCCCACAGCCAATATTATCCTCAATGGAGAAAAATTTAAAGCTTTTCCTCTTAGATCTGGAAAAAGACAAGGGTGCCTGAATTTACCACTTGTACTCAACATAGTAGCAAAGGGTCTAGCCAGAGCAATTAGGCAAGAGAAAGAAATAGAAGTCATCCAAATTAAGAAGGAATAAATAAAATTATATCGGTTCACAGACAACATAATCTTCTATGTAAAAAACACTGAAGATTCTACATAAAATGTTGAAACAAATCAACAAATGCAACTTAGTCATAGGAAATAAAGTAAATACACAAAAATCAGTTTGTGTTTCTACACCCTAACAATGAGCCATCAGAAAATAAAATTAAGAAAATAATTCAATTTACTATATAATTCAAAAGAATGAAATATTTAGGAATGAAGTTAATCAAGGAAAGAAACAAATTGTATAAACAAAAACTTGAAAACATTGCTGGAGGAAAGTAAAGAAGATGCAAGCAGTGGAAATATGCCCCATGTGCATGGGTTCAAAGACTTAATGTTGTTAAGATGTCAATACGACCCAAATGATATACAGATTCAATACAATTCTTAATGAAATCTCAACAATGTTTACTTTTCAGAAATAGAAAAATCCACTCTAACCCCCCACCCCAAATGGAACAATCTTTACATCAAGGGATCCCAAATAACGAAGATAATCTTAAAAAAGAAGAGAGACGTTGGAGGTCCTACACTTTCTGATTTCAAACCTTATTACCAAATTACTTACAGTAATCGAAAGTCTGGTACTGGCATAAACACAAACATATAAACCAAGGAAATAAAACAGAGGCCAAAAACTCTCTCCTACATATATGTTTATACACCTTTTAACGAAGGTGCCAAAGCCATTCAATGGGGAAAAGACAATCTTTGTGATAAATGCTACTGGGAAAATTGTGTTTCTACATGCAGAAGAATGAAGTTGGATTCTTAATTTATACCATATGCCAAAATTAACTCAAAGTTGATCAAATATATAAATTAAGGTCTAAATCTATAACATTCTTCGAAGAAAACATAGATGAAAACTTTCTGAAATTAAATTTGGCAATGATTTATTGCATATATCACCAAAAAAAGAAAAACAAAAATAGATGTTGCAGTACATCAAAATTAAAACTTTCTAAGAATCAAAAGACACAACAGATGGAAAAGCAACCTGTCAAATGGGAGAAAATATTTGCAACTATATACCTGATAAGGGGTTAATATCCCTTATAAAGAACTTCTATGTACTTCATTAACAACAACAACAATACTGATAAATATAAGCAAAGGACTTGAAAGGAAGACATACAAATTTCCTATAAGCATATGAAAAGTTGCTCAAGATAGTAATCATCAGGAAAGCGAAAATTAAACCACAATGAAATACCACCTCACATCTATTAGAAAGGCTGCTATTAAAACAAACAGAAATTAGCAAATTTTTGAGAGAATGTGAAGAAATTGGGAACCTTGTACACTGTTGATGGAAATGGTGCAATCACTATAGAAAACAGTATGGCAGTTTCTCAAAAAAATAAAAATAGAACCATCATATTATTCAGCAATTCCACTTCTGGGTATAAATCAAAAAGATATGAAAGCATAGCCTCAAAGAGATATTTGTACAACTAAGTCTATAGCAGTGCTATTCACAATAGCCAACAGGTGAGGGTAAGCCAAGTGTTCATCAATGGATGTATAGATGAAATGTGATATATACATACAATGGAATATTATGCAGCCTTAAAACAGATGGACATTCTGACACGTGGTACAGCATGGATGAACTTTGATCATACTGTCATATAAGCTAGTCACAAAGAGAATAATACTCTACTATTCCACTTATATGAGGTACTAAGGTATTAACATTCATAACGACAGAATGTAGAATGATGTTTGCCAGGGGATGAGTGTGGGGAGGAAATGGGGAGCTGTTATTTAATGGATAAAGTTTCTGTTTGGGATAAGAAAAAGGTTCTGGAAATGGATAGTGTTGATAGTTTTACAATAGTGTGAATATATTTAATGCCACTGAATTATGTCACATATATCTTACCATGATAGAAATATATAATAAATGAAGAAGAGAAACAAAGGAGGGAAAGAAGGAGGGAGGGGAGGAGAATGAATGAAAAGAAAGAAAAGCAGGGAGGGAGAAAAACAGAAAGGAGGAGGAAGGGAGAAAGGAAGGAAAGAAGGAAGGAAGGAAGGAAGGAAGGAAAGGGAGGGAGGGAGGGGGAAGGAAGGGAGGGAGGGAGGAAGTCCTGCCTCACTTGGATTCTAGTTGGGAAATATGTTGTATATACATTCTTTAGAAAGTTGCTTGAACTTTCACAGACTCATTTTCTGCTTTTTAAAAATGTCAGATTTTCAAGTTTATTGTAAATCTTCTATTAAATGGATATGTAATTTATCTGACAACATTCTAACAAACAAAATCAATTGTTGCAAGGAGATTTTGTGGCAACTACAAACATTAAGTAGTATGGCAAGATAAAAGTATATTTTAATATATTTTTAGGATTATACATAGCTTGATATAGGATCATATTTCATACTTTCTTCTGTTATTCTATATAACACTTAATGTAGTGGATATCGCTATCATTACCTAGGTGTTTCGAATTTTATTTGATCCAGATTAGTTTACTAAAATCTGTGAAGTGAAATCATAAAGTGTTTATTCTCTAACATAATAAGAAACTCAGACACAGCGAATGGAGAGAAATAGAGTTTTCATGATACCATAAGGTACTCAAGTTCTTACATTTTTCTGCTCAGTGCTTCTTTGTATGTGGTTTTCTACTATGAATTGCCTTGAATTCACTCTTTTGCCTTGAATTCATTCTTTTATTTTCACTTTCACATTTGTATTCCCACAGGAATAAAGGAAAGAACGATGGGGACATCATGCGTATCATTAATAACAAAGCCCCCACACCTGCCCCAAATCAGTCTTGCTTATGTCTCATTAGCCATTACTGGCAAATGTAGTTTGTTTATTTGTTTTTAAATTGTGTGTGGGTGGTGAATGGGGGGGGGGATTTATCAGTATGAAGTAAGAGGAAAATGCATATTAGGTAGAGCATCAAGAAAATAGACCCATTGTATCAATGATTGAAAGTCACTATTGGAACCCAGAGTGACAATAATTCTTGTCAATATAATGCACATATATGCACTTTAATAAGCACATTTTACAGAAGGCAGGAAAAAATCACAGGCCTCTCCATACTCTATCCTGGATAACTCCTTGAAGGCCACCATTTTTCATTATTTCTCTTCTTTCATCTCAAAGTCACTGGTATAATTTTACATATTACTTTTTTTATTTTTTTTAATTGAGATGTTAGCAGATTTGTATTCCTTCTGAAAGTTCTAAGAGACAACCTGTGCCCTTGCCTTTTACAGCAGGTAGAGGTTACCTGCACTTCTTGGCTCTTGTTCACTTCCTCCATCTTCAAACCATCCTCCTCTTCAAATCTCTCTCTCTCTCTGATCTCTGCTTCCATTGTCACATTATCTTATGAGCCTCTGACGATCTTGCCTCCTAATTATGAGGACTTTTATCATTACATGGGGCCCACCTTGATAATTTAGAGTGATCTTCCCATCTCAAGATTCTTAACTTAATCACATCCTCAAGGCCCTATTTGCTACATAAGGTAATATATTCACAGGTTATAAGCATTAGAATGCGAATATCCTTTTTGGGGGGAGGAAGAATAATTATTCAGTCTGTCACACTATCTGTTGTCACAGGTGATTCATTCATTCCTTTCTTTTATCATAATTGGGTCTTGAGACAGAGGTAAAGATGCCATCTTGAGGATGCCATGTTTAACAAGGAAACTTTAAACCAGCTGCATCAGACCAATCAACGTCTATGACTTGTTCATCTTTAGCTCACAGCATATTATCTAAAATGATGCAGGCATACATACATTATTAATAAAATAAATATATATTACTAAATGTATGTGACACATACATTTTACTGTATTCATATCTGGCACCTATATAATTTTTGTTTAAAACTTAATATGGCAACATGACATCACGGAAAGGATAAAAATATAAACAACTATAAACATATATGGCATTCAATGATAAAAAATATCCTTGGTATAGGAACAAAGAAGTGTTCATTTGTCTCTGAAGGAAAGGTAATAAACATCAGTAAAGGTGAAGCCAAGCTGAATTTTAAAACAATGGGGAGAATCAGTACAACAGAAAGACAAGAGATAGATGTGAGTAATTTAGTGTGAGATACTTTCTGGTAAGGAATATGTGTTTACAAAACTACCTTTTGCATCATGTAGCTTATATTCTAGGGGGACTACAGAAAACAAGTGGAGATGTATGTGTATGTGTGTGTGTATGTGTACATATATATTTAGTATTATAATTATCATTATATTTTGGTAAAATCATTTAGTGATCATTATTATTCAACAAAATCATAAAGACGAGTTTAGAGTACTTTAGGATGAACATTGAGATGGTTTTGAGCATGCTAAGTTTGAGAAAATCATTGCAGATAATTAGTAAAGTTGAGTAGATAACAGCTTAGTGTTTGAGGTCTAATTAGTTAATGGTAGTATAAATTTGGAACGATTGCCATATAAATAATATTTAAGTCTCTTGAATTTGCATGATAGAGAACAGCACAGATGAAACCAAACCTTGAAGGAGGGGGATCTAATATAGTACATAAGACAGACAGCCAATAGACATGGAAGAAAACCAGGAGAGGGTAATGTCCTAGGAGCCAAATGAAGTTTATGACTTAAGAAGAAGAAAGTAATCATCTGTTTCAAAATCAGTATGAGGACTGAGGAATAAACGTGGAATCTATCAATGAGGAGATGGAATGAGAAAGCAATATCTTTCATTGCTTGTTGCCCCTCCCATTTCCCAATCCAGACATGTTATTTGCTGCTATCTACTCTGCCCTGTGTCATGAAGATTGTTATCACCCAGTCTGCCTTGCCCTCTGACTTGGAATTTAGAAATATTTTACATAAAATTTTTAATTTCTGACTTTTTACTGGAAACGAAACTGAAATATGGCAATGTGGGCTCACATTTAGGGTGGCAAGGATAGGCAGAAATGGAGAAGCAGCTGTATCTTTTAAAAAGGGCAAGAATTGCCCAGTTGCCCACAGTTCTCAGTGGTCACTCCAGTATAAAACCAGTCACACATACTTGGATTGCTTAATCCACTTTTGTTGGCTTCGGGATCCTTTGAGAATGCTATTTTACCTGCTGCTGAGTGGCCACTGATGAATGACTTGTGTTTTAGAACTTTTTCTGGAGAAAACCTACCCTCGCATTATTATTTTCTGATCATTTTCTCCAAATCATAGCAACATATCTCAGTATATGGAGAAAATATCTGGTTTCCACTCAAGTACTTCTGTGCACCAGATTAATTTAGGGGCATCCCAAGTCTTCTCTTTCTGATACCCTAGTCCATCAGCTCCTGTACAATTCCAAGGGCTGCAATCAGACATTGCTGGAAAAATGCAATGGAAACAGCTGCACTGTCAGGAGAGTATTTCCATCTTACATTGAACTTACTGTTATTGGGCCTATTTCCATCTGCAAACTCTCTGAACCTTATACTTTTCAGTTGCCGCTCCCTATATGAACTGCAGAAAAATGAGATTTCCAAACAAGATCACATTTCTCCTTGCCCCATGCTACCATGGAATCAATCAAAGCAAATAATGCTGGGAAGGCTGAGAGATAGCAAAGGAATATTAGTAAATATGGTCTTATTCCAACAAACCACATAACCTAAGAGAACGATTTGTGGATCTGACAGGAGATATTGCAATTGAGTATTATTTTGCTGCAGCAGAATTGTTGCTACTGCTGTCAGCACACAGCAGGTGGTTGGAAGTTGGCGACTTTTATGAAAGCCATTTATATTACAGTACATTTCATGTAAACAGTGGCAATATGAAGATAAACTGTTCCAGGAATGAGATGCAAATACTAGAAATGGGTTTTCTTCAATAAGAATTTAGGCAATTGTGCTTGAATTAAAATAAAGAATAACCTTAAGGCATGATCAACATTTTCGATACGTGTTTCGGTTCTGAGTGCCACTCGCAAAGTCTTCACCACATTTACACTGCTGGGATTTCTGTTGACTTTGGTGAATATGCTATTCTGGAGGCTGATGAAGTCACAGATTAACTAAATTCTTCACTGATAATTTTAATGATGACAAAAAGTTTGCAAATATATACTTTTTAAAAAACAAAGTGAACTAATTTCTTCTTAGAATAATGCCAATCTCATTTATTTACCTGTTATCTCAGAAATTTTCTGAAGTGAAAATATGGGCTGGAACATGTCTTAACACAAGAGATCTACCTATGGCCATAAAAGCATATTGTGCATTTACTTATCACCACCTATTTCATCACAACAGAAAAAAAAAGATTGAAGTTTATGTTCTCTAGAAAAGAAATACTCAAAATACCTAAAAAAAAATTGTTCATGTGGAATGGTGTGTTCCACTAGCCCCAAAACATCTCTAGAAGGGATTATTCCAACATCAAGCAGTAGTCTTTAATTAAATGAAATCACAGCAAAAAGCACTTAGGGAGAGAAGGCTCATCTGGGGTAAAGCAAATGAAACAAAGAAATGGCTATAAAATGTGAAGGAGCGAAATACAACAGGCTTTGCCTACTCATAGCATGGCCTACTGCAAACTCTATTTGTCAATTTTCACGATGTCCTACTATACTCAGGTTCATGATTCCTCCACTTCACAGGTTTCCTGAAGTTTAACTGCTCATTCAGGGTATAGGGAATGGCAGGGATGGTCTGATGAATGCTGGCATTTGTAGGCCCCACTCAAATCAGTCAGAATGACTAACCGGCTTCAAGATCTTCCCAATGAGTTCATCTCTCAGCACCTACAGCATTTGAGAATTCCGATCAGAAGACACCTATCTACCCACCACCAGGAGGCTGGGTGTTCTTGTTTCACTGAATAAAATCCGAAAGTTTTGGATTTTAAGAAAACCATTCTTAGCATTAGAATGCCTGATGTCATCATAAAATATCTTTCTTACTTTGTCTCCCGTTATTAACAACCTGATTTTTTTTTCAGTTTAACCATAGTTGTCTCTTCATTATCTTAGAATATCCTGTGTCTATAACGCAGAGCTTACATTTGCAGTATTACCCCTACCCAGTAGAGCCTTCTCCACATATATCAACTTGATCAAATACTATTTTTCCTTTATGATCTGAATTAATCTCCACAGGCTTCATGATACACTGAGATCAGTGTTTTTTTTAAAGAAATAACTATTTACTGAATGTCAGCTAGGTATCAAGCACTGAACTAGAAATAGGAGACACAAGAGAAATAAGTACTTACAATGGCAGCAGTGGCCCACGTGTAGCAGCTGCTGCAAAGACACCAGTTGCAGCGGGGAAGGCGTGCCCGGGGTTGCCACTCAGGTGGGCTGGTGGGAGCCAGGAACAGGCGAGGGCCCAGCCCTTTACCAAGTTTGGTGGGGTGGGAGCTCTGGGCTCCTGGGCTCAGCTGCGGTCACCCAGCCACAGCTCTAGACCCAGGTATTCCTGTGCTCTGGGAGGCCCAGGAATCCCTGCTGACCCAGCAGGCTCAGAAGTGACTGCTCCTGGGCCGGGCGCGATGGTTAACGCCTGTAATCCCAGCACTTTGGGAGGCTGAGGCGAGTGGATCATATGGGGTCAGGAGTTCAAGACCAGCCTGGCCAACATGGTGAAACCCCGTCTCTACTAAAAATACAAAAAATTAGCCAGGCGTGGTTGTGGGCGCCTGTAATCCCAAGAACTGAGGAGGCTGAGACAGGAGAATTTCATGAATCTGAGAAGCAAAGGTTGCAATGAGCCAAGATCATGCCATTGCACTCCAGCCTGGGTGACAGAGCGAGTCTCCCTCTCAATAAATACATAAATAAATAAATAAATAAACAAATAAAAGAAGAAGTGACTACTCCTGTTCTCCCGGCTCCCTGTCCCCACTCTGATTTTGGAGCAACGTTGAAGCAAAGCCTGCGTGCTGTGGTGACCTGGCTGGGTGTGTGCATGCTCAGGGCCGCTCTGACATACCAACCTCCTCACCACCTTGAGGCCCTCTGAAATTCTAGGCACCAACAAGCACAAGAGGGAGGACAGGGGGTGCAGCTCCTCAAGGGTCTGCAGCCATCCCTGGGTGCCAACAGCCTGGGCACAGTGGATGGCATGTTGATGGCAGCGGCCTACAGACTTCTGTGCAGAAAAACGTGGTCCCAGTGAAATCCCACCTTCAAGCCTGGGACAGCTTGAAGCCTGGGGCTGACCTGCCAGTTCTGGCAGACTCCTCAGCCAGGAGTGAGAACAAATGGTGCTTTTTCCATGCCTGTGCCTTGCCACCCAGGGACCAATCAGCATGCACTTCCTCCCTTCTGAGCCCATAAAATCCCCTGGACTCAGCCAGACTTACACAGATGTCAGGACTACCAGCTGCACAAAGGAGTTACCTACTGTGGGCACCCTCTCTGCTGAGAGCTGCATATTTGTTGGGATGACCTGCCTGTGGAAAGGAGCTACCCACTGTGGGTCTCCTGAGAGCTGTTCTATGACTCAATGAAGCTCCTCTGCCTTGCTCAACCTCCAGTTGTCCACATACCTCATGCTTCTTGGATGCGGGACAAGAACTCAGGACCCACTGAATGGCAGGACTGAAAGAGCTATAACACAAACAGGACTGAAACACACCCCCACTCGCCACGTTGCAGGCAAGAAGATAGAAGAGCTACGGCCCTTCAGGGAGCCCAGACCTAGGGGCTCTCTGAGCCAGGGCTGTGACATCCTCATTGGGGCTCTGCAGTTCCTGGCATCTCCAAGTTTCTGGGAGCCACTGCATTCCCTGGTGCCCACAGTGGCAGCTGCTTGTGGTACACCTGGTCCAGCCGCAGCCTCATGTGCAGCCAGCACCTGTACTGCCACCTGCAGCTGCCTGTCCCACCTCAGCTAGCATGCCTTGCTGTGTGCAGTGGCTGGATCTCCTGCTCACTCACACACCCTTTGCCACTCTGCACCTGGCTTGCCCTCGGCTGGTGTGGGATCTGAGCCAGTAATGTAAGCCAAGCACAGCCTGCCAGGCTCAGTGGGTGGAACAAGCCCAGTGGGCCCAAGGAAAACCTCAGCAAAGGCACCACTGGCCACAGAGATTTCTGGCTGGAAAAGGAACACCCTAAGGATCCTGTGACACACTTCCAATTTTTACAGATTCTCTCATAGCAGCTTATCAACTCTCTGTCTCTGGAAACAACACTACTTCTGAAAATAAATTTTCAAATTTTATAAAGTATCAGAAAGCTGTTGAAGTATATAGGTTTATGTTTTCTAAATGTCTGTCGGCTTTCACTTCAAGGATGTATGGAATGCTTAATTTTTAGTCATCGCATCTTACATAAAACTGAATCTAATGAAGGAATCCCCTTACAGAAAAAGAGGAGCGGGAGCAGGTCAGTGATCCTGGGGCCCACTGGTCACCTACTATAGTGCATGTGCAGAACCTACCATCATGATGGAGTGTGGGACAGGCCTGCTGCGGCTGCACCAGCTCAGAAGCCATACTCCATGAGGGTGGGATCCTGTCCTCCAGAAGATACAAAAAGCATACAACTATTGTTATATTAGCCATGTTTTTTTTAACAGATTCATTGATAAATATTTTACATACCAAAAAGTTCAGCAATTTAAAATGTAAAATTCAATGTCTTTTCATACAATCAGAGTTGTGCATCTATCACCACAATCAAATATTTTTGTTGTGCCAAAAAGAAACCCTACTTCCCTTAATCATTATTCCTCAATTTCCCCATTCCACCTGACCCTAAGCAACCACTCATATGCTTTCAATCCATATAGATTGGCTTATTCTGAATATTTCATATAAATCACATCATACAAACATTTACATACACTATGTGGTAATTTGTGGGTAATTTATTTTATTTACTTAGAAAAATGTTTTCCAGTTTGATCATGTTATAGCATGTATCAGCATTCCATTATTTTATTACCAAATAACATTCTTTTTTTTTGGTGGAGTCTCACTCCGTTACCAAACTGAACTGCAATGGCATTATCTCGGCTCAGTTCATCCTCCAACTCCCTAGTTCAAGCGATTCTCTTGCCTCGGCCTCCGGAGTAGCGGGGATTACAGGCAAATGCCACCACGCCCCACTAATTTTTGTATTTTTAGTAGAGATGGGGTTTCACCATGTTGGCCAGGAGGGTCTCAGTCTCCTGACCTCGTGATCTGCCCACCTCAGTCTCCCAAAGTACTGGGATTACAGGCATGAGCCACCGTGCCCAGCCAATAACATTCTTTATTAAGTGTGTATTTTCTATATCCATTCATCGGGTGATGGACATCGGGGCTTGTTCCGCTTTTTAGCTATTATGAATAATGCCACTCTTTGTGTATATGTTTTGTGCATGGAAATATGTTTTCAGTTCTCTTGGGTGTATACCTAGGCGTAGAAGTGCTGGGGGACATGGCGACTCTTTTGAATAGTCTGAGGAAATGCCAAACTGTTTTCCAAAGCAGTTGTACCATTTTAGGTTCTCACCAGCAGTATGTTACAGTTCCAATGTTTCCACATCTTTGCTGATACTTATTTTCTGTCCTTTTGCTTATAGTCATGCTAATGGGTGTGAAGTGGTATCAGATTATAGTTTTGATTTACGTTTTCCTGTGGCTAACGATGTTGACTATCAATTCATTTGCTTATTTTCATTTGCATTTTTTTTGAAAAAATGTCTACTTAATTACTTGGCCATTAAAAAATTGGATTATTTGGATTTTCTTATTGAGTTGTAAAAATTCTTTACATATCCAAGAGGTGAGTCCCTGGTTTTCAATGTATTTTTTTTCATTGTTTCATTTTATTTTATTTTATTTTTTATTTTTTTGAGACGGAGTCTCACTCTGTCGCCCAGGCTGGAGTGCAATGGTGAGATCTCAGCTCACCACAAACTCCACCTCCTGGGTTCAAGTGATTCTCCTGCCTCAGCCTCCTGAGTAGCTGAGATTACAGGCGCCTGCCACCATATCTGGCTAATTTATTTGTATTTTTAGTAGAGAGGGAGTTTCACCATGTGTGGTCAGGCTGGTCTCGAACTCCTGACCTCAGGTAATCCACCCGCCTAGGCCTCCCAAAGTGCTGGGATTATAGGCATGAGCCACCACACCTGGCCTTTTTCCATTCTTTAGTGTTATTTTTTAGTTGCCTTGATAGTGTCCTTTGAAACACACACATAAAAAAATTTTGATGATATGCAGTTTATTTTATCATTTTTTGCTTGTATTTTGAGAAACTCTGCTTAAGTCAATGCCTAATTTAAGGTCACAAATATTTAGGTCGAGGTTTTCTTGTAAGTGTGTTATAGTTTTAGCTTATACATTTGTCTTTGTTCTATTTTCAGTTAATTTTTGTATGTGTTGCGAGGTCGGAATCCAACACTATTTTTTAAAGGTATCTAGTTGTCCTAGCAGAAATTATTGAAAAGATCATTTTATTCCCATTTATCTGTCTGGGTACTCTTGTTAAAAATCAATTGACCATAAATGTGAGGGTTTATGTCTGGGTTGTCAGTTCTGTTGCATTGATCTATATGTCTGCCATAATGTCATTGCCACACTCTCGTCATTACTGTATCTTTACAGTTAGCTCAATTTAGGAAGTGTAAATTCTTCAACTTGTTCTCTTTCAAGTTTATTTTGGTAATTCCAAATTTTCATATAAATTTTAGAACCGGTAAATATAAATATATATTTATAATATTATATATATAATATTATATATATATATTTCCTCAAGAAATCATCTTGTTTTTTGATATGGATGACAGGGAACTGCAGATCAATTGGGGCAATATCATCACCTTTATAATATGATGCCTTCCAATCTATGAACATGAGATGACTTTCCAGTTGATTGGGTCTTGTTAATTTCTTAATTTCTTTCTTTTACTTTTTCTTTTTTTTTAACGGAGTCTCACTCTGCTGCCCATGCTGCAGTGCAGTGGCACAATCTCAGCTTGCTGCAGCCTCTGCTTCGTGGGTCAAATGATCCTCCCACCTCAGCCTCCCAAATATCTGGGACCCCAGGTGTGTGCCATCATGCTTGGTTAATTTTTGTATTTTTAGTATAGATGGTGTTTCACCATGTCACACAGGCTGGTCTTGAACTCCTGGGCTTAAGCGATTTGCTGGCCATGGCCTACCAAAAGTGCTGGGATTACAGGCATGAGCCACCATGCCTGGCCAGAATTAATCAGTTTTAGCAATATGGTCATGGATTTTTCCTTGAGAAGAGTTATTTTTTTTAATGATGTACTCTTTTTTTACCTATTATAAATGTTTTGAGACTTTCTATTTATTTTGGGGGAGATTTTATATTTTTGTTGTTCTAAACCTTTTCCAATTTAATTTAACTTACCTAATATGTTAGCATACAATCTTATATCTGTGAGGTTGGTAGTAATGTCCCTCTTTCATTTCTAATTTTAGTAATTTAAGACTTTCAACTTTTTTGTGTGTTCTTAGAGCTAAATATTTGTCAATTTTGTTTATCTTTTTGAAGAACAACCTTTAGGTTTTATTTCATTTCATGTTTTTACTATCTCTGCTTTAATTTCAGCTCTAATTCTTATTTTCTTTCTTCTGTTTGCTCTGAATTGAGCTTGCTCTTACTTTTCAAGTGTTATCAGGTCAAAGATATGGTGGTTTATTTGCGATCTTTCCAGTTTTTAAACTGTAAGCAAATTCAATTATAAGTTTATCTCTAAGCACTGCTTTAGCTGCATCATATAAGTTCTGGTCTGTTATGTCTTTATTTTCATTTATCTCAAAGTGTCATCGTAAGATTTGCTTTTGTTTCATTGTTTATATAATAGTGTATTGTTTAATTTCCACATATTTGTGAGTTTTCAATTTTTTAAATGTAACTATCTAAATTTACACTATTGTAATCAGAAAACATACTCTGTATGATTTCAAACATTTGGTACATGTTAAGGCTTATATGATGGTCGAATTTATGGCCTAACTGGGGAATGTCTCATTTGAGCTCAAGAAGAATGGGTATTCTCCTGTTGTTGGGTGGAACATTCTACACACAAGCACACACATCACACACACACATACACACACACACATGAACACAGATATATATACATACACACATACACACACATATAAACACAGATATATATACACACATACATATATACACACATATATATATTTGTTAGGTCTAGCTTGTGTATAGAACGTTCAAGTCTTCCATTTCTTGTTAATCTTTTGCATAGTTGTATTCATTATTGAAAGTGAGGCAGTTATGACTCTGACCCTACTTGTCAAATTATCTATTTCTCCTGATAATTTTCTCAGCCTTTGTTCATTATGATAAAGCTTACATTTTAGGTGAAAAATAAGTCTATAATTATTATAACTTCCAGATATATTGACACTGTTACCATAAAATGTCACTTTTATCATTATTAACATTAACATTACTAAAATTAGTGTGTTGACATTGTATCTAGCAAATTCACTGAATTTGTTTATTACTTCTAACAGTTTTTTTTTTTTTTGCTGGAGTCTTTAGGGTGTATATATTCAAGATCATGTCATCTGCAAATGGAGACAGTTTCATTTCCTTTCCTATTTTGATGCCTTTTATTTCTTTTTATTGTCTAATTGCTCTGGACAGCCTGTCTGGCATAGACCACAGGCTATCCTGATGCTTGATTCCATAGGCAAACTGGCCTGGGTCAGCTGGTGGGCGGGCCTCATGCCTAGGCCCACAGGATTGGGCCTAGAGCCTGGGTCCACAGGAGCTGGCCTGGAAGTTGGGTATGTGGGTACAGGCCTTTAGGCTAGGTCTGTGAAGACTTGGCATGGGCCTGGACCCACAGGGCCAGCTTGGCTCTGGGGTAAACCTGAAGGCTAGGTCCACCAGAGTAAGCCTGCATTCTGATGCTAGGGGAATTGTCCTAGAACCTGGGATCAGAGATTTATCCTGGCTCTGGGTAAACCTAAAGTCTGTGTTCACAAATGCTGGCTTGAAGGCTAGGCCTGCAGGTGTCAGCCTAGTACCTGAGGCCATGGTGGCCATAAAGGAGCTGGAGTGGGACTGGAAGCTGAGTCCCAGGCCATTGGCCTGATGCCTAAGGCTGTGGATCTGGCTTGGTATTGGGAGGGCATGAATAATAAGTCTGTGGGACCAGCATGCCACCTGGGGCCATGGTGGCTGGTTTGGCAATTAAATCAGGCCTGAAGGCTGGGTCTATATATGCTGGCTTGGTTACTAGGGCTGCAAGGGCCAGACGGATGCTGGGGCAGGCACAAACCTGAGCCTCAGGGCCCACCTGGCATTGAGTTGGGCCTGAAGCTCAGTCCACAGCTACCAGCCTAAAGTCTGGGGCTTTGAGGGCCTGAGTAGCAATAGCATTTACTTGGACTGACCCACTATTGGGGTCCAAGACAAAGTCCAGTGTTCACTTCATTCCCTTTCCCCTATGAGGTTATCCTTCTCCATGCTGTGTGGCCTGGGGTTAGGAGAGGAGTGGTCTGGATAATATAAAACTATTCGTTCTACCCTCTTGAATGCATCTTTACTTAGTTTTGTGCTAGACCCAAGTGCTCTAATCTCTATCTGGTTTCCTTAGCTCTTGTGAAGGTATTTTTGTGCATGAATAGGTGCTCAAATTGATGTTTTTGCAAAGGGAAAACTGCTGAAAAGTTCTATTTCACTATCTAGCTTATGTCATTTGCATCTCAACCATTTTTAAGTGTACAGTTCAGTAGTGTTATATACATTCACATGTTGTGCAAACAATCTCCAGAGGGTTTAGTAATTTTATTTTGATTTATTAAAGAAATCTCCACACTGTTTTACATTTAAAACAAGGATGAATAAGGGCCTCAGTGTTCTTGTCCTTTTTTTTCATAATATCCATCCTACTGTGTGTTAGGTGGTATCCTAATATGCTTTTGATTTGAATTTTCATGATTAGTGATTTTGAAATCCTTTCATGTGCTTGTCGGCCATTTGAATACATTTCCGGAGAATTATCTATTCAAACTTTTTGCCCATTTTTATTATTTTCTTTTGTAAAATTATTGTGTTGTATGAGTTCTTTGAATATTCTGGATAGTAACCCTTTATGATATATCTTATTTGCAAATGTTTTCTTCCTTTCCATATGTTGCCTTTTTGATTGCATACTTTGATGCAGTTGGTTTTTAAAATTTTGGTGTAGTTCAATATATCTATTTTTACTTTCTTGCCTGTGCTTTTGTTATTATATCCAAGAAAATTACCCAATCCAGTTTTACAGGTTTCTTCCTTTGTTTTCTTCTAAGAGTTTAATAGTTTAGCTCTTAGATGTAGGAATTCTATCCATTTTAGTTAATTTTATACGTGGTGTAAAGTAAAAGTCCAACTTCATTTTTTTGCATGTATATATCCAGTTTTCCCAGTACAATTTGTTGACAAGACTGTTCTTTCCTCTTTGAATGGTCTTCTTACTCTTTTCAAAAATAATTTGACCATATTTGAGACGAACATACAAATGATTTTTAAATCCATTATAAAAAAGAGAAAATATGCATTTATACTGTATCTTATACTTACATAATTACTTTTACTGGTGCTCTTTGTGTGTTTGTGTGCATGTGTGAGTGTGTGTGTGTGTGTGTGTGTGTTTGCATTTCCATCTGGACTTATTTGTTTTCAGCATACAGAATAGCCTTTACTATTTCCTATAAGGCAGGTCTACTAGAAATAAGAATTCTCAGTCTTTATTTATCCTGAAAAGCCTTTTTTTTTTCCAAAGATTCTCTTAGCTACTAATCTAGGTAGGTCTTTAGCTTCTGAACTTCTTGCTTGTCTCTCCTTATGTGAAACCTCTGACCTATGAGTGAACTGGTGGGAGGAGCTGGAATCAGTATCCCAATATTCTTAAGGATGAAAATTGCTGATGTCTTGCCCCTTCCAACTCCCTCTGAGACTCAGTGAGCTTTATTTGCATTGTGGAGGGAGAGAGAGCCCTGTCTTCTTGCCTATAATTGTCTGCAATGGAATTTCTGTCAGTATGAGCTGGATGGGGAAGCTGGGGAGATGAAGCATGTTGTGGTTCAAATCCTACAGATTCTTTCTATTCTTACCAAAATGTGATTAATGTTAAATAAACTTTTATTTCTTCATTGTATGCATTTAGAACAATTTTCAGAGACTTTAAATGGTTGCTTAATTAAATTTTGACCAGCTTGGCTTGTTTTACTGGGGAATGGGTCTTCAGAGCTCCACATATTCCACATCCTGGAATATGAACTCAGCCATATGCTTAAAAATAATAAAGAATGAAATAAATTTTCATTATGATATTCCTAATTGGGATAAGGGGATTGTATCCCCAATGGGAAAAATAAACGGAAGTCCTTTTTTTCTTTTTTTTTCTTTTTTTTTTAATTATTGTACTTTAAGTTTTAGGGTACATGTGCACAATGTGCAGGTTTGTTACATATGTATCCATGTGCCATGCTGGTGCGCTGCACCCATTAACATGTCATTTAGCATTAGGTGTATCTCCTAATGCTATCCCTCCTCCCTCCCCCCACCCCACAACAGTCCCCGGAGTGTGATGTTCCCCTTCCTGTGTCCATGTGTTCTCATTGTTCAATTCCCACCTATGAGTGAGAACATGCGGTGTTTGGTTTTTTGTCCTTGCGATAGTTTACTGAGAATGATGATTTCCAGCTTCATCCATGTCCCTACAAAGGACATGAACTCATCATTTTTTATGGCTGCATAGTATTCCATGGTGTATATGTGCCACATTTTCTTAATCCAGTCTATCGTTGTTGGACATTTGGGTTGGTTCCAAGTCTTTGCTATTGTGAATAGTGCTGCAATAAACATACGTGTGCATGTGTTCTTATAGCAGCATGATTTATAGTCCTTTGGGTATATACCCAGTAATGGGATGGCTGGGTCAAATGGTATTTCTAGTTCTAGATCCCTGAGGAATCGCCACACTGACTTCCACAATGGTTGAACTAGATTACAGTCCCACCAACAGTGTAAAGGTGTTCCTATTTCTCCACATCCTCTCCAGCACCTGTTGTTTCCTGACTTTGTGATGAAATACATTCAGTATTTAAGGAAAAAATACTAAAGTACAGTGAATAATATATCTAGGAACATGAATATTTAATCACTGTAACAATTTCAAGAACATAAAAATGTATCAATGTGGCTACAGAAAATGATGGATTTGTAGAAGAATTGAAAATGGAGGCAGAGGCCAGACCATGTATAACAGTATAGACTTCATCCTGAAAGGGATTCATAGAAATCAATTTCTATTTCAGAAAATAGATAAACCTGCATCATTATATAATGTGTGAAATATCCCAGTGTGAGTATACTAATGTAGATAGCCTCATTTCAATCTCCAACGTATATCTTCAGTAATATTCAAGGATACAGAAATATGTCTTGTCTCCCAGCCCCTTGTTCCTGCTCACCAAAGGCAATAGGACAAATAGCATGCTAATTCTATCAGAGTCTGTTCACTTGAATTATCTTGATATATATTCTCAAAATATGTTCCAATTCTAAGTGAGTGCTGTGGTGAGGAGTCAAATCTGACACTTTTCAAAGCTGACTTCCTTGGTTACACAAACACATGATTAAGTCATTTGAAGTGGGACAGTGTTTGCATGTTAAAGTACTAAAATTGTAAATAATAACATGTGCTATTAGTAAAAGAGGAGAAAAAGACTTGTAGGCTAGTGTGGACAAAGATATCTTTACACAAAAGGTGACAAGCAAGACAGAGCCTAAATCATAAAAATAAATAAATAAATACATACATAAATAAGTAATTACATGGAAAGAGAAATACTTTTTAGACAAAGGGAATATTATGGAGAAATATTTTGCAAGTGGAGTTAAGTACCCACCAAAAGAAGATATCTACAAAAATTACTAAAAGTGTTCAACAGCCGACTTGATCAAGCAGAAGATCTAACCAGTGAACTTAAAGTCAGTTCATGTACAACTTTCCAGTTAGAGAAGCAAAAAGAAAAAAAAAAAAGAAAAAGAATAAAGAAAGCCTATGGGACTTAAGGGGCACCAACAAGTTTATCAATATATGTATGATCAGAGTACTGAAAAGAGGAGAAAAAGAAAAAAAAGACAAACAGATTTTAAAAAATCATAGCTTAAAAATTATCAAATCTGGAGAAGGAAATGAACATCCAAATTCCAAAGCATAAACTTCCCAAATAAGATAAATCAAAAGAAGTGCAAACGAAGATTCATTACAATTATATCATCAAAAGTCAAAGAAAACTAACTTTAAAAGAAGCAAGTAGAAAGCGAGCTGTCACATTTAAGGGAAATTCCATCAGAATATTAGTGGATTTCCCAACAGAAGCCTTGCAGACCAGAAGGTGGTTGGATGATACATTCAAAGTTTTGACAGGAAAACAAATGCAAGAAATGCTAAAGAAACTAATTTAACTTGAGATGAAAACACATGAGACAGCAATAAGAAAGCATATGAAATCATAAACCTTACTGTCAACGGTTAATATGTAGATGAATACAGAATAATCTAATACTCTAATGGTGGTGTTTAAATCACTTTTAATTCTGATAAAGAATTTAAAAAATGAAAGTATAAAAATAACCATCTAAAATACGTTAATGGATACCCGATATAAAAACACATAATTTGGCTGGGCACAGTGGCTCATGCCTGTAATCCCAGCACTTTGGGAGGCAAGGCAGGTGGATCACCTGAGGTCGAGAGTTCAAGACCAGCCTGACCAACATGGAGAAACCCCATTTCTAGTAAAAATACAAAATTAGCCGGCGTGGTGGCACCTGCCTGTAATCCCATCTACTCGGGAGGCTGAAGCAAGAGAATTGCTTCAGCCAGGAGGTGGAGGTTGCAGTGAGCCGAGATGGTGCCATTGCACTCCAGCCTGGGCAACAAGAGTGAAACCCTGTCTCAAAAACAAACAAACAAACAAAAACATAATTTGTGACATCAGTAACTATAAAGAGTGTGTGAAGAAGTAGAAGTTTAGAGTTTCTGTATGTGATTAAAGTTGTTATCATCTTAGAATAGATTGTTTTGAGTATGGCATGTTTTATGAAAGCCCAATGGTAACTGCAATGACAATGTCTATAGTAAATTCATCACAGAAAATGAGAAAGGGTTCAAAGGATGTCCCTACAAAAAAATCAACGAACCACAAAAGAAGACAGCAAGAGAGGAAAAGAGAGACAAAAGAGCTACAAGGCAGAGATAAAACAAATAACACAATAACAATAGTTAGTCCTTCCCTGTCAATAATTAGGAAGAATCTGATCTGAATAACATTATGCTGTACAATGCCTGGCATGAAGTTCAGCAAACCTCAGGTTTCTGGACTGCCATGACTAACTTTTCCTACTTTACATGTGCTAAGGAAATAAACTGAATCTCACTTATTTTTATATTTGCAAGTCTGGAAGGATGTCTAGTCTCAAAAATTTTTTCATCAATAAAAAATAGAAGCTCTAGTTTATGAAAATTACTGCTCTTAGATAAGAACTAATTGTGGCCACAGTTGTGAAAGGAAAGGAAACTAATTCAGCGAATTCATTTTCTCTGCTAAATTATCTGCTGAACCCTTTATGAATGTTATATTATTTACTTCTTATAACAAATATATGAGGTATATATCAAAGTATTTTTCTAAAGAATACTCAGAAAATTTATGGTAATTGGTCAATTTCACCTACAGTTTGTTTTTTGTACTTACATATGTTAATCTTTTTTTTTTTTTTTTTTTTTGAGACGGAGTCTCGCTCTGTTGCCCAGGCTGGAGTGCAGTGGCGCAATCTCAGCTCCGCCTCCCGGGTTCACGCCATTCTCCTGCCTCAGCCTCCCGAGTAGCTGGGACTACAGGCGCCCACCACCACACCCGGCTAATTTTTTGTATTTTTAGTAGAGAGGGGGTTTCACCGTGGTCTCGATCTCCTGACCTCGTGATCCGCCCGCCTCGGCCTCCCAAAGTGCTGGGATTACAAGCATGAGCCACCGTGCCCGGCCATATGTTAATCTTATACTAGAATATTTGATGACTATTACTACCAAAACTCTTTCCAAATCATATTGGAAAAATGATTTGAAATAAATGCCTTATTCACAGTGATGTCTCCTCTCTTGATTTTTGCCTCTTTCATATTATTGAGTTCATTCAGTCAACTCTTCTTGATAATTTTTCTCTAAAGATTTCACAGATGTAACCCCATGTCTTTTATTTTGCTATTTCTAAACTGATTCAGGCTCTGTCGTCTTTCTGCTGCACATCTTAGATAATGCCTTTGCCTGACCTCCTGATGTGCAGCCTCATTTCCTCATTCCTCCTCTACATTTTTCCCAGAATGTCTTTTGTAAAATACAAATCTAATGCAAATCATCCATAAAACCTCTAAATGGCTTTCATCCTTTAGGTATAAGTACTGTTATCCTAAGGAAACATTTTTTTTTTTCTAGATTAAACTGTGAACTCTTTGAAGGAAGGAAGAAAATTCTTTTTAAATGGTGGAGGTAGTAGTGATTATATGTGGGATCTCGAAGTAGATAAAATAGATTTGTGGCAGACTGCAGCTCCTCAACTTCACACCAGTTAGGTGATCTTGAACAAGTGTCTAAACTTCCATGCTCCCCCTTTCTCCCAGTATAGAGACAATACTAGAACCTATCTAATGAGATTTTTGTAATAATTAATACAATTCACATGTGACCATAGCAGAGTGTCTGAAAAATAAGAATTACATAGATATTAGCTATCACACTGTAAACTTGGACATTAGGATAATAGTTTATGATACAATTGTGATTCATGGCTTTGGGATACAATTAGTATTTGATGAACAATAAATAGAGATATAATAGATTTCAAAATTGAAAAATGTGATAATAAGGTTTACTTCTTCAGGATACATGAGTACACAATCATATTATTGTTTCTTGATCATGGAAAAGTCGTCTCCATTTACCTCTCTTTTCCAGTTATTTCATGGGCACCTTTATTCTATGGGAATAAGTACAAATAGCTCAGAATTAAGACAGTAAGATATCGATTCTTGGGCCTTGAATTACTGCTTACTATTCAAGATCCTTATTCATAAAATGCATGATTTATTAAGAATTTTTTTCTTAAACGATTAAATATTTCTAATTTGTTCACTAAACTTAAGACCAACAAAATCTTGATTTTCTCCATGAAAAAGAAGAAATAATAAAAACAAAAATAAAAATGTTAACAATTAAATAATATCTCCTGGCCTAGATAGTGAAAATACATCACAGTAGGAGAGGACCACATAAATCATTAGGATTGCATGCTGACTTCTATTAAGTCTCAAAAATATGATAATTACTAGGCACTTAAAAAAATCATGCTATTCTCATCACATGATTGTTTTTGTTCCTGTTCCATAACTATTATCTCTCTGTTTTTTGGCAAGTAAATCAAACCTTTGAGGTTTGACTTTGTAATCATCCCCTCTAGAAGTGTTTTGTTCCTGTCCTGAAAATGGTACCTTTTAAAAGTGATGCCTCCCACCTACTGAAGATAAAATGCAGCTAAACTCTCTGACCTTTGAAAATGTGGGCGTAATAACCAGATCGAAGGACAGAAATCAAACAGGAGATGGATAAAATAATCTCGCTCTCTCCTTTTTTTTTTTTTTTTTATGACAAGCGTTGATCTTTTTTCTGTAGCTGCCAATTCCCAGAAGAGTTTTTCTTGATTTCCAAGGTCATTAAGCAGCAGAATAGAGACAAAGTCAAACTAACTCTGTCTGCCATTTTGGGTAAAGATTTTCCAGGAGTCTGGCAGCTCATTTCATACCAGTTACTTTGGGAGAACCTCTCTCTTCTCTCTAGGAAGGGCAAATGTTAAGCTTAATTAATTCTGTTTTGTTTTTTTCAAGGGGGTTTTCATTTTTAGAATTACATTTTAGGAGATGGTTTACATTTAAGAGCTCCAGGATTTAATCAGTCTTTTTAGATACCAGGTCTTTATTGAAGAAAAGAAAGAGGAGGCATGCAATGGGCAGAAGAGCCAGATTAATGAGCGTGTAGAGATTAATCTGTGTCTCCTACTCCATCCAGTTGATTTTATGGCTGTGGATGTCACTTTTGCAAAGCATTTCTAGCTCTCTTGCATAAACAGAAATATGTGTAGGATATTATTGAGAGGTTCACAATTGTTCTTATAAGGAGATTATAAATGATTCAGTGCCATACCCAAATCCTCTCCTCAGGGGACAATCCTTTTTGGGGCAGTACCTGGTAGCCTGACTCAGGGTAAGAGAGTTGTGCAGATCCAGGTCTCTTGTGTGTGCTAGAAGAAGGGTGTGCTGTGTTGTACTAAGGTCAAACTACAGAAGTGATGCTAATGGGAAAAGAGAAATTGATATGAGCTTTACAAGGTTGGAGATGAAGCAAGATGCATGTTGGAGACCCGGAAAAGGTGAAATCCAAGGCTTCATAAGCACGAAGCCTTATGACTGTGTAGGTAAAGTAGCCAGATAAATACAAACTGTAATTTTATTGATGTGAAGTTATTCTGTACTTACCTAAAAATATCTCTTCACCTCTGTAAACAGCATTTTCTGAGAGGTACCTGTGATTCCCCATAGGCCCATAATTTAAAATGCAAATGTCCTAACTTATCCAATTCTTGTCCTCTCTTACTCATTATAAGCTCAAAACATAGAGGAACTGTTTCTTTGGAGAAAAAAAACACACAAGGTTTGAGTAAAAAATGGGTCTATCAAGTGCACTAGCTAATTGACATTGGGCAAATTAATTTACCTCTATCAATATGTATCACATAGAGATCATACTGTCTTCTGTATAATAATATATAAAAAACTACTATAGGATTTGGTAGTACACAAGTGGTGTTTGAAAGGTTAGGTGAACCTTTGAAGGAAAACAGAAATAATTGTGTGGCCTAAGGCATTAACTGGGTGAACAGGAGTAGGTGTATTATAGCAGACAAAAGCAAGAGAAATTGGAATGGCCGGAGAGAGACCAGGGTTGTGCCAGGAATGAGTGCAGAAGCTGGTTTCACAAAGAATACATTGCAACTTCCAAAGTCATGTACACTCTGCCATATTTATTTCATTTTGATTTTGGACCACATATGTCTCACACAGTGATCGTGAATAACTGAGTTATGCTTTCACTTGATTAACATGGACCCTCAGTCTTTGACATCATGGTGAGTAATTTCCCATATAATAGTTTCATAGTCTGACTTGAAAAAAAATTGGAATCCAATTTCTGTGTCTGCACTTGCATTCAGGATGTCCATTAAGAGTTAAGTTATATATTGTTCTGGAGATTTGGTAATAAATTAGAAGATAAGAGTAAGGTACAGTTATAAAAAAGAAAATAGTGAGTGTTATTAATAAAATAATTTCATTCTCTCATTCACTCACCCATATATCTTCTAAACACTAAATAACCAAAGCCATAGATTTACCTTACCTGATGAAACAGTTCAATGAAAGTTCAGCTATGATTATACTATACTAGATTATTTAAGACTGGGAGATTTTGTGACATGACACTAACTTAATATTACAGGGAGAAGAAATAAAGTATAACCAGTTCTCTTTCTTAATGAGTTTATAATAAATCTTGGAAGCTTCATTTCAGTTTATCTCTTAATTAAGATGAAACAAACCTATTTTCTGTTATATTATTTAAATTGTTCAGTATCTTCCAAAGACATTGAACATTTCAAGGTATCTGAACTAAGAATGTTTAGATACAGATAGTAATCATTCAAGACTCAAGAAAATATGTGTAGTATTCAGCAGTCCTGTTTTGGCATCGGGGCCTAGAAAATAGGCTTCAATTTGCTGAAGAGTTCGTGATGAGAAAGAAACATTGTGCCTAAGTAATACTGTAAAAAGTATTTTTAAATATAAAATATGCATAGAACAGAAAATAAGTGGAGGAAGAAGTTTCTGTGTTAGTGTTGGAAGATAAGATATAAATAGAACTTTGTCACACAGGGACTGAGGGAAGAAAGGGAAATTTCGGCAAATGTGGAGATAGGTTTGGGGAGATAGCACAGAGCGTGGCAACAGGCTGGATTAATTCTTGTTAATAAATGAATGGATTGTTTATGCACTTTCTGTACTTGATAATTTTACCAATACTTTTCAAGAGTCTCTGTAAGACATTTATAGATAACCTGTTAAATTATGCAATGTGTAACTACATCATCAAATAATAAGAAAATAAATTCAAATTATCAAATATTTAAGAGTTGAATACAAAAGCAACTGCTATAATTGGTATTATATACACAATTATTACAATCACAAGTCATTGGCAAAGCTTCATGAAATAAGAGTGCACAAGGCTAAGGTCTAATTAACCATTTAAAAGATAAACATGCTGACTACAGATCCTTCTTGAAGGTAAATTCTGCTGGGCTCACTCTGTGGAGAGACAGATAAGAGAAAGAGAAAAATTAATAGTAGTATCTATTCAGGTAGTCACAAGGTAAATCCCTTCCAGAAAAACATTCACGTTGGTATGGACTCCATTTTTATAAAGAGATAGAAATTGGTATGCCTCACAAACCTTCTACAGAATGACATAACTCTAGGTGCATTAATCTTTGTATATCTTCAGTGTCTGTAGATGTTGTATTGTGTCTGTTTAGTCAGAAGCCATATCTGTCTATCCCTTTGGTGTCACAGAGGGTTTTCCAATCTTTTCTGCACTTTGATAATCTCATTTCAGTATCTTATTATTTATTATAAAAGATGGTTCTTATGGATACTATTTTGATTTCCATTTAAAATTTTAAAACTTTTACAGTGTTATGGGTTCTGCTGTAGACACACAGAACTATATATGGGCCAACTATATCATTTTTATAATTTCTGGAAGTCCACATGTTAGGGAAGAACAAAAGGATTTGAGAAAGTCACTATATGATTTTTAGGTGTCTTTGTAGGCAGAATCTCTGAAAAGGAAAATTTCTTCATTTGCTCCTACTATATCCCACCTTTGCCCTTCACTATGTCAATACCTTTTTGGATGAGGATATTGCCAAGTATTTTTGATATATCATAATAAAGTTACCTTAAAAATGCCAAATAAAATATCCTCTGTGAAACCTTGATGCAATAAATAGTTCATTTTATTTTTTAAGTAGTTTCTGTAACTATTTGTAGATAGAAAGAAACAATACTCTTTTATCTTTAGTAACCAAGAAGGTGAACAGCTGCACTGGAACTAGCTTCAGTTTCACTCAGCCCTGACCTAGTGCTCTAGGACATTTCAGTGATGTATGAAGGTCAGAGATTAATTACTGGTGGAAGATCAGACATCAAAATTTACTGCACAAGACTGAGAAATTACAAGAAATAGCTTCTCATGGACCTTCAATTATATACATTAAACACTATTATTTTAACTCATTAAGTGTAATCCTACTTACAATTTGGAACAGTGTTGATGAAGTTTTTTTCTTTTTCCTAATACCTAAATACTAAGGACTTCTGTTATACTTTTTAGGCAGTAATGCCCATGTCCTCAGTTGTGAGTGGTAAGACATCCTGTGTGAGACATTGAATAGGACCATAGTCATTCAAAAATGATAATTCACTGTCAAAATATTCACCTATAAACTCATTCACCCAACACCAGACTCAAATGTTTTTAGAGTAAATTTTGTAAGTCTTTAATTACTATCTTAGTAAGATAGTTATTCCAGAGACCTGGGTGGAAAGAAGTAAAATTCCAAATTAACTTTATGAAAGAGTATAATTTTACACGAGAATTATACAACATAATAAACTAAAATTATAGGTTAGTTATGTTTGACAAGTTGTAAGAATTTGTAAACTATATCCTGAGTAATGTCACAGTAACCCATACAAGACGAAATCTTATGCTGGTGACAATTACAAGCCTAGTGCAAAATGGAATAGCGTGAACATGTTGGAGAGCAATCACAAGCAGGTGAGAATGAGAGGGTGTTCACCCTTGAAAGCCAGGAACTATACTGGTTAAGATCTATATTTCTTTTTCCCCTGAGATCATGCCTCAGTTGAGTATCAGTGACTAAAGCTTCCAATTTCAGAAGTTAGATAAAGAAAGCATATTAAGCCCCTCAAAAGGTAAATGAATAAAATAAGATTAAAAACAGAAATCAATGTAATAAACAAGGAAACTTAGATGACAACAGTAGCAAAAATGGTTCATTAAGTAAAAATAAATAAACCCCCGATAAGATTGACGGAACTCTTAGACTGAAAAAGGTGTGTGTGTGTGTGTGTGTGTGTGTGTGTGTGTGTGTGTGGCAGAGAGAGAGAGAGAGAGAGAAAGCAAATTGCTAATAGCAGGAATGAAAAGAGGAGCAACATCACAAATGCTAAACACAATAAAAGCAATAAGGGATTATTATTAACAACTCAATAGCAATACAATTCACAACCAACCAAAACAGAAAAATTTATTCAAAAGCACTTACAAAAACAAACAAGAAAATAATTTAAAGCTCTCTGTCAATAAACTTAACTGATGATTAAAACTTCCCTCATAGAAAACTCCACACCCAGATGGCTCACTGGTTAATTCTGCCAAAAATTGACAGAATTTACTGCTTAATTCTGTCAAACACAATAATACCAACATTTACAACAATTGTTAAACATATGTAAAAAGAAAACAATCTAATTTGTTTTAATCTAAATAACACTGATACCAAAGCTTGGGGAAAATTGCAAGTAATAAATATGAGTGAAAAAATATTCAACAAACTCTAATCAAACTAATTTCAGCTATATATAGAAAGAATAAATATATAATGGCCAAATAAGGCCTGTCCCAGGAACACCTGATGATTATGAATTCCAAAATCAAACAAACTAATTCATCACATTAAAGAGATTAAAGAAGAACAATGATATACCCATTTCAATAGATACACAAAATATATCTGATTTATATGGCATACACTTCTTATTCTTATAAAATATTACCAAAAAAGAAATAGAAGCAAACGTTCTCAATTAAATAAAAAGAAAAAAACATGAAAAACTTATAGCTAACATAATACTTAATGGTAAAAGATTGAATGATTTCAGTATATGACCAAGGACAAGGCAATTTTGTCCTCTCACAACATCTTTTCAAATATGTACCGGAGTATTGGTTATTCCATTAAGATAAGAAAAAGAAATAAATAATGTAAATGTTGGAAATGAAGATATAAAACAATTAGTATTTAAGGGCAACATGTTTCAGTACGTAAAACAATCCTAAGTGGAGGTGGAGTTAGAAAGCCAAATGGAACTCAGCAGTGATGATTTTCCCTTCCCGCAGGAACACCAAATTAAACAAGTCTCCACACAAGAATGTACCTTCTTAAGAACCAAAAATCAAGTGAATTATTATACTACCTGGTTTCAACATCAGAGCAAGAAAAGAGGCACCGAAGAGGGTAGGAAACATAGTCTTAAATTGCCTTGCCAGTAGCCACGTGGGGCAAGGAGAGAATCTATGCTCTTGAGGGAAGGAGAACATGGTGGTTGTGGAACCTCCCATTGGAACTCAATGCTGCCCAAAAACAACACGGGGCAGAATTCAGCTGGTGCCCAAGGAGGAAGCATTTAGACAAGGCCTAGCCAGAGGGGAATGTTTCACTCCAACAGTCCTGGCTAGCCCCACTACCACAGGCTAAAGTGCTCTGGTGTTCTAAATAAACTAGAAAGGCAATCTAGTCCATGAGGACTGCAATATCTGGTCAAGACCTGGTATTGTGCTGGGCTCAGAACCATTGGACTTGAGGTACATACAGTCTAGTGAGACACCAGCTGTGCCAGCCAAGGGGGCACTTATGTCACATCTACCGCAACCCCAGGGTGCACAGCTCACAACTCCAGGAGAGATTTCTTCCTTCTGGTTGGGGAGAGCGGAGAGTAAAGAAGACTTTGCTTTGCAACTTGGATAATACTCAGGTATAGTACATGAGGGTATCAGTAGAATGGGTACCAGGCAGAGTCCCAGAGCACACATTCCAGGGTCCACATCCTGGGTGACATTTCTAGACACACCCTGGACCAGAAGGGAAAGCACTGACTTGAAGGGAAGGCTTCATTCTGAGAAGTGTCAATCACTTGTTGACTAAAGAGCTGTTGGGCCTTGAATAAAATTCAACAGTAGCCAGGCATTACTTGCTGAGGACTTTGGATGAGACCCAGTTCTGTGCTTGTTCCAGGTGTGACCAAGCACATTCATAGATATAATGACCATAGAAAGAGACTCCTTCTGCTTAAGAAAAGGAGAGTGAAGAGTAAATGGGACTTAGTCTTGCAACTTGGGTGCTAGTTCAGCTCTAGTGGGGTAAAGGACTAAATGGGCTCCTGGGGTAATGAATTTCAGCCCTTGACTACTGGATGGCATTTCTGGACCTGCCCTGGGCCAGAATGGAGCCCACTGCCCTGAAAAGAGAGTCCCAGGCCAGGCAACATTTGCCACAAGCTGATTGAAGAGCCCCTGGTCCCTGGGCCTTGAATGAACAACAGTAATAGCCAGGCAGTAGTACCCACTGTGGGCCTGGGGTGGTGTTGGTCATGATTAGAATCTCCATTTCTTGAGGAAACAAGAGAGAAGAGTGGGAAGGATATTGTCTTCTGTGTACAAGATCAGCCACAGGGTAATAGAGTACCAAGTAGATTCCTAAGTTTCCTGACTCCAATCCCTGGTTCCCAGATGGCATTGCTGGAACAACCCCAAGTCAAGACACAGCTTACCACTTTGAAAAGGAAGACACAACCCTAGGTGGATTCACCCCCTGCTGAATGAAGAAACTTTAAGCTTTGAGTGAACATCAGCAGTAGCCTGGCAGTGATCATCATGGGCTTGGGTGAGACCTCGTGTTGAGCTGGCTTCAGGTCTGACCCAGTGCAATCCCATTGGTGGTGGCTACAGTGGGATTTGTGTCACTCCTCCCCCAGCCTCCAGGCAACTCACTATGGAGAAACTGTCATTCTAGGGAAAATTAAGGAAAGAGAACAGGAGTCACTGCCTGGTAATCCAGATACATCTTCCGGATCTTATCTAAGACCACCAAGGCGGTATCTCTACAAGTTTGCAAGAATCACAATGTCACTGGCCGTGGGTTGCCCCTGGGGCAGACATGGCTGCAGTGACCAAAGACTTAGATCACAACACCCAATTCCTCTTTAAATTCTTGGGAAGCCTTCACAAGAAAGATGGTTATAAAAAAGAACACCGTGAAAGCTATAATATACCTAACTCCTCAGTGCCCAGACATCGACAAACATCCAGAAGCATTAAGGCCATCCAGGAAAACATGATCTCATCTAACAGACTAAATAAGGCACCAGTAAATAATGAAAAAGTGACAAAGATATGTGAGCTTTCAGAGAAATAATTCAAAATAGCTGTCCTGAGGAAACTTGGTGAAATTCAAGATAACACAGAGAAGAAATTCAGAATCATATCAGATAAGCCTAATGAAGAGATTAAAATAACTTTTAAAACTCAAGCAGAAATTTTGGAGCTAAAAAAATTCAATTGGGATGAAAGTCTCATAATAGCAGAATTAGCTAAGCATAAGAAAGTATTAATGAGCTTGAAGACAGGCTATTTGAAAATATATGGTCAGAGAAAACAAAGCAGAAAAGAATGAAAAGGAATGAAATATGCCTATGAGATCTAGGAAATATCCTCAGGGGGGCAAATCTGAGTTATTGTTCTGAAAGAGGAGGTAGAGGGAAAGACTGGGGTACTAAATATATGCAAAGGGATAATATCAGAGAACTCCAAATCTAGAGAAATATATCAGTATTCAGGCCAGGTGCAGTGGCTCACGCCTGTAATCCCAGAACTTTGGGAGGCTGAGGCAGGCAGATCACGAGGTCAGGAGATCGAGAACATCCTGGCCAACATGAGGAAACCCCATCTCTAAAAAAAAAAAAAAAAAAAAAAAAAAAAAGAGAACTATATCAGTATTCAAGTACCAGAAGATTATAGATCATCAAGAAGATTTAATGCAAATAAGCCTACTTCAAGATATTTAATAATCAAACTCCAGAAGGTCAAGGATAAAGAAAAGATCCTAAAAGCTTAGAAAATAAATAAATAGCATACAAAGGTGTTCCAATATGTCTGGCAGCAGATTTCTTACTGTAAATCCTACTGGCAAGGAGAGAGTTCTATACCATATTTAAAGTGCTGAAAGAAAAAAAAAAACTTTAATCTTAGAATAGCATATACATCAAAATAACCTTCAAACATGAAGGAGAAATAAAAACTTTTCCAGAAAAAAAAAATTGAGGGATTTTATCAATACCAGATCTGTCCTACAACAAATGCTAAAGGGAGTTCATCAATCTGAAAGAAAAGAATGTTAACAAGCAACAAGAAATAATCTAAGGTTAAAAAAAAAAACTCACTGGTAATTCTAAATACACAGATAGACAGAAAATATTATAACTTCGTAATTGTGGTATATAACCTCCTCATATCTTAAGTAGAAAGATTAAAACATGAACCTTTAAAAATAATAAAAACAACAACTCTTCAAGACATAGACAGTAATAATAAGATAGATATAGAAACAACAACAAAAAGTTAAAAAGTGAAGGGAGAAAGTAAAAGTGTAGAGTTTTTATTAGTGGTCTCTTTGCTTGTTCATTAGTTTTTTAAAATTTACTTATACAATCAGTGATAAGTTGTTATCACTTGAAAATAATGGGATATAAGATGTTTTCTGCAAGCCCCATGGTAACCTCAAGTCAAAAAACCTACAACAGATATACAAAAAATGAAAAATAAGAAATTAAAACATACCGCTATAGAAAATCGCCTTCAAAAGAAGACAAGAAGGAATAAAGAAATAACAAACCACGAAACAACCAAAAAGCAAATAACAAAATGGCAGGAACAAGTTCTTACTCATCAATAATAACATGGAATGTAAATGGACTAAGCTCTCCAATCGAAAGACATAGAGTGGCTGATTGGATTTTAAAATAGAGCCCAGTGATTTGTTGTTTATAAGAAACTCACTTTACCTATAAAGACAGATGTAGACTGAAAATAAAGGGATGAAAAAAAGATATTCCATGTGAATTGGCACCAAAAGAGATCAAGAATACGTATATCTATAGCAAACAAACTAGATTTCAAGATAAAAAAGAGACAAGGTTATTATATAATGATAAAGAGGTCAGTTCAGCAGGAGGATATATTTACCCAACAGTGAAGCACGCAGATATATAAAGCAAATATTTTTAGAGCTAAAGAGAGAGTTAAACTTGAATGCAATCATAGCGGGAGGCTTCAAGACCGGATTTTCAGCATTGGAGAGATAATTCAGACAGAAAATTAACACAGAAAATTTGAACTTAATCCATACTATACGCCAAGTGAATATAATAGATATTTGCAGAACATGTCATCCAAAGGCTGCACGACAGGCATTATTTTCCTCAGCACATGAATAATTCTGAAGGATAGACCATATTTTAGGCCACAAAACAATCTTAAAACATTCAAAACATTTTTGAAATAATAGCAAGTATCTTCTCCAACCACAATAAAATAAAATTAGACATTGACATCAAGAAGAACTTTGGAAGCTATACAAATAGATGGAAATTAAACAATATACTCTTGAATGACCAGTGAGTCAATAAAGAAATCAAAGAGAAAAAGAATTTATTGTAATAAATAAAAATGAGAACACTATATATATCTCCTGATAGATTTCTCCTCATTTATCCTTGGAAAAAGGTTAATCCGACTTTAAATAATTAAAAACCGATGCTCTGAAAACTTTCCTCAGTGGTCACCCTGAGTGTCTTTCCCTGTCCAAGCTAAATACCCTCTATTCCATTTGAGAACACTTTGTTCATTCCATATCTTCATCCAGGGCTATCTTCATTCTTCTTGTCCAAGTGAAGTTTTTTGTTCTACTTCCTGGAGGAAAGTTTCCCTGATGTCCATGTACCACTCTGATTCAGTCACCTACTCACAGAGCAGCCAGCTCTCACCCTTTTATAATATTTGCCAGGTTGCATTACAATTGTCAGATTGTCAAGTCTCAAACTGTGAGGTCCTCAAAAGCAATATCCATACGTTTTCTTTTTTATTTTCGACGCAAAAATACCTCATATGTGTTTCCATTCCTGGTGTTGATGGAATGGACCTTTGGAATGGATGCCAAGCCTTAAAAAGGAAGCCATCAATAAAAAGCAATCCCTCCACAAAAATAACATGCTCTTCTTCCTGGGAATGTCTACCTCCAGGGGACAGCATTTAACAATTTAGATTTTCCTTCACTTCTCCAAATTATAAGTGTCCCTACTGGTCAAAGTTGGCATTGATTATTAAAGACTGTAACCAAATGATAGGGGCAGCTGCACTTCCCAAGCCTACCACTAAATAACAAGTTGAATCAATGTGACATCTGGACTTAGTCGGACTGAATACTCTGTTGAATATGCCTGGAGAAACCTTCACCATTTCCCTCCCCAGCTCCCGGAATATATACCATTAACCAAAGTGAAAGCAAATTTATTTAGTTCAGCACTTCTGCTCTGGTGTGTATTTTACATCTTCTGTATGTCCAGAGTCATGTTTCAAAGAAAATACTGACAACTACTGTTGGGGTGAAAGTAGTTCTGAATAGGTGTAGGAAAAAGAAATCTCATTCAGTAGTTGGAACTCAAAAATATGAGTGATATCAATTACAGATGTTGGTTTACATTCCAGGATTAAAGCTGGTGAATGTTCATATTCTGAGATTCTTTAGGGACTTAACAGTTGTGCTTTCATAGAGATTCTCAGTTAGAAGGATGTGATAGGAAGAGACCAGTGTGGGTTCTTAGCAAGCCTGGGGGGAAATGTATCTGGTTATGGGGATTTTTAATCTGTGCTAGTGATTTATCAATACAACCTAACCAAATGCTTTATTAATTCAGAAGGTGTCATGGCTTTAATTTATTTTATATCTTTTACTGCTCAGGCCAAATACTTTACTAATCATCACATGTGTTTCAGTGATTGAGGCATACATTAAAATACTTGACAGGCTGCCCATTAATCTACACATTGCAGCCCACTGTGCACTTTGCTGATGGAATTTCACATTTTATAGAGCCGTCTTTGAATTTTGATGATTTGGTTCAATATTGCTAGCAGAGAACTTGCCTTCTTGGGGGATGTATTGCCTATTAAAAGTGACATGCTAGGGTTATTGGGATTTGTTTTGATTTAACAATTCAGTTCATAATTGTATACACTCCAGTAATCACAAAGCTTTCTCTGGTGAAAGGGACTTCAGCTCCTGTGTGTTTGTGTAGTAAAAGAGCTTTCTTTCTTCCATTTTTAGATCCCAAAGTGATGCAAACATCTTCTTAAAGCTGAAATGAATAATATTTATAGAACATTAGAAATTTTTGGAATATTTTTTTCTTCTTAAAAGTAAAATATCTCTAGTTTTACCAAGCTAAGCTAAAAGTATAAAATAAAAAAGCAGTCTTCCGAGACTGGAAGTCACAGACAAGGAAAATCATTCAGAATAAAATTCTGAGAATAGGCTCTAGAAGATTCTAGGTGCTAGAATTAGACAATCAACAACATTATTACCAGCTTAACAGTCTTCAGTATACTCCCAGATAAATTCATGAGCTACATAAGTACCAATGAAACAAACAGCCTTATTTAACCTCTTTAAAATTGTAATGCCTACTAAAATTTTGAATTTTCCTCAGCCCTTTTATTCTGAAATCAACATAATCTTAATCTTGCATGTGAACCACAGAGAGCCCTCCGTAGCGCACATAAATATTGATTCAATAGATATTTCTCAAGCTCCCTACTTTATATTAATCATTGGGTTGGATCCACTGTCCTCAAGGCAGTGGTTTCAAAGCACATCTGAGAAGTTGAGAAGCAAACAGTTTCTCAGAAGTCTGAGTATGAATTCTTCAGTAAATTCAGTGTAGTGGAATAGGCAAACAGTGCTTGAGGGAAAGTAGTATGAGCAAAGGATATTGAATGTATCAGCTGTAAGCCTGGAGCCTTTTAACTTGTCCTGTAATCTCAGCCCTAGAATCGCAGAGCTATGTGGCCCAAACAAAATTTTGAAATCTCTTTATGTCTGTTTCCTTATCTATGCATTAAGTCACTGAAGTCCAGCTCAGAGATTGTATGACAAGTAAATAAGATTAGTAATGTAAATATGGTGTCTGTTATATATTGGGTCCTTCGAAGTCACTGTGATAATAAATGTGATTGTTATTAATATTATTGTAAAGAGAGTAAGAGAAAGGAGAGTTTAAAGGACATCTGAATAGCCAGATGAAACGTCATAGAAGAGATAAGCCTAATTTGGACTTTGAGTGGACAAGGTACTTAGTGAATTAAAGATGATTCTAATCAAATGGGGAGAAAAGCAGATCTGGAGCCATGAGAGTAAGACAGTGCATGATGTGTGGGGTGTAGAGAGTGTGTGGGTTCTTGGGAACTGCTGGCCTTTATGAGGGATGTGTTCTCAGAATATGGGCTGCAGCAATATATAGAGCATCTAAGTAGCACAGAGTCTCAAATTTAGACTCAGAAAATGCTGGTGTAGTGAGATCAGGTTTCAGGTGAATTACAAATCTTTTCTTGCTAAAAAGTTAAGATACTGAGATTTTTGATGATTGACTTAAAAAGTGAGAAAATTAAAACGAAGTTGTAGGGACTTTGTCATATAACTCTCCCAAATTACTATTAAAATTATAGCAGAAAAAGTAAAAATAATTCAATTGATAACAGGTATCTTTGGACAGAGGGATTGGGGGCATGGGCACGAGGGTATGTGGACTACCGTATTTCATTTTTAACAATTCTGTTTCATTTGAATGTCACACGAATACATTATTTTTATACAAAACTAAGCAAATGAACAGATAAATACAGAAATTTTTCCCATAGTAGTGTCATTCTCAGGAATGTATTATTGGATGCTGATATGGTTTGGCTGTGTCCCCACCCAAATCTTATCCTGAATTGTGGTTTCTGTAATCTCCATGTGTCATGGAAGGGAGCTGGTAGGAGGTAATTCAATCATGGCAGCAGTTACCTCCATGCTGTTCTCATGATAATGAGTGAGTTCTCACGAGATTTTATTGTTTTATAATGGGCTTTTCCCCCTTTTGCTCCACACTTCTTCTTGCCACCATGTGAAGAAGGACATGTTTGCTTTCCCTTCTGCCATGATTGTAAGTTTCCTGAGGCTTCTTCAGACATACTGAACTGCCAGTCGATTAAACTTCTTTCCTTTATAATTTACCCAGACTCAGAATCTAAGTCTTTAATTAGCAATGTGATAATGAACTAATACAGATATGGTTTCTTTGAGGAAGAGTTATAGCCAGTTATGAGATGCACTGCATAAGCCTGAATATGTCCATGGAAGAGTGTCTCAGTTATGTTTTTCGTTCTTTGTGTGTTACATAGGAAAAAAGGCGATCATGATTGTGGTTTATAGCAACAATCCATACACTAGACATTTATACTGAAAGCATGAAGAATGCATTTTCTTCAGCAGACAAAGATTTTTCCACCATATCCATGAAAGAGCAATAAGTAAGGATATTCTTGGCAGGAAAATTACCAGACTTTGTGGTCTTGCTTCTTAAGGAAAAAAATTAGTTGTTACTATTCTGAAATTGTTGAAATCTCTTTTCATAATCTTCTATATCACAACATCATATATGCCTACACACAAACACACACACATACATACACAAACACTCTTTCAAATGGAAAACTAAACTGAAGTCCTTGAAATCATACAGACACCCTTACTCTTATACATTTCAGGTCATGGCTTCACAAAATGAGTATCAATAATATGAGTTCTTCCATAAACTAGTGAATCAATAGACCTGTCAAAAGAGCTTAAGTGATTGCCCAGATGTGCAATATATTATACTGTGTGCCACACCTTTGACCAGATAAGGTTGATGATAGGCCACAAAGAACATTTCTCAGATTAAAATCTAAAACAGCTTATTTGGGGGAAAAAAAACCCTTATACAATAACATAAAAATCCATCCTTCCCCCTTCCCAAATGCTGCTGCCTATGTGACAGTGTCCTACACTTGACTCAGTCTCAGTCTATCACCTTAAAGTAAAAACCTTTCTCAAATGCAAACCTTGTCAGTCTGCTGCTCAAAGTCTAATTGCCCAGGGTTCTTGGTTTCATGAATCTGGCTAGCTTAAACAACATAATAATTGATGATAAGTGTTGGATACATTCCTTATCCAATTAATGGAAGAGAATGAAGAAAGGTAGGTAGAAAGGTAGAAAAATGGAAACCCAGAGCTTCTCTGTAGGACAAGCAGGCAATTCCATAACCTATTTTAGGAGGAACAATCTAGCCTGTATGTCATCACTGATAACTTACTAGCTAGCTGCCACCAATACTGGAGACTGATACGATGTCTATGAATCCCAAATACACCATTACCTTTGGGTCTTTATATTGACAGTCAAAGCTCCAGTATGGTGGGTCTGTTTGATCAAACAAAGGGGCTATCTCTGCATGCACTGCTTCTGTTTCATGGTATGAGCAGTGGTTCCCATCAGTATTATACGTAATGGGTGTACTAGTTCATTCTCACATTGCTATAACGATATTACCTGAGACTGGGTAACTTATAAAGAAAAGAGGTTTAACTGACTCACAGTTATGAATGCTGGGAAGGCCTCAGGAAACTTACAATCTTAGCAGAAGGCAAAGGGGAAGCAAGGCATGTCTTACATGGTAGCAGGACAGAGAGAGCGCATACAAGGAAAATTGCCAGTTTTAAACCATCAGATTTCATGAGAACTCCCTCACTATCACAAGAACAGCATGGGAGAAACCGCCCCCATGATCCAATCACCTCTACCAAGTCCCTCCCTTGACACATGGGGAATATAATTCTAGATGAGATTTGGTTGGGGTCACAGAGCCAAACCGTATGAAAGGGGAAGAAGTCACCATTTACAAGGAGCTAGAGGACAGAATGAATGAATGAATTGACTCTCCAATGTCTTTTTTTTTAACATTCAAATGATTTTAAAGATTTCCAGTGCTTTTCTCAGAAGCTTAAGCTTCTTCGCTTGGCTAATAATGTTCCTCCTATCATAGTCATGGCATATGTCTCTACTCTGTCTTCCAACATATCTTCCAAGTTCAAATTCCAGAATCAAATAATAATTTTGTGATTTAAATCTTAGAACTAGTCTTCTAGGATTTTTTGTAGCACATTTCACCATTGACTCTGCTGACCACTTCAAAGACTGACATTCTGGAAACCTTTGCCATAAATAGCTATACTACTTTATTTATCAGAACAAATGCTCTCTAAACACTGTCTCCAGACTATATAACCAAAAGTGGTTAATTTTTTCCTTAAATAGTTTTAACAATCTAATTACTGCTTAAATTTCATTTCACATTAAAAGGTATCTTAAGTTCACCATTAGACTATAGAATTGACTATTGTATAATAGTGCACTCCATGAAAATTATTGGGCAGTGAAATATTTTGCAGACTTAAAAATGTCTTTAATATTTTGCTGATCATATAAGTTATTTTTCCTTTTAAGAATGGCAGCTAAATCTCTATATGTGAAAAATTGGTATATAGTTTAATAAACATTAACCCACGACATAGGCATGGGCAAAGACTTCATGTCTAAAACACCAAAAGCAATGGCAACAAAAGCCAAAATTGACAAATGGGATCTAATTAAACTAAAGAGCTTCTGCACAGCAAAAGAAACTACCATCAGAGTGAACAGGCAACCTACAAAATGGGAGAAAATTTTCACAACCTACTCATCTGACAAAGGGCTAATATCAAGAATCTACAATGAACTCAAACAAATTTACAAGAGAAAAACAAACAATCCCATCAAAAAGTGGGCAAAGGACATGAACAGACACTTCTCAAAAGAAGACATTATGCAGCCAAAAAACACATGAAAAAATGCTCATCATCACTGGCCATCAGAGAAATACAAATCAAAATCACAATGAGATACCATCTCACACCAGCTAGAATGGCGATCATTAAAAAGTCAGGAAACAACAGGTGCTGGAGAGGATGTGGAGAAATAGAAACACTTTTACACTGTTGGTGGGACTGTAAACTAGTTCAACCATTGTGGAAGTCAGTGGGGTGATTCCTCAGGGATCTAGAACTAGAAATACCATTTGACCCAACCATCCCATTACTGGGTATATACCCAAAGGACTATAAATCATGCTGCTATAAAGACACATGCACATGTATGTTTATTGCGGCACTATTCACAATAGCAAAGACTTGGAACCAACCCAAATGTCCAACAATGATAGACTGGATTAAGAAAATGTGGCACATATACACCATGGAATACTATGCAGCCATAAAAAATGATGAGTTCATGTCCTTTGTAGGGACATGGATGAAACTGGAAACCATCATTCTCAGTAAACTATCGCAAGGACAAAAAACCAAACACCGCATGTTCTCACTCATAGGTGGGAATTGGACAATGAGAACACATGGACACAGGAAGGGGAACATCACACACTGGGGACTGTTGTGGGGTGGGGGAAGGGGGGAGGAACAGCATGAGGAGATATACCTAATGCTAAATGACGAGTTAATGGGTGCAGCACACCAACATTGCACATGGATACATATGTAACAAACCTGCACATTGTGCACATGTACCTTAAAACTTAAAGTATAATAATAATAAAAAATAAAATAAAATAAAATAAAATGGAAAACAGAAAAAAAAACCATTAACCCAGAATTGAATAGAGATTGTTTGCAAAACAGTAAGTGGCAGCAAACTGATCTTTCCTTCCTGGCAAAAAGTCAAGTAGGGTATATGCATGATGTGATCAAAATAAAAGACTTCATTAGTTTCAGAAAAGACACTAGGGCAAAAATAGACATGTTGGAAAAAGACTAAGACTCCATTCTTAATTGACTCTCAGTAAGATTAATTTAAAGAACTTTTACTAGGTAGAATGAGCCATGACTGCCTAGAGTGATATTTTTAGTTCCAAGGAAGCATTCCAAGTGTGGAGCTGAATGAGCAAAGATATTGAGAATGAGAATCAATTTCCTGATCCTTATTACCATGTTACATTCTCAGCTATTTTTTTTCCTAACCTCTAGTGAGAGACTTACAACTAAGTTTTTGTGTTTGTAGCCTAGACTTTTTTAGGTTCACTAACAAAAACAAACTAAAACGAAACAAAAATACCATCTTCTGAAGAGGAGGTAATTGCTTATTCTCCTGTCATCTCAAAATTCTCATTCAATGTCTTTCAGTATTTTCTTCTGTTTTATACCATAGTTAAAAAATTATGATCCAACCATGTTTTCTAACAACATCTTCTCTATCAAATGTATATAGCAATACTGACTTAGTAGAGTTTTGGCAAGATCAATTTTAGTCCTCTGTGTAAATCACCTAGCACTCTACCTTGCACATAGTAGGGGCCTATGATACTATCTCCAGTCCCCTACCTTCCACTCTATTCAGATACCTACTTGATTGAAGATAAAAAGTCATATGTTGTCTTCTGTCCCCTGCAGGAATAGAAACAGTATTTTGCCAATGGTAGGAATTCTAATCTCTCCCAATCTCAGCATTTTATAAATGAAGAAACAGGCCTAAAGTCATAAGCTGGTTGATCTAAAATTACTCAACAAGCCAATGGCAGACCCAAGTCTTGGCCACGTGCTTTTCTGGCAACTAAATAATTGTTTATAATTAATGAAATAATTTATTAAAAACCATTAATGCATGCTATGAGAACATTTCTTCTCCTTGTTGTATTAGTAATATTCGTATAAGCAGAGTAGTAGTTAATCTCCTTATCTTGAATTTTTGTTACCTTAGGAATATTCATGGGTCCTAGCAAGTGGAGAAGACTTTTTTTCTGCCTTCACTAGTTCACTAGTTTGAATGGTTATTTCTGTGACTCACACCCAGGCTACCATGATGCATCAGAAATAAGGAGTAATTGCCGGTACTTACTAGGAAGGTACAATATTATCCTGTTGAAGTGGCATTGCACAAATAAATATCGGTGTTTCTCTTAATACTTTTCATTGAATAACCAGTAAGCTAAGTATATATAATTACTTCTACTGCTGTGGACAAGATAATTTAAACATCTTTGAGTTTTAATCTCTTCAGCTGAACCTGAAAAACAGACTTAATTATAATTTCATCTAATGGATAAGAAGAAAAAAATAAAATAGTGTGTTTTAATATACCCTATTACATAGCATAGAACATTGTAAAAACTCAGTTAATGACCTGATAATTTTCCTTCCCACATAAGCCCCATATAAGCCTCATTTGGCTGCAGATATTCCTTGTGACTGTACAAAAGATGAAAGAATTAAGGGATGAATCAGAAAATAATTTCAACTTGAGAATTTATTTCCTAAATATCGTCAAATCAAAATAAGTAATTTTTCTGTTGTAGCTATTATCTGTAGTATATTCACACATCTGATATAAAATAACTTCCCTAGGGTTCATGTCTTCCTCTTTTCACTATTCGAGCACTGGATTAAATTCAAGATACATGTACAATAAATGTTCTCAGATGAAATTTTACCTTTGATTTTTTTCGAATCCAATATCAAAAGGAAAACAATGTCTCATAACAAACTTTAGAATGGTGAATTAATTTTGTAAAGTAAGAAATACGATATTGATTTAAATAATAAGTAAATAAAAGATGTATAGAGACAATCACCCCTTTGAGATTTTGTTTGTTTGTTTGTTTGTTTGTTTTATACTTTAGGTTTTAGGGTACATGTGCACAATGTGCAGGTTTGTTACATATGTATCCATGTGCCATGTTGATTTCCTGCACCCATTAACTAGTCATTTAGCATTAGGTATATCTCCTAATGCTGTCCCCGCCCCCCCCCCCCCCCACCCCACAACAGTCCCCGGAATGTGATGTTCCCCTTCCTGTGTCCATGAGTTCTCATTGTTCAATTCCCACCTATGAGTGAGAACATGCGGTGTTTGGTTTTTTGTCCTTGCGATAGTTTACTGAGAATGATGTTTTCCAGTTTCATCCATGTCCCTACAAAGGACACGAACTCATCATTTTTTATGGCTGCATAGTATTCCATGGTGTATATGTGCCACATTTTCTTAATCCAGTCTATTGTTGTGGGACATTTGGGTTGGTTCCAATTTTATGCAGCCAAAAAACACATGAAGAAATGCTCATCATCACTGGCCATCAGAGAAATGCAAATCAAAACCACAGTGAGATACCATCTCACACCAGTTAGAATGGCCATCATTAAAAAATCAGGAAACAACAGGTGCTGGAGAGGATGTGGAGAAATAGGAACACTTTTACACTGTTGGTGGGACTGTAAACTAGTTCAACCATTGTGGAAGTCAGTGTGGCGATTCCTCAGGGATCTCGAACTAGAAATACCATTTGACCCAGCCATCCCATTACTGGGTATATACCCAAAGGAGTATAAATCATGCTGCTATAAAGACACATGCACACGTATGTTTATTGCGGCACTATTCACAATAGCAAAGACTTGGATTTTTTTTTTTTTATGTAGGAAATCTCTCAAGTCTAGGCTGGTCTTTGTCAACTCTGCAGAGGAGTCTCTAGAGCTAGCTTTTAAAGGATGGATAGACAAATCACAGGGCACTGATCCATGCAATAACACTGGCATGCCCAACACTGGCATGCTTATGTATCAAAGAATTTCATCTGCCAAAATAGAATGACAAACACACATCAATGTCTGCTTTAAGAATTAATTTGATCTATCACTGCACCTTAATTTTAAATGTGTCACAGATCTGTTTATAGATGTCCTGGACTGTAGTGTGACTTGATGTGGTCTGTCACAGGTTTGGCTGATAGGAGGATGGCAATGAGATGGTTATGATATATTACATTCTTTAGAGTCTATGGTTACTCCTGAGGGACCAGGAGGTGAAAGTCAAAGTACAGCTACTCAATTTCTGTATTTCTCAAAAGTTCCCCAATTTGATTGAAAAAGTGACCTTGTTAATCTATAATTTATTTTCACTACTCAGTCCTATTTCAATCTGCCAAATATTTAGTAGACAAATAAAATTATTTTTATTGTAACTTTATATTGAAAATTGTGAGAAAAATGCTTAAATATCTTACAAGAATGGAGTTACTGAGCAAAATGTTGGCATGCCTACTTAAAGATGTATTATAATCCAATGGGAAAAGATGTGGCTGAAGACCATCCAAGGCCATGGAATGCAATGTAAATGAAAGAGAGTAGCCTTTGTTTATGCTAGGCAATTACAGTTAATTGTATAACTATGCAAAAAATTTAGGGAAGTATATTCAAATTGGTAACAGTGATTGACATTTTTAAAACATATTTTCTTTTTTTAATTTTTATTTTTTTATTTTTTATTTATTTTTATTTTATTATTATACTTTAGGTTTTAGGGTACATGTGCACAATGTGCAGGTTTGTTACATATGTATCCATGTGCCATGGTGGTTTGCTTCACCCATTAACTCGTCATTTAGCATTAGGTATATCTCCTCATGCTGTCCCTCCCCCCTCCCCCCACCCCACAACAGTCCCCGGAGTGTGATGTTCCCCTTACTGTGTCCATGAGTTCTCATTGTCCAATTCCCACCTATGAGTGAGAACATGCGGTGTTTGGTTTTTTGTCCTTGCGATAGTTTACTGAGAATGATGGTTTCCAGTTTCATCCATGTCCCTACAAAGGACATGAACTCATCATTTTTTATGGCTGCATAGTATTCCATGGTGTATATGTGCCACATTTTCTTAATCCAGTCTATCGTTGTTGGACATTTGGGTTGGTTCCAAGTCTTTGCTGTTGTGAATAGTGCCGCAATAAACATACGTGTGCATGTGTCTTTATAGCAGCATGATTTATAGTCCTTTGGGTATATTCTTTATGCAAACTTTTAAGTATTTTGCAAGTATGTGATATGCATTTACTAAATTATAATTCAGAAATTATTATTTTCTTCCAACTATGTGGAAAACATAGTTCTGACTTTCTAAGAAAATTTACAACTCATTTTGATTTATAACTTACTCCACCCTATTTTTGACTTCTTATATTCTACTTTTACTTTTGAATACTGCTTTTGTTTTTATTTATGTTCATTTTGGTTTCACTTCTGTTTTATTTTAGCTGGGGTATATAGTGAATAACCACTGACTTTCACAAGTCACCAAATAGCTCTTTAAAGTAAATTTTTTAAGTTGCTCCTAGACATAACTAGATGTAAAACATAGTTTTACTTATGAACTAGATATCAATACTTCAATTTATCTATGCCAAACAACTGTTTGTTCTACCAAATTTCTTCATGAAGACCAATGGCATAAGAATTGAGAACTTGATATATTTCCTCCCAGCTCTTTTTTTTCTCTTTCATTTTTACAATGCCTACCAAGCCCTGCTCATTGTATTTCTGAAGCATATATTAAGAGGTGGTTGACGTTTATGTAGTTTCACTGTTTCATCCTCAAAACTCCAGGTATTAAAATGAACAGATGAATTCATCTCAGTCTTATTTCTTCTTAAAGGCAAAAAATGCAAGAATCAACCATAATAATACTAATAACGGTCATGACAACAACAAAGATTTGAGCAATCTTTCTATGCCAGGCATTCTTCCAAGTACTTTGGAATAATTTTTACTATTGTTATTCTCCCTACTTTCAGAGGAAGCAACTGAGACACAGAGAATTCAAGGATTCAACATTTAGACTCTACACACACAAAAAGAAAGAAAAGAAAGGAAAAGAAGTCACATTCACATTACCTTGCAAGCAGAGTATTATTCGCAAACTGTGCTTTTGTTTATCTCGAATTCACAAAAAAGCAAAATCAGCTAAAATTGATGCTATCCAAAACTAGAATTTTGTGCAAATTTAAAAATGAAAAAGCAAAACAAAGCCACTTCAATGGGCTCAACGTGGAAGAAGTTGTTTGCTTTTAGCCTAACATCTTCAAAAGGGCACAACCATTTTCCATACATTGGAAATAAAGAAATTTACCTCTGCTCTAACACATTGTATCACATTGTTTGCCTCTCCATGTGGTTTTTGAAAGTAAAACATTTTGCCCTAAAGCTGTCTCTAGTGAGAACCTGACTCAACAAAGCCATGGAGAAGGAACATGTGGATTGTGTGTGAAGCGAACTGCACTTTGTTAAGGGCTTTGTTTCAGATGCCCGAAATGGGTAGTTCCCTGCAAAGTGATGAATTGAGAATCACTGCAAACTCATGGTTTAAAAATCCAGGTCCAAATGAGAACACTTGGACACAGGAAGGGGAACGTCACACACCAGGGCCTGTTGTGAGGTGGGAGGAGTTGGGAGGGATAGCATTAGGAGATATACCTAATGTAAATGATGAGTTAATGGGTGCAGCACACTAACATGGCACATATATACATATGTAACAAACCTGCACGTTGTGCACATGTACCCTAAAACTTAAAGTGTAATAAAAAAGTATTAAAAATATATAAAAAATAAATAAGTAAAACAAAGCTTAGTTTTGCTGGAAAAAAAAATCCAGGTCCAGACAAGGCAGTAAAATTGTCTTGTTACTACAGCTCTTTGTGTGGAGCCAGGCCCATTAATCAAGTTAATGATTATGTATTTGGGAAAGGGGTGTATTCATTCCCAAGCTGATGAGATCTTCAACATGTTGTTTTCAGACTATAAGTGAAAAATATAATAAGAATTTTTCAATGGTGAATGTGATTAAACAACCTTACCACCAACTTTTATTGAGAAATACAAGGACTATTTGATTGTGGAGTGCAGAATGTCCTGCTTATGCAATAGCAATAGCCCAAAGATTGTCCCTTGAACTATCTTTCCTAAAGCATGAAAATCTAGGCCTGAATGGACAGCAGGCAGCCCTTTTCCTGAGTTAGGGAGTGTGATAGTGAACCTTCTCTGTTTTCAAGTGCCCACCATCTTATCACTCCTTTTTTTCCCAGTACTCCAAGACCAGGCCTCTCATCTTGTTATCTCCAGAAAGTGACCCATTGTCAACCACACACTAGTTGGGGGGTACCATTAAGACAAAAAAAAAAAAATTTCTTGCTCATCTTTGTAACTACAACAAAAAGAGCAATTCTGGGAGTTGGTAAGCTGCATGATGAAATGAAGTGAATCCTTTTTAACCTTCCCAGGCAGTCATGCGTACTCCAAAACCATTCCTTTTTCTTCTCCATCAAAATTCCCACATCAGTCCCCTCAGCTTGAAAGGTTCATAGAGGCCATTTTGTTCTTCCTTAAGTTTTTCAAGAGGGCAGTACATCTACGGGAGGGACAGAGATTTATGGAGGACCATACAGCTCCCAGTCCACTGCTTTCTTTTTCCACAAGCGGTGGTGGCTTATTATGCCGCTCCCTAAAGGAACAGTGTTACAAAAGGAGATGCTTGGTATTAAAAAATAAGGAAAAAAGAAAATTTAAAAACATTACCCCAAGGGAATAAAAAAGTGAGATTTTAGGTACTTGGGTTTGTGGTTGAAAGAAGTAATGTGGCCAGAGGCCATCGGTAGAATTATTGCTATAAGACCAGGAGGAGAGCACCTACTCAATCACCATCGATGTCTATCCCAGGTCCTGGATACAAAGTTCTTTCAAGAATGATACAACTCCACCCCAGAGTGATGCAGAGCTGGATCTGTCTTGCTGTATCTGATTCCTCTTTTCTCAATTTCTCCTCATGCTTCCATAATCAGGCTTGGCCCACCATTTCACTAACACTTATTAGATGAAAGTTATCAAGGATTTTTACATAGATAATTGTAACTGTCACTCCTCAGATTTCACCTTCCTGGGTCTATCTGTTGCATCCAACAAGTGGATCATTCTCTCCTCTTTGAAATGCTGTATTTACTTGACCTCCGGTACATATTTCCCTGCTTTTCCTATTCATCCATTGACTACTCCTTCCAAGCAGACTTTGCTGCTTCTTTCTCTTTGTTCTGCTCTCTAAGGGTTGGGGTATCCTGGAACTCAGTCACTCCTCATTCACTGTGGGCAATCACACTCATAAACCACTGTCACACTGTCAGAGGGCTGTCTGCATGCAGCTGTCTCCAACCCAGACCTCTCTCTGGGATTTGGAACATTTATATCAAAGCTTCCCAGTCAGCATTTCACCATGATGTTGTAGAGACATTTTTTTTTTTTTTTTAAGACAGAGTCTTGCTCTGTCACCCAGGCTAGAGTGCAGTGGTGCGATGTTGGCTCACTGCAACTTCTGCCTCCCGGTTTCAAGTGATTCTCCTGCCTCAGCCTTCCGAGTAGCTGCGATTACAGGTACCCACCACTGTGCCTGGCTAATTTTTGTATTTTTAGTAGAGACAGGGTTTCACCATGTAGGCCAGGCTGGTCTTGAACTCCTGACCTTGTGATCCGCCCACCTCGGCCTCCCAAAGTGCTGGGATTACAGGCGTGAGCCACTGAGCCTGGCCTGTTGTAGACATCTTAAAATGATCATGTCCAAAATAGAATTGCTGGATTTTCCTTCAAATAAACTCTGCCTATAATGTTTTTCCAGTTAGCAATGGGCAAATCCATTGCTACAGACACTCAGGCCAAAGACCTTAGTTACTATAGATTGCCCTTTCTATCATGTTGCACATCTGATTTCTGAGGAATCCTGTTGGCTCCTTGTCATGTTCCATGACTTGGGGTGGTCCTAGCTGACTAGTTTCTACACGGTTAACTTCTCCCTGCTGGTTCAATTTGCACCCAAGATGAGTTTTAGACACCATCTGATGCCCAAGCAGTTTATTCTGGCAGCATTCTTATGAGATGGACAGCAGGAGCAGACTGGTGGCTTGACGTACAGGCTGAGGACAGATGACCAACTGACTGGGAAGGTTTTTATCCATAAGCTATTCTCAGAGTTTGGGTGATTCTTCATTCTTTCATACGCCTGTATTATTCTGGGGGGCAGCTACTACATGTTTCTTTCATGAAGGGAGTTTAAGTTATTTTTATTTTTACATTTTGAGACAGAGTTTTGCTCTTGTTGCTCAGGCTGGAGTGCAATGGCGTGTTCTCGGCTCACTGCAGCCTCTGCCTCCTGGGTTCAAGCAATTCAGCCTCCCGAGTAGCTGGGATTATAGGCGCCTGCCACCACACCCAGCTAATTTGCTAATTTTTGTATTCTTACTAGAGACAGGGTTGTGCCATGTTGGCCAAGCTGGTCTCAAACTCCTGACCTCAGATGATCCACTTGCATTGGCCTCCCAAAGTGCTGGGATTACAGGCACGAGCCACCATGTCTGGCCAAGATATTTTTATAAGGGTACACTGGTTTTAAGGTTCATGAAAGTTTCATCTGTGCTGAGATGGTCTTGTCTCCTCAAGGAGACAAATCTTCAAGCCAGGGTTGGAAATTTCCAGACCAGGTTGCGTTAAATTGCTAAGTGTCACATAGTGTCAGCTCTGCAAGATGCTTGAGTGGGCCTTATGGCCACTATTAATCTTATAGCCATAATGTATCTTTTATATTATACTACATCCTTCCTTCAGAATATATTCAGAACTGACCAATTCATATTACATCTGCAGCTACTGTCCTAGAACAAACCACCATAACCTCTCTACTGGGTTATCACCATAGTCTTCTGAAATCACCCACTAAATAGCTGCAGGTCTTCCTGCTTCCACCATTGCCTCATGTGATCTAGTCCTTCCATAACAGAGAATCTATTTTAAAACATAAGGCTGGACATGGTGGCTCATGCCTGTAATCCTAGCACCTTGAAAGGCCAAGATGAGATCACGACTTGAAGCCAGGAGTTCAAGACCACCCTGGGCAACGTAGTGAGAACCCGTCTCTACAAAAATATTATTTAAAGTAGAACTAATTAGGAATATTATGTTATTTTTCTGGTTAAAAGCTACCAAGAGGGCCCCAAAATACTCGTAAAAGCCAGTTTACCTGATAACCTCTGGGCTCCTAGTCAGCTTCCTTGGCCACACTCTCCTTCTCTCTCACAGGCTTTGCTGTAAGTGGGTTTATACTGGGCTTGCTTTGCCTCAGGGCATTTGAGTTTGCTGCTCCTCAACAGAATGATCTTCCCCCAGGTAATAGGGCTCAGGTTCATTCCCTCATCTCTTTCAAATCTTTGCATAACTTCACTTTCTCAGCAAAACTGGCCCTAATTACTTGTTAAAAATGAAGTCTCTTCCCATACATCATCATTCTCTTCCCCAATGTTCTGCTTTATTTTCCTCACTATAAAGCCATCATCACTCTGACATATTATATATTTTATTTATTTGTCCTCGTTTGCAACATAAATTCCATGAGGGTGGCTATTTTCTTTTTTTTTCTTTATTTTATCATCTGCCATATCTCCGATGACGAACATTACTATACATTCAGTAAATGATTGAATGGATAAATGAGGAAATGAAAAAGGATGAAAAGATGCAGTAAAGCATTAGAAATGAGGCAGTGGTGAAGTATTCTGCCTTCTGGAACTTACTAGAAGTGAGGTCAGAGGCACATAAGTGAAGCTGTCTCACAAAGTGTCCATGCTGTTTACCCTGCAGGTCTGACAGCCAGGTTATGACAGAATTGCACTTTTCTGCCCCTTTATAGTTAGGTGCGGCCATGGGACTCCTCTCTGTTGATTAGTAATGCTGCTGTTTAAAAATGAAGAGGATGACATTTATAGATTCAAGTGACTTTTCCAGCATTGCAACACCAATAAAAAGCAGAATTAAGTGTTGAGCCCACATATACCTGACTCCCTTTCCTCTGCAAGTGTGCCTTATTTCTGAGGGTGGTAGAATCAGTGGCCATGAAATGTTATCTGGTGAAAGGCCTTGAGGAACACAGACAAGCTATGTTTATCCAAAGCTTGACCTGTGACACCCTTGGGTGTTTCTTCTTTTGATCTGTAGCTGCATCCAGCTCCTCTCACTGAAGAACTAAGAATGAAAGAAGAAACCCTGTAAGATTCAGGGTGGTTTATTTCAAAAAACATTATGAATTACTAGAGAACATGTACTGAAAACACTTGGCAAGGGCCGATTTCAGAAAGTGTTCGATTAAAGAATTATGTGCCCAAATAATTTATTATCTGGTCACTGGAGGCCAATTATCAAGTATTCACAGATACTCCTTGGATCTAGTTAAATGAGTTAATTGAACTAAATTTAACCAAGATTTACTCAGATCTACTTTGTGCCAGGCACTGTGCTGGCTATTAAACATACAAAATGAATAAAAAACAACTCTGTTTATGAAAGGCTCAATGTTATAGAAGAGAAATTAAAGAAAGAGACAGGCACTACTCCCAGAAGCAATCCTTCATGGGCAGTGAACTTCTCCTGAGGCTATACTAGTTCCACTGGAAGCCGGGGATGTCCAGAAAGAATCATGCTTGTTTAATTATGTGCCTCCGGGCAAAATAGTTCTGCTGAAGTCTTTTCAATCTACCTACTCACTCCCACTTCATCTTGGGAAGCAATTTATATTCTTCCTTCTCTCTTAACACCCAAGAATCTAATGAAGATGGTGAAGGTTTTTTAATACTTGCCTTAACAAATACCTCTCATAGCAGACAGTAAAAATAAGAGTCCAGCAAAACTTCTGTAGGAACCCCAAAGTTACATCCAAGTGTACACACATTTTGCAATATCTAAACCTCTTCTGACACATGATGTGGTGGCTTAAAACAACACACACTTATTATCTCACAGTCGCTTCTGGGGTCGTTTATCGGGGAATAGCTTTGCTGGGTCTTCTCCTTCAAGGTTTCTCACAGGCTACAATGAAGGTTAGTGACATGATTTCAGCACCAGCCTTGATGGGGAAAGTTTGCTTCAAAAGTGCATGCATGTGGTTGTTGGCTAGATTCAGTTGATTGTACTTGAGAGGTCAATCACAATCACAGCTCCTTACTTAAAAAAAAAAAAAAAAGTAAAAGTCATTTGGATCATTGCTGTAGAAGTGGCTGTTTTAGAAAACATTATATAATGTTTACCATCAGAATTAGCAAAGGTATATATATGAGGAAAGAGGAAAGATAAATAGAAAGAAATAAATGTCTTAAAAACAACTCATAATTCAAAGACCTTACAAGGTTAGTTGTATCTTTTGATCTAAACAAATACTTCCAAAACTGAGATATTTCTTTATAAAGATGCCACTAATAGGACATAGAAAGCTAAATTAGTAACATTCATCATCATTACATTGAGATGCCAGGATTCATTGGAAAGTGTGTTTGATCTCAAAAAAGAACCCATTTGCTCCATTTTCCATAGTGAATTTAAATATAACTTAATAAAGGACAGAAAAGAGGTAGAAGAAACTTATGTTTGCCATACTTTGTGTGCGAGTCTTAATAATTAGTGCACATTTATTAAGACATCTTTTATATTTTCCTTATTTATTCTGTATGACCCATGGGGCTTTGTGTTTATAAACAAATGTATTGCTAAAGCTACATAATTCAACAAGATAACATAATGTTGTTTATGAAATGAAAAAACAAAATGCTTTTACCTAGATCTAAGTTCCACAATGTATAATTCAAAATGAATTATCTTGGACCAGGAGAGATAGAGGCTGTAAGGGTTAGTGCATGAATTCTTGTTAGGGTATTCAATAGCAAGACTACCATGGGGCCATCATCAGTAGAGGACTATTTAATTATCAAAACATCTGTTCTGGGAGAGACTGCAAGCACAGAAAGAAAAAAAACTTCAATAGTTAATCCAATCATACATAGGTTTGTTAGAGATGATCATGGTACAGTGTCTGCTTTTAACAGGTGTTCTTACAAAAAAGTAACATAATTATTTAGAAATACATTCAATCTTTCACAGATATTTGTGGAGTCATACAACCACAGAAGGTCAGGTCAGGAGAAATATATAATAGACCAGCACATCTGTTTAACATGTGGGTGACTTGCCCAAGAATCAAACTCACATCATTCTTAATGATAAGAAACTAGGAGCTTTCCCACAAAGATCAGAAGCAAGGTCATGACATCCTCCCTTACCACTCTTTAAATATCATACTGGAAGTCATAGCTAATGCAGTAGGAAAAAAAAAAGAAATAAGAGACATAGATTTGGAAGAAGGAAATAACTCTGTTCTTGTTGACAGATATAACATGATTATATACATAGAAAATCCAAATGAATTGACAAAACAAAAACCAAACCAAACAAAAAATCTTCTGGAACTAAAAGTAACTATAGCACAGTTGTAGGATACAAGGTTAATGTACAAAAGCTGACTGTTTTCCTATATACCACCAATGAACCAGTGACAAAACACTATCATTTACATTAGTAACCAAATAATGCAATACTTAATTATAAATCTAAATCTAACAGAAAATGTAAATATGTACAAGATCTATATGAGGAAATCTAAAAACACTAGTGAAACATATCAAAGTAGAAGTAAATAAATGGAAAGACTGTTTATGTTCATGGATAGAAATACAATATTGTTAAGATGTCAATTATTCCCAATTTGATCTATAGATTCAGTGAGACTCCAATAAATCTCAGCAAGTTATTTTCTAGAACAGAGAAACTTATTCTTAAGTGTATGGACAGGCAAAAGAGTCTAGAATAGCCAACTCAATATTAAAAGAAAAGAGCAAAGTGGAAGTATGGACACTACCCAGCTCTGCAACTTACTATAAAGCTGCCTTGATCAAGATGGTATGGTAGGTATTGGTGAAAGATAGATAAATAGATTAATGAAACAGAAGAGAGAGCCCATGAAATAGACTTACATTAATATGATCAATTGGTCATTGACAAAGGACCAAAAACAATACAGTGAAGAAAAAGTCTTTTAGACAAATGGTGTTGGAACAGCTGGAAATCAATATGACACAGATCCGTTAGACACAGATCTTACACCCTTTACACAAATGAACTCAAATTGGATTATATTCCTAAATGTAAAATGTAAAACTATATGAACCCATAGAAGACAACGAAGGAGAAAGCTTAGATGACATTGGCTATGGTGATGACTTTTTAAGTAGAACACCAAAGGCACAGACCATGAATAAAATAATTGATAAGCCAGGCTTTTCAAAAAATTAAACACGTTTGTTATGTGAAAGACACTATCTAGAGAATGGAAAGACAAGCAGCAGCGACTCTCATTCATTGCTGGTGGAAATGCAAATTGCTACATCCACTACCACTATGGAAGACAGTTTGACAGTCTCTCACAAATCCAGCAAATATGCTTCTTGGTATTACCTAAATAAATTAAAAATTTATATCCATACATAAATCTACACATCAGTGTTTATAGCCCCTTTATTTATAATAGCCAAAACATGGACCCAGCCAAGATAACCTTCAGTAGGTGAATGAATACATTGTGGGCATCCAGAAAATGAAAAAAATAAAATAAAATAAAATTCTGTGCTTAAAACAAAATGAGCTATAGAACCATGAAAAGAAAATATAAAATAAATGCATATTGTTAAGTGAAATAAGCCAATCTGAAAAGGCTGCATATAGTATGATTCCAGCTATACAACATTCTAGAAAAGGCAAAACCATGGGAAAGGTAAAAAGATCAGTGGTTGTCAAGGAATAGTGGGGAGGGAGGGATGAATAGTCAAAGCATAGAAAATGTTTAACGCAGTGAAACAACTGTGCATAATGCTATACCAGTGGACACATGCTATTATACTTTTGTTCAAACGCATAGACTGTACAATTCCAAGAGTGAACCCTCATTTTAAGTATGGCTCTTGGGTGATAATGATATGTCAATGTGAAACCAGAAGAGTTCCCTTATCCCTCTCACAGTGTGTGCGATGACGGTATGACTTGCTTTTTCGGTGCCCCGCAACTCAAACCCCTAGGGGGATCATGCAGACGGGCAGGTCATGAGAAGCGAGGGCCCTGACCCCAAGGCAGCATCTAGGATTGAGTGCTTACAGCTCCTGAAGCCCCAGTGGGCGTATGTTACAGTGCTCCCTTTCTGTTTAGCCACCTGCAGTTGGCTTGTGTTAATCAGCTCAATTAGACCTTCTGCCTTATCACAAGGACAGAGGGCCTTCTGGATCCCAGGTTCTTGCCTTGGTGTACCAGAAAGATCAGATCACACATGGGCTTGGGGAATGAGTGTAAGGTTTTATTGAGTGGTAGAGGTAGCACTCAGCAGATGGATGGGGAGACAGAAGGGGGAAGGAGTGGGAAGATGGTCTTCCCCTGGAGTCAGCCACTTAGTGGCTAGGCTCTCCTCTGACTGCCCTTTGCCAAATTTCCCTAGGCATCAGCATTGTTACCTTTGATGGCCTGTCGACGTGTATGTTCTTCTGCCGCTGTGTTCCTCTTGATGTCCAGCCGCTTGTGTCTGTGCCCGCTAGGGTCTCAGAGCTTTTATAGGCACAGGATGGGGGACGTCACGGCCAGGGTGGTCTTTGAAAATGCAACATTTGGGCGCCAAAACAGGAGTGCCTGTCCACACCTAGTCCGTGGGCACAGGCCCAAGGGTGGAGCCCTCACCAGGGACCTTGCCTTTCTCTACCCAGCACTTTCCTGCCCCCCTCCAGTATCAAATGTAGGTTCATCAGTTGTAACAAATGTCCCACTTTGGTGAGGAATGTTTAATGGAGGAATGTTTAATGGAAAGGGGTGTATAGGAACTCTCTGTGCCTTCCACTAAATTTTGCTGTGAACCTAAAACTGTCTCCCAAAATTAATTATATTTAAAAAGATATAAGTTCATCAATTCAAAAGCAATGAGGGAAAAGACAACTAGAGACACAAAATGTTAGCAAAATTATGAGGTAGTGACATGGATTTATGAGAGACTAGCTGAATTTCTAGGACATAGTATGATGGAATTTAAGCCTGGAAAGAGATAATTTAAAAGTAAAAAGCGGGCCGGGCGCGGTGGCACACGCCTGTAATCCCAGCACTTTGGGAGGCTGAAGCAGGCGGATCACGAGGTCAGGAGATCGAGACCATCCTGGCTAACATGGTGAAACCCCGTCTCTACTAAAAAATACAAAAAAATTGGCCAGGCGTGGTGGTGGGAGCCCGAGGCAGGAGAATGGCGTGAACCCGGGAGGCGGAGCTTGCAGTGAGCCAAGATCTCGCCACTGCACTCCAGCCTGGGTGACAGAGCGAGACTCAGTCTCAAACAAAAACAAAAACAAACAAACAGAAAAGAGAGAGAGAGAAAAGAAAAGAAAAAAGCGGGATGATTCATTCTGAAATCTCAGTAAATGCTCAAAAATCCGAACTATTGTGTACCTTTGTAAGGTGACGGGGGCAATGATGGGGCTAAAATAGGAAAATTGGTTGAAAAGGTACAAAAGAAGCAGACTGATTCTTAGTGTGATTTTTCCCACCCTGCCACCAGATGACTACTTCTCCAGCATAAAATGACAGTTTGCTAACTAAATAGGTTGAACCAGAGAAAATGAATACCAAGAGGAAAATTAAACAAAATATGAAAACTGAATGTGAGATATCTCCAGTCATCTTTCTCTCGCTGCCTCTAGCAAACTGCCACAGATTCACCTACAATCCCCCACCTCAGAGCATCCCTTTTCTGGGGGAAACGGAGCAGCATAATGAGGACATAGAGATAATCACCTCCAGTGAAAAGCAAGGTTCACGTGAAATCCCCCAGTAGAAAAATCCTCCACTTGGCAAGTCCCCCTGTCTCCATATGTTTAGTGATTCCACTATAATTTTAGTAGTTGGGTTGTGAATATTAATAGACAACTAAAAATTACTTCTCACTTAAACATACCTCTAATATAAAATATAGAGCCCAAAACAGCAGCAGCAAATTACAAAAAAAAAAGGCTTATTAGAAATAAAGAAATATAGGAAGTTATCACCAACCAACCATGTGTTATTAACATGCTCAGAAAGAAGTGAAATGGTATAGTGGCCAGCAATAAAATGGGAATGTGAAAATAAGAAATAATCACTTAATTAAAATGTACTTGTGGAATTAAATTATGGTGAAAGAAATTTTGTGAAAAAGGCTTGTGATCAACTTATGAAAACCTTCCAATATATAAAACAACAAATGTAAACATAGAGAACAGGAAAACAAATAGTAAGATGTTCAGAGGGTTGGTTCAGGAAGTCCAACTTCCTAATAATATCGATGAAGGAGTGAGAAAAGAGCAAGAAAATAGAAAATGTGGTGAGAATAAATACTTTTTTAAAACTGAAGAGTTTAAGGTTTGAAATTTTAAAGAGTTCACTGCCTTTCCAGTATAATAAATACAGGCAAATAAAATTGCACTACAAAACTTGCCATAGTAAATTTCAGACAACTGGTAATAAGGACAAAAATTTTAAAAACTTTTAGATATAAAAAAGACCATTTAAATTTAATATCAGAGTGGATATGATCTTCTCAATTGCACAGGAAGCTATTAGACAATGGAAAAACCTGAACATATTTTAAGAAAACCAGTATAGAACAACACCAAACAAAATTTTCAATAAAGTGTGGAGATATTTGACTACAAGTTTTCAAAAAGGTTACGTTCTATGTACACTCTTTCAGTAACTTCTGTGAGGTGGGTCACATTAAAAAGGGGAAATAAACAAAATAAGGATACAGAATCTAGAAATGGGTATCCCATATCTGAGGAGAAAGGTGAGGAAAGTTGCCATGTTAATGTGTAAAAGGGAATCCTAAGAGTAATCTGTCACAGGCCTAGAGAACAAAGAGTTGCCATTAGGATGGTTTAACTCAGGTGAGCAGAAGAGATGCTTCCAAGTTTTCCCAATGTGTTCAACAGTTTTCCAGGGATGCCTGCCTTTAGGAGTATAATAGTGGTGATAACATAAAATATTTTATTGAGTATGTGAAAATAATGCCAGTTATTATTCCAGGTCATTAAAATTATGTAATAAATATAATCAAAGGATGGTTTATGATCAGTCATGACATTATTCGAGAAAAAGTAAGAGAAAAGTGAATTGGGATCTTCTGGGGACAGGAAGCATGTGTAGTGGGGAAGAGACAGGAGGGAACTGCATCCTCGAATTCTAAGTAGAAGTCAGGAGATAATTTCAAATATTTAAGAAGACAATAGACCGGGCACGGTGGCTCACGCCTGTAATCCCAGCACTTTGGGGGCCAAGGCAGGCGGATCGCGAGGTCAGGAGCTCGAGACCACCCTGGCCAACATGGTGATACCCCATCTCTACTAAAAATACAAAAATTACAGCACTTTGGGAGGCAGAGGCAGGCGGATCACGAGGTCAGGAGATTGAGACCATCCTGGCTAACACAGTGAAACCCTGTCTCTACTGAAAATATAAAAAAATTAGCCGTGAGTAATGGCACGTGACTCTAGTCCCAGCTACTCGGGAGCCTGAGACAAGAGAATCGCTTAAACCTAGGAGGCGGAGATTGCCGTGAGCCGAGATTGCTCCTGTGCATTCCAGCCTGGGCAACAGAGTGAGACTCCGTCTCAAAAAAGAAAAAAAAAAAAAAGAAGAAGAAAAAAAGACAATAAATGGTATTTAAAGATTTTTATTTAAAAATATGCAGGTAACTATAAGGAGGATTACATTGTTGCCTCTATTTTTCTTTTTTTTTGCTTTTTAAAATTTTATTTATTTTTTAATTACACTTTAAGTTCTAGGGTACATGTGCACAATATGCAGATTTGTTACATAGGTATATATGTGCCATGTTGGTTTGCTGCACTCATTAACTCGTCATTTACATTAGGTATTTCCCCTAATGCTATCCCTCCCCCTGCCTCCCACCCCACAACAGGCCCTGGGGTGTGATGTCCCCCGCCCTGTGTCCAAGTGTTCTCATTGTTCAGTTCCCACCTATAATTGAGAATATGTGGTGTTTGGTTTTCTGTCCTTGTGACAGTTTGCTGAGAATGATGGTTTCCAGCTTCATCCATGTCCCTACAAAGGACATGAACTCATCCTTTTTTATGTGTATATGTGCCACATTTTCTTAATCCACTCTATCACTGAGGGACATTTGGGTTACTTCCAAGTCTTTGCTATTGTGAATAGTGCCACAATAAACATACATGTGCATGTGTCTTTATAGTAGCATGATTTATAATCCTTTGGGTATATACCCAGTAATGGGATCACTGGGTCAAATGGTATTTCTAGTTCTAGATCCTTGAGGAATTGCCACTCCACAATGGTTGAACTAGTTTACAGTCCCACCAACAGTGTAAAAGTGTTCCTACTTCTCCACATCCTCTCCAGCACCTGTTGTTTCCTGACTTTTTAATGATGGCCATTCTAACTGGTGTGAGATGGTATCTCATTGCAGTTTTGATTTGCATTTCTCTGATGGCCAGTGATGATGAGCATTTTTTCATGTGTATTTTGGCTGCATAAATGTCTTCTTTTGAGAAGTGTCTGTTCATATCCTTTGCCCACTTTTTGATGGGGTTGTTTGTTTTTCTTTCTTGTAAATTTGTTTAAGTTCTTTGTAGATTCTGGGTATTAACCCTTTGTCAGATGGGTAGATTGCAAAATTTTTCTCCCATTCTGTAGGTTTCCTATTCCCTCTGATGGTAGCTTCTTTTGCTGTGCAGAAGCTCTTTAGTTTAATTAGATCCCATTTGTCTATTCTGGCTTTTGTTTCCATTGCTTTTGGTGTTTTAGAGATGAAGCCTTGCCCATGCCTACGTCCTAAATGCTATTGCCTAGGTTTTCTTCTAGGGATTTTATGGCTTTAGGTCTGACATTTAAGTCTTTAATCCTCTTGAATTAATTTTTGTATAAGTTGTAAGAAAGGGATCCAGTTTCAGCTTTCCACATATGGCTAGCCAGTTTTCCCAGCACCATTTATTAAATAGGGAATCCTTTCCCCATTTCTTGTTTTTGTCAGGTTTGTCAAAGATCAGATGGTTGTAGATGTGTGGTGTTATTTCTGAGGCCTGTGTTCTGTTCCATTTGTCTATATATCTGTTGTGGTACCAGTACCAGGCTGTTTTGGTTACTGTAGACTTGTAGTATAGTTTGAAGTCAGGTAGCGTGATGCCTTCAGCTTTGTTCTTTTGGCTTAGGATTGTCTTGGCAATGCAGGCTCTTTTTTGGTTCCATATGAACTTTAAAGTAGTTTTTTCCAATTCTGTGAAGAAAGTCATTGGTAGCTTGATGGGGATGCCATTGAATCTATAAATTACCTTTGGCCGTAGGGCCATTTTCATGAGATTGATCCTTTCTATCCATAAGCATGGAATGTTCTTCCATTTGTTTGTATCCTCTTTCATTTCATTGAGCAGTGTTTTGTAGTTCTTGAAGAGGTCCTTCACATCCCTTGTAAGCTGTATTCCTAGGTATTTTATTCTCTTTGTAGCAATTGTGAATGGGAGTTCACTCATGATTTGTCTCTCTGATTGTCTGTTATTGGTGTATAGGAATGCTTGTGATTTTTGCACACTGATTTTGCATCCTGAGACTTTGATGAAGTTGCTTATCAGCTTAAGGAGATTTTGGGCTGAGACGATGGGGTTTTCTAAATATACGATCATGTCATCTATAAACAGGGACAATTTGACTTCCTCTTTTCCTAACTGAACACCCTTTATTTCTTTCTCTCGTGTGATTGCCCTGGCCAGAACTTCCAACACTATGTTGAATAGGAGTGGTGAGAGAGGGCATCATTATCTTGTGCCAGTTTTCAAAGGGAATCCTTACAGTTATTTCCTAAGAAAAAAACTGAAGCATGATAGTCTCATTTCTTATTAAAAGCCTAGTGGAAACAATTGATTTTAAAAATTTCTTGAATATATCAATTTATTTAAAATAACCATTTGAAAATTGTACACTATTATGACAGAAATGTTTAATATATTTCAAAACAAATGCTAATGAGGGCACTATATTTCAAAAGTATAAAATACTGATGAAGAGGTGGTTGGGGGAATTTATCTTGGAAAACATACAATTAACAAGTAAACATATTAAAAAGTACTGAGTCTAGGATTTATCCAACAATGTTAGAAGAGGAAACACAAATAAATTTCCAGAATAAAGTAACTTAGATAAATTAGTTCAACAGCATCAAAAGAAAGAATGATGTTTATTTTCTAGAAACTGGCTGAAAATGTGAAATAATACTAATAAAAATAAACTTCTCTTGAGATCCATGAAGAAAAACAGTGAAAATATTTACAATTAGGAACTGAGAAACTTATAGAAAAATTAGAGACAAAATAAAACATTATACAAAAATTTAATTTTTTTGTATATTTTTATGCAAAATGCAATTTTCGTCCTATGAAATAAATAATGAGCTATTATTAATTAAGATTGGAAACTTTTTTAAATGTAGGATATTAAAATTTGTCAATATTGATTACAATTAAAAATAAAACAATAGATTTATAACCACAGGTGCTGAAATATATTTATTGAAATGATGTAATGATTTTTCAGAAAAATATAGAAAACTAGGAATAAAAAGAAGCTTCATAATCTCAATAACAAATGCTTACAAAAATATCAACAAATACACTTTATGTGATAGAACTTTAAAAGCATTTCTTGGGAAGTTGGTAGCAAGAAAAAGATGTTACATTTCCTGTCTCTGGACAAGTACATGATTTTCAACAGGGGCTGGGGAGAAGTTAGAAGACAAGATTAGCTCAGAGCCAGACCCCTCCACATGTAAGAATTTGATGTATTACTGAAATGGCACTATAAAACAAATAGTTATTAAAAGTAAAAACTGCCCAGGTGCGGTGGCTCATGCCTGTAATCCCAGCACTTTGGGAGGCCGAGGAGGGCGGATCACGAGGTCAAGAGATTGAGACCATCCCGGCCAGCATGGTGAAACCCCATCTCTACTAAAAATACAAAAATTAGCTGGGCGTGGTGGCATATGCCTGTAGTCCCAGCTGCTCAGAAGGCTGAGGCAGGAGAATCGCTTGAACCCAGGAGGCAGAGGTTGCAGTGAGCCAAGATCGTGCCACTGCACTCCAACCAGGCAACAAAGTGAGACTCTGTCTCAAAAAAAAAAAAAAAAAAAAAAGTAAAAACTTCAAAATTTGCTTGGGAAAGTTGCTTATAAATATATATAAATATGAAGTAAGACTTCTACCCCGCATTATAATGAACAATTATTCTAGGTAAATTAACTATCTACATAAGAAATAATGTTTAAACTTTGAAAAAAAAAGGTGGAGAATTAAATATTTATATTGTGAGCATAGTGAAGTATTTCTTAAGCAAAAGACATGAAAAGCATACATCTGAAAGGAAAGGATTCAAGAACTTGAGCATATTAAACTTTAAAACTTCTTTGACATAAACTACTGCATAAGACATTTAAAGACACCAAAGAAAGAAAAAAGATGCTTGCAATGTATATGACAAAAATAAATTAGTATTAACTTTATATTTAAAATTATATCAATCAATAGAAAAAAGCAATACACAGAGACAAAAGATTATTTGTAATTTGTTCACAATGAGGGGGTCTAAATCATGATAACCAATAAAATATTTTCCACATGAGCAGTAGTAATGTAAATCAAAATCACAATGAGATATCACTTGACACTTTTCACGTTGGCAAAATTAGAAGTCTGACTTCACCATGTGTTGATAAAGTTTCAAAACAATGAAAACTCAACATAAATCACTGTTAGAATTTTAAATGTGTTTCTGACACTTTAATCATTTTCACAATATCTAACATGGTTGAGGGTGAACAGTTCTACCCCTAGGAGAAATTCTGGTGATGCACAAAAGAGATCCATACAAAGGATCCTTATTCTAGGATTACTTTTAAGGGCAACAAATGTCTCCCTAGATCTTACTCAGCTCCTATACATTTCTTAAGAAACAAACAAATCAGTTAGTTACACAATTTTAAAAAATCGGTGAAAATTTTATAACTCTCTGACTTCCTAGGGCATGATATTTCTCTTTTTGTCATCTAGCCCTCTAAATGGAATCCAAAAATCACTCATGATTCTCTCCAAAAGAACTGCTCGTTATCACAGTAGTACCTAAACGTGTCCAGATTTAGAATCACCTGCAGTCTTTGGTAAAAGAGAATTGCCCTTCCATTATCACTAGAGTAAGTGGTTCTTTGTTGGGACTTAAACAAGCAGCTCAGGTAATTTGTTTTGACTAATTCCTTTAATTGCTTTGCATCGTGTCTCCATGGACAGGCACCAAAGCCCAGAATGTAGACATTCTCTGAATGTCACGTGGTTGAGTTTTTGGATCACAAGACACACTCACCACATGCCTCATCTCAGAACTTCTCACAGAGTGGCAGTGATGATGACAGTCAAAGCCATCATAGAAAACACAATGAGGGAAATGACAGCAATATGTTAGCACTTCATTCTTTGCTCTTAACTGAGAAAAAAGGAAATAACCCAAAATCGATTAACCTATTTATACTGGAGGTTGCAATTTTTTTGAATTTTTGCATAAGTGAAAAATCAGACCTTGGTAATAATCTTGAGCAGCAGCATATAAATAACTCCAACATACATAGCGTTCCAATAATGGAACACTAGGCATAAGTGGGTTAATGGGGACAGGGAGAATGGTGCTGAAAAAGCAGGGCGGGGAAAACACCTAATGCTGAAAGAGAAGCTGAGAGGACAACTTCATTAAGGATTTTTAAAGGGATAGTATTTTTTTTCTTCAAAGGCAATTCAGTTGCTTGTTTTTTTTTTTACGTGCATGTCATAGTCCATTCCCTAGCCATCTCCACTTCCTCGTTTATACTATTTGTTGTTCTTCTGAAAGATAGGAGTGTTCATTATTTTTGCAAATTACGGTGGTTGCTTCTATTTCAAAAAATATGTTAATTGTGCCTGCAGTCAAGGATCTTCAAGCATAGTTAACTGGACAGGTTGTCAGTGAAAGAACTACAGGAAAACAATGTCCTTAATTCCATGGGGATGAGGACTCAGGTATCCACTGAAAATATGCATCCCAGAGCTAAGCATAATCTAAAGGGTCATGTCAGCAATGCCCACAATAACAAAAAAAAAGTGCTCTTTGAAATCAGTTAATTAGTTAAGTATCCTATGGACACAAAAAATATTACTCTGTGCAAGGAACATATATTTTCTTAAAATTACTGGAGTTCTGTAGCAGAAATTGACTGAAGCGCAAAAGAAAGATGACGAAATTTTAGCTCCATCTCTTCCCGACTCTTCAGTCTTCATTAGTTGAACTCCTCTTCCACAGTTTTCACATTACCAGAGGTTGCAAATTTTTTTGAATTTTTTATAAGTGAAAAATCAGACCTTGGCAGTGACCTTGAGCCGTAGGATATAATGTGTTACGTTGTGCCCATCATGGAGTGATCATAAAAATTGAAGAAAATGCGTGCAAAGTACTCAGTGCAATGCCAAGAAGGTGTTCTTGAAATACAAGCTACCATTATCATGATATGGAAACTATGCTAGTCCAGAAGTCAAAAGAACTGCATAATTTTCCTAACACTTTTGTATGCTCTTGGAACATGTCCAGTCCCTACACAACTCTCTCATGGAAGATGAGAAGGATGGATTGGGTCTCTTCTTGCAAAAGCCAGAGTACCAAGCAACAGAGAGACCCTAGCTACAAAAGAATCACCTATGGGATTTTAGAAAACATAGCATGCTGGCAATTGGGCATTTATTTGCCTGCTCACCTTATTAGTGTCTTCTTGTGTTTAAGTAATTTCTGACCCTGACAAATGTCATTCAGTGCCTCCCAATCAATCATCTGTCTGGCTTTGACTGGGCTAGGTCAGACTGGATATTCCTCGGACAGTGCAACACTCTGTCTCAGGGAAGGCAGACAAAAACACTACAGATCTATTGCTGCCACAGTAATTTCATTGCCGATGGCCAGTAATTGACCTAGGAAATGGCATATAAATCAGCTGTGGCAATGAGATGTGAGGTGAATGGATTCTGAGACATATTTTCATCGCAGAACAAAATGGAAACTGTGAGGAGAGAACCCACTGACATCTTTTCTCCTTGCCTTGAAATTGATATTGGGGTTGGAGATGTTGCTTGAAGCATCACAGTTATATTGGGAGCAGGAGGTAGGTGACAAGCTGAAAGGGTGAGTGGAACAGAATGAACGAGAGACCATTGCTGCACTAAACCTGGATCCTACATTCAGGCTTATTATGTGAGGTAACTTGAGGTCTTTATATTTAAACCTAAATCCATTACAAAATTCTACTGTAAGACCCAACCTCTTTCTATAGCCTCAGAGGACAGATAACCACTTTTCATAAGCTTCTCTTGCTGTGAGGGCATGGGCACAGGATCTAGTCGTCTCAGCCACAAACCGGCTGCATCCACCTAATTCTTCAATCTGGAATTATTGGCACAATGAAGCAGGCAGGAGAGAATTCATGAACTTTCCGGGCCTTCGGCAGCAGCCGTGGATCCCATTTGCGGGCACTGGGGACTCTGGAGCAGTGGTTGGCTGTGAAGTGCATTCCCTGTGGTCCTCTCTGCTCTGTGTCACTGCGAGCTTCTGAAGTTTGCTTCTTCAGCATTTCTCAAGATCTAAGAACTTCCAATTATCCTTTTAATATACTCCCTTTTGCTAAAGTTAGCCTGCGTTGGTTTCAACTGTTTGGAAGTGACAATCATGATTGATACATAAATATTCTTGGGCAAAGTTTGTGGTGGTTTATGGTGGGACTCAGGAGCAGGCGTTCTTAAAAGATCCCCATGTGGTTCAGATTCTCAGCTGAAACTGAAGCTCACTGAACAAGGTGACCTCTCAGGGAATTTTTCAGTGTTGAAATTGTTTCAATTTCTGTTTCATGCTTTTCAGATACAGATGAGATGCTCATTTTCAAACCCCTGATGAGCAAAGCCAGCCTTTGGTGAACTCCCAGTTTATCTAAGTTTCTTTTAAGAGGCAGCTTAGGCTCCAGCTATTTCTCATGCCATTCTTAGCATCTTGTGATCTGAAGCTCACCTGCATTCAACTTTCTCACAGTGCACAAATGCCCCCATTCTCTGATCCTTATGAAAAGCATTCCTTTGAACCAAAGAATCTAATAGCAATCATTCACTTTTTAGTCTGAATGCAAGCCATTTTTTTTTTCTCTTAAAAACATTCACATTTAGTTTTCTATTTCAACGTGGAAAACTGATGTTCCGTCTGGAGAAATGTGAACACCATGAATATAAAATGAATGGCTTAATTTGTGAATAGGAAGTTTAATTCCAGTTTCCAGGAAGTTGGACAGATGTTTACTTATCTTACCCAGGAATAAAGAAAGATGTTCTAAGATGGGGTATACAAATGACTAAATTTGAAACTATTTTTAGATATTTGAAGGGATGCCTGATAAAATCAATAATGGGTTGTATTTTGGACCAAGATCAATGGGTAAATATGACAAGCACATTTATTTTCACTTAAAAAAGGGGGAAAATTAGCTTTTACTGAATATATCTGGATTTAAAACCGGTAAATATAAAGCGCCAGAAAAGCTCATGTTTTATTAACCACAGTATCTCGATTTGGAAAGAGCTGAAATGTTCTCCAGGTTACTGTCACTCATTTAGAAGCCTTTTGTGAAAGAAACTATTCACTAGTGAACCTGCCCTCTGCATAGACATTATGATAGACTTCGTTTCTTTATGTTCTCATAATAAGTTTGTGAAGTGAGTAATACCTATGCATTGCTCAGATGAGAACCCCAAGGTTCAGAGAGTTTTGTTAGTTCATGAGTACGCAACATATAAATGGCAGTACAGCTGGAACTCAAACTCATGCCCTGAAAGCCAGTGTTTCCTACAACCCTTTACAGTCATATTTTAAGAGAAAAAATTTCTAGGAAGCATTCCCAGGAGCAATGAGTTCCATGGAATTAGAAATTTATAAATGGAGGCCCCCTTGGCTTGATAAATTTAATAGTCTTTATCACCACTGAGAAATTAAACCTGTTCCTTGAGGACCTGTGCTGTGTCTGGACATAGTGAAGAAACCTCGTTCCTCTAGGCAGAGCCTGGGAAGCCCCATGTGCCTCTGTGCGTGGATAGACTCTCCTCCTGGCCTGGGATGAATCTGTAGAAAGCTGATGTTCCATGTGATATAAATGCCTTTAGGACCAGACTGCATCCTCTTCATTTGTTTCACAACATTTATCAAGTGTCTGACATAGAAATGCTGCTCAGTAAATATTTGTGGAGTCCCTCACAGCCAAAGGCAGAGTTCTCAATAAAGTAAAAACTGCAAATGTTGTGTGGCAATGTCTTCTTGCCCTGTGTGTTTCCAGATCTGAAAGAACTGATGTCAGCACACGCCATTCATTCTCAGCATTTGAATCTTGCTGCACCTTCTGATGCAGCCTTAGGAAATATATAGAATTTTTCAGAATGAATACCATGTAAAGTTGAAAAATCATCTCTTTTTTTTACCCAAAGCAGTTGCTGACAATCCTTGCCAAGTTGAGAGATATTGAAACCCCAGATATTGATGTGAAACATTAGAAAATTATTCTGCCAGGAATCCTTCCTGATGAACAATTAAATCTCATTCTTACTCTGAAATTATAGAAATAAGTTTAACAATTGCTCTAAACTTCCTTTTTTAGAGTATCTTCTAGGGCAACAATTTAGTAGAAAAGTAACTGCATGTTGTTATTTGAGAAATTCTGCCATTGTGAATTATCAATATGTTCAGTGGAACATTGTTCATTGAAGACAATGAAGGCCATTTCATAAAGACAATAAAACAGCATTTATGAAGTGACTTCCCTTGGGAATTCAGTAGAGTGACTACAGGCTTTGCAAATCAGCAACACTTGGCTCACATCTTCTGCTGACACGTATAAGTTAGGTGGTTCCTTCAGCAGGTGTGATTTTTCTGCATCCACAGAGTTACAATAATGATATTTCCCTCACCCATATGCTACATGTTTAAATGAGGTTATGTGCATGTGTAATCGTGAGTATAATTTTAAGACATGCAATTTTTGACCAACACTACTTTCTCACATTGTGAAGTAAAATAATATCAATTTGTTGATGTTACTTTGTGGTTAGATAGAGATAAGATGACATAAGAGGGGCAGCCTGTGCTGTGTGACCTTGGATGGGTCATATAATCTTTTAGAATCCCAGGTTTTCTGTCTATGAAGGACAAGAGTTACACATTTTCATGGTTAGTGTGTGTCATTAACCCAAAACCTAATACAAAGCAGGGTTGTAAGAAAGACCTGCTTTAACTGGCTGACTGTAGTCAAATACAGTCATCCCTCAGCATCCATGGGTAATTGGTTCCAGGACCCACACAGATACCAAAATCTATGAATGCTGAATTCTCTCATATAAAACGGCATTGTATTTCCATATAACCTATGCACTTTCTCCACACATAGAGATTGCTTATAATTCCTAGTACAATGTGAATGCCATGTAAATAGTAGTTATATTAAAGCAATAATGGCAAGGAAAAAAAGTCTGTCCATGTTCACTACAGATGCAAATATCCTTTTTAGTTTTATTTAGAATATGTTCCCTCTATGGTTGATTGAATCCGTGGACGTAGAACCCATGGATATGGAAACCTGACTACATATCACTGGTGGCATTGAGAAGCTCCTTTAGAGAAGCATCAGGTCTTTCTGAGAAGGCAGGTATGGCCTAATGGAGAGGGTCCTCATCAGAAAGCCAGTTTTCCACAATGGTCATCTTGACTCTGTTCTTTGTTGGTGCCATGATTTTATGCCTGCAAAGGCTACTGTCATTCTATTGGCTATAGCCAAGAATGTGGCATAGCTTACTGCAAATAGCAAAACTAGGCCGTTGTCTCTGTTAGAGACTTAAAAAGCTGAGCTTTTTAGATGGCTGTACCACTTCTTCAGTTATATTCTGTGGCAGCTCCTGCCAACACATGAAGATAATGAATTAAAAAAAACTCTTCTTAATGGATAGTTCAATACCCATTTTATTATTTTGTTGCAAAGGTCAATGAAATGTAAGATACACTAAGTGGTAGCTGTTCTGTAATTCTCTGCTTCAAGACTGGGGAAGTAGGAAACTTGTCGCACCTCCTAAGGCGATCATCTGCATGCCTTTCCATCCTATTTGTTTCACATTAGATATGAGTTACAACTCCTGATTATAATTAATTGTCCCAAAGGATGATCAGAAAACTAATTTCTAGTTAAAGAATGTCGAGGAACCATAAAAATGATGACATAGACACTGGTGTTTTATAAATAATAAAAATGAATACACCTAATTTTTATAGTTTTAAAATAAGATACTTTTCAAAAAAGGCCCTATAATAGTTTAAACCAAGCACTTTAACCCAATGCAAACTCTCCAGTCCACCATGGACAGATAATGCACTGTTTTGGTTTGGTTTTGTGTTTGTTTCTCTGTTTAATTATGCTAAGATCTAGCCATATTTCTAGCTATGCAAGAAAATCAAGAAGCATAGTAGTTATGAGCACAGGCTTGGGGATCAAAAAGATATATTCTAGAACCTCGATCTATCACCTAGAAATTCTGGGACCTTGAACAAGTTACTTATCCTTTGCAGTCTCAGTTTATCTATCTATACAATCAGGACAACAGCGAGTATTAAAGACAGATTCTGTGTAATTCAAATAAAATAATATATTTAGTATTTCTAGCTTAGTTCCTGGAATATAATAACTGCCAAACTGGTTTAATTATTATTGTTATTATCATTATTCTTATTGTAAACTTCATCACTATTAAGCAAGAATTTATAGTGGAAGCAAAGTAGGAAGGCAGGCAAGTATGAAGCTAATCTAGCCAATCTCCAGGTAATCCAAACCCCTGAAGCAAACATTAGCACAAGGAAAAGAGTGTATTATTACAAGACCTACTACAGCTTTATGATTATTAGACCTCAATAAGCATGTGACAGACACAAATGGACAGCTTTCATTTGTCCAGGGAAATGTGACCTGTGAAATGCATCTGGCTGGAAGGTTTTGCTTTTCAGCTGTGCACTTACATTATGGGGCCGGTCCTTCTGGTGTTACTCTACGTTGTATGCAAGTAATCAAATTTTCCTTTCCGTTAAAGATGCTCTTATTTTGTTCTCTAAATTCTTTGATTCTTTTTTGGTATAATAAACATCAGATATCAATAGGCAAATATTACTTAGATGAACTTTGCTGAATAATTGATTTCCTCAAAGCCCTAATACAATCGCTTAAGGACTATGTCTTAGAATGTTGACTTTCTCACCAATCACTTTTGGGGATTCCTTGGAGCAGATCTGTAATGTCAGCCTTGCTTCTTAAGTGTTTTTAAGAGATAGACTCTCGCTGTGTTGCGCAGGCTGGCTTTGAACTCATGTGTTGAAACAATCCTCCAGCCTCAGCCTTCCAAGTAGCTGGGACTACAGGTGCAAACTACTGTGCCTGGATGACATGAATAAACTCTGGAGTAGATTTTAAAAGGAGCAGGAAGGATAAATCCTCAATTAAAAGTGTATGAGGAACTTGGCTTGGCAGAATGCAATTATTCAATTTAGAAAAGGGCCAAGATATCAAGGTTAACAGCAACACCTGAAATGTACATGCACCCACGTTTGTCTTCAGACATGTATAATGATCACTTTCCTTCAGAATGCCAACACCCACTTTTAATCCTCAAGCCTCAAAGCGGAAAGAACTATGTGGAGTCAGCTCAATCCAGTTTTTCTGAAGCAAAGCTGGCATGTGGTTGAAATGCTTCAGGGACAAGATACGGTGTTCTCAAGGCTCATGGCACCAGATAGGAAAAAAAAAAAAACAAGAAAAAACCCTCCAATCTCAGAGATGAGGCACCTTCTGGAAACTCCTACTCTCAAGTGTCCAGAGAATGTTACTGACAATTTTTATTATTACAAATGTGTCCAGGCAAGATGGTATGTGATGTTCCCTTTGGGCTTCCCCTGGGCTAGGATGGGTGGGGGAGGATGTTGAAGAAGAGTTTATCAGGCTCTGTGGGACAATAGAGTTGATCCAGAGTGACCCCCCTTCTCCACTGTCGCCTCGTCATGGAGGTCATGATGGTGAGATATTAAAGGTCACTTTGAGAAAAAATATGAGGTCTTCATTATGAGGTACGTTAAAAGAGTTCTATAGTGGCCAGGTGCAGTGGCTCACACCTGTAATCCTAACACTTTGGGAGGCCAAGGTGGGTGGATCACAAGGTCAGGAGATCAAGACTATTCTGGCTAACACGGTAAAACCCCATCTCTACTAAAAATACAAAAAATTAGCTGGGCACGGTGGTGGGCGCCTGTAGTCCAAGCTACTCAGGAGGCTGAGGCAGGAGAATGGCATGAACCTGGGAGACGGAGCTTGCAGTGAGCCGAGATTGAGCCACTGCACTCCAGCCTGGGCAACAGAGCAAGACTCAGTCTCAAAAAAAAAAAAGAATTCTATAGTACCAAATCAAAGTTCCATAGGGACATCAGGGTCCAGCTGAAAGTTATAATTAATCAGGAAGGGGATGAGTAGATGCATTTCAGCTGGGAAATTGTAGCTGGGAGAATTACACTTGGCAAGCCATGATGTTATAATCTGCACAAGGCAATGAGTTGTGGCTGTATGATTTCAGGTGCCCTTACGTGTTACTGCAGAAGGAAAGAAAGCATCTCATCAGCTGCCAGCCAAAAAAAATAAGGAAAAGAAGGTGTGTTTGGATTGCTAATATGTATCAATGCCAGTGGGAGAGTCATAATATTTTTTCCCAAATGTTTTATGATGGTGGCTGGTACAAGACTAGATTCCAGAAGCCTCGATATTAATAGAGGGGCCTCCACTGAGACCAGGGATGACACAGAGGTCAGGGAAGTGGGAACTCCAGGTGCACTGCAAAACTCTCCAGGGAGGGTCAGGATGACAGCAAATCCAGAGAAACCAAGGCAGAGATCACTGCCCAAAAGATGTAGAGATGACAATCCTTCCTCTAGAGGCATGACAATAGACAATTTGGGATCAAATGGTAATGACAGAGTCTGGTCTTGAGGGTACTGGCCTCTGAGAGCTACTGTGACTGCTAACGATCTTTTTTCAGGATTGACAGGAATAAAAATTGTAGACACTTCAACCTAGCTGAATGTTGGAGCCCGGGGATAAACTAAGGTAGCTGTTTACCAGGCTCAATGAATAGGTACATTGATAGTAATTCTTTGCTAAGTACAGTAGTTATCCCTAATCTGAGAGGGATAACTCACGGTTCCCAGTGCATGTCTGAAACTGTGACTAAAACTAAACCCTATATGTGGGTTTACCATGCTTTTTTAATTTTGTATTTTTGGTTGACATGTCATAGTTGTACATATTTTGGGCATGTATGTGATATTTTGATACCTGTATACAATGCACAATGATCAAATAAGTGTAAACAGGACATCCAGCACCGCGAACATTTATTTTTGTTTTGGGAGCATTACAATTCCTCTCTTCTAGCTATTTTGAAATACACAATAAATTATTTTAACTATAATCTATCTACTATAATATCAAATACTAGAACTTAGTCCTTTTACTGTATGTTTGTATACTTTACCCAACTTCCCATCATACCCTGTTCCCTGCTTCCCTTCACAGACCATGGTAACCATCATTCAACTTTCTACCTACATTAGATCCTGTTTTGTTTTTTTGCTCCCACCTGTGAATGAGAACATGTGATGTTTATCTTTCTGTGGCTGGCTTATTTCAGTTAACATAATGACCTCCACCTCTATTCATGGTGCTGCAAATCGCAGAATGAAATAAGAATTTCATTCTTAATTGAAATAAGATTTCATTCTTATTGTTGCTGAATATTCCATTGTGTATATATACACCACGTTTTCATTATCCATTCATTCGTTGATGGATGCTTACGTTGATTCCGTATCTTGGCTATTGTGAATAGTCCTGCAATAAACATGGGGGTGCAGACATCTGTTTTATACTGAGTTCCATTCTTTCAGGTATATATCCAGTAGTGGAATTGATGGATTACATGGTCGTTCTATTTGTAGCTTTTTGAGGAACCGCTATTTTCCATAATAGCGACAGTACTTTACATTTCCATTAACATCGTAGGGGCATTCCCCTTTCTCTGCATCATCACAGTCATTTATTTTTTGTCTGTTTTGTAGTAGCCTTTCTAACTTGGATGAGATGATACTTCATTGTGATTTTTATTTGTGTTTCCCTGATGATTAGCAATGGTGAGCATTGGCCATTTGTATGTCTTCTTTTGAGAAATGTTTATTCAGGTCTTTTGCAAATTTTTAATCAAGTTATGTGTCTTTTTTTCTGTTGAGTTGTTTGAGTCCTGTGTACATTCTGGTTATTAATTCCTTATCACATGGATAATTTGCAAATATCTTCTCCCATTCTGTAGGTTGTCTCTTCACTTTATTAGTTGTTCCTTTGGGGAAAGGACAGTCTCTTTAAAAAATGGTGCTGGGGAAACTGGCTATCCATAGGCAGAAGAATGAAACTGGATCCCCATTTTACATTATATATAAAAATCAACTCAAAATAGATTAACAACTTAAATGTAAGTCTAAAACTATTAAACTGCTAGGAAAAATAAAAACATTGAGGAAACTCTATAGAACATTGGTCTGGGCAAATATTATTTTCTGTAAGACCTCAAAAGCATAGGCAACAAAAGCAAAAATAGACAAATGGGATTACATTGAGCTAGAAAAGTTTCTGCACAGTTCTAAATTTTTTCCATTTGATATCCAAGACAGCTACTAAGTGACTAATGGAGAAGGGGTGTGTACACAGCATGGATGAACTGGCCAAAGGGATGACTCATGTCCCAGGCGTGACAAAGCAGGAAGGCACGAGATTTCATTGTGCTACTCAGAATAAGACAGAATTTAAAACTTATGAATGGCTTGTTCCCATAATTTTCTATTTAATATTTTTGAACCACAGTTGACCATGAGTAAGTGAAATCATGAAAAGCAAAACCATGAATAAGGGAGGATTACTGTATTTGCTAACACTTCTTTTACATATACTACATTATTTTTAAAATTTAAAATTCCAAGAAGAATAAAAAATGGCAAGGTAATTATCAAATAATGTTAATATCTTATTAGAAGCAAATGAAAATTTACTACAGAGCCTTCTGACAAAAGCACAGAAGGTAAGAGAAAAATTTAATCATCTCCAGCCCCAAAATTATTTGAAAGCTTTTATGTTTCATTCTCCTACAACAAACACATACTACGTACAAACTTTAATATGATTATCTTCATGATTATTTAAGATAAAAGCTCAGGCATATAATAAAAAAGACATTCAATTTCTAGACTCAACATTTTCTTAAACTGTAGATGGTTAAATATTGGTTAGAAAATGTTTTTCAGGATTTATTGCTATGAATATTCATTTTCTCCTCTGGATTTTCTCCTATGGCTTCATACTCAGATTTATGCACTGTCTAGCTCACTCAAGTGGAGGGATTGATTTTATAATAGATTCATCTGTACAAATTAGAATTAACCCGAACAGGAAATATCTTAGGTTATTCTCCTCAGCTCCATGTTATAAATGTAGAGGCTAAGTTATATTAATATTTCAAGTTCAAACTAGATACCAGCTCCCAACAAAAAGTTAGGACAGACTATAGAGTGATGTCATTGCAGCGTATTGATGAGACTGTTTTGCATAAAATAATGCTGGTGACATTATGCTAAATATAAGATAGAAAATTACATATGTATATAGTGTACACTAGGTAACTATCCTATATGTGGCATGTAAACATCAAAATATTAATAGTCATTATCTGGGGCATAGGATAATGGTTGAATGTGATTACATTTATTATTATATTCTGTACCAATATTATTTTACTATTATAGTAAACAAAAATCAAAATTAAAAACTTTTAAATGACTGATAAAACTAGTATTTGAATCATGAATTGACAGATTAAATAAACCATATCTAAGGATATTAAATCTCACATTTCTCAACTGAAATGTGATTAGTTATGATAAGGTCTTGGCAGATGGTATGGCCTTAATACATGGTGATTTGCGCTTCATTTTTTATTACAGTTGCACACTCTAAACAATAGTAAGAAACTGTTTCAAAATATTTAAATAATAATGAAATGGATTATCGAAATGCCACTCAATTCTATAGATTTACAAGAGAAAAGAAATTCGCAGGCCACACCATCTTCCTCCTCATAAGCCCAGAGTTTTCAGCCTAGTACCAAGAAAGTATTCTGGAAAAAACAAATATATATCAAGCTGACACATTTTGAAGTGCTAATGGAAGCTATATGCAGTTATCAGCTTAGCATTCACATTTATTCAAGACTTTATTTAGATGATTGAAAGAAATTCACTTAAATGTGAAGAACTGTGAAACTAACTGGCAGATAAGATGAAATATGAGAAGTATTCCATCTATTTAGAGACCATATATTTTCCCTTAGATAGTAATATCCTCATTCTTAAAAGTTTGAATATTACCACTAAATGTTTCACAAAAATTTTGTTCTCCCACCAACCCAGAAAATGATCCACACTGATAAAAAAACAAGAGCTGCTTTCTGTATTGATACTTCTGTATAATATTAGTATACTTACTTAATTGTCCTAATGTGAGCAATTTGAACATTAGCAAATGCATGAAATATTTACTCAATTATTTTGCACCCAATGTTGTGAGATGTTTAGAATATAGAAATATAACACACAATTATTAAAATTCAGGTATTTTCAGTCTAATTACAGTGATAAGATGACCAACCTAGGTAGACTCATGAGTCTAAGGATGAGGAGGGCTTTAGAGAACATTTTCTTTTTGTTTGTTTTGTTTTGTTTTGAGATGGAGTCTCACTCTGTCATCTAGGCTGGAGTGTAGTGGTGCCATCTCGGCTCATTAAAACCTCCGCCTCTCAAGTTCAAGCAATTCTGCTGCCTCAGCCTCCCAAGTAGCTGGGATTACAGGCATGCACCACCACACGCCTGACTAATTTTTGTATTTTTAGTAGAGATGGGGTTTCACCATTTTAGCCAGGCTGGTCTCGAACTCCTAACCTCAAGTGATCCACCCACCTCAGCCTCTCAAAGTGCTGGGTGGCGTGAGCCACCGCGCCTGGCCTAGAGAACATCTTCTAGTTCAACAATTTATTGCAGTCCGTCTGTCAACCCATCACCCATTCCTCTTCCAAGAAAATACAATGAAGCTTCAAAAAAGGAGTGATGGGGAGTAGGTGAAGGGCCTGATAAAGTAAGGCATGGGTGAATCTTCTGGCTAAAGCAAAACAGAGAAAACAGAAAAAGCAGAGGGCAAGGAGGTAACCAAAATATGACATGAAAATGCACCAAATACTTCTAACATTGACAAGATTTGGTGACACAAATAAAGCCGCTTGTGAGGACCCAAATGTAATGTTTAAAATTACTTGAAAAAATATTATTCCATAAATGACGTATAGGAATGCTAAAATACCAGGAACAAATAAATATGAAGTACAGGTTTTGTTGTTTTTGTTATAAATATCACACCCTGTGGTAGACATATGAAAGCAGCATCATCTTTTTAATATTCTTTCTCCTTCTTGGAACTTGAAAACAAACAAACAAGCAAACAAGGTAATAAATGGATGAATTGATAATACTTGATTAGAAAGATAAATAGAATAAAAAATATCAGCTCTTTTACTATCAATGGAAAGTCATAGAGTTAAAAGTTCTGTAAAAGCAAGAAGTGGGCAGAAACCACAGGGAGAGAGAAACAGAAAAAGCTAAGAGAACCCTGTTGTTACCCAGCCCACCACTAACATCCTAAAGGTGGGGCTCACATTGAAATGCTGAATCTGTAATTCATGCCTAAAATAGCTAGAACTAGAGTTGCACATGATTACATTAAACTCAAACAGAAGCCACACAGGGAAGGTTGAAGGAAGGGGAAGAATAGAAAAGCCATTCAGAGAATGTCGAGGGCTTAGCAATAAGCAGCCGTTCTCGGTTTCATCAAAAATACACATGCTGTGGGTGGAAGCTGCCTTGAGGTACATTGGCTGCGCCCCTTCCTTGCAGTAACCAGTGACTACACTGGTAAGCACAGGACTGTGGCTGAAACATCCCAGGACATTGTGCAGCTCCCCAGCAATCTTATAGAGGAGCTACACAGGCGAGACGTAGTCTGTTTCTGAGGCTGTGGAGAGACACCCTTAGAGTTTGTGGAAGCTGCATGTGTGACCAGGCCTTTCAGGACCCTGAAGCTACTGCAAATCGCTAAGAAAAATCCAACTGATAAATAGACAAGCTTTCTAAAATAATTTATTAAAATATCAATACAAAGATACATGAAATAAAATGTGGAAACAGCAAACTAACCAATAGATGAAAGCCCATAAAGAAGAAATTCTACAAACACAAAACCTTCAATGAAGCCGTGATCTTTCTGAAGCATTACAAAGGATAAACAAAGGAACAAAGAGAAGAGGTAATAAAACCGAAGGAGAAATTGGAATTAAAGAAAAAGAGTATAGGAGACTAGTAAAGGGAAAAATTACCACTGAGAAGACAAAAACAATGATTGAAAAAGAGAGCATGCACTTGTGGACATCATAAAGGATTTAAAGGTTAGAAATAGGAAAAATAAAAAAATACTCTAATAAAAGTGTTTAAAATAACTAGAGAATATGTATGTTTTCCATACATATATGTATGTGATCTGAAAACTTAAACTATGCATATATTCTCAAATTATTATATTAGTAGTATATTCACACACACACATACACACACACACACACACACACACACACACATAATCCAGGCAACAAAATATCCAATATAGGTATAAATAGAATTTCCAAAGAAAAACCCTGCATGCATATAAATATGTAACACCACTGCACCACTATTGTTTAACACCATATTGTTCTGGAGGACTCAAATTGAACACTACAGCAAGAAAGTGAAGAAAGCTGGGGCGGGTAGGTGGATGATGGTTGATAAAGAAGAAATTGTCATTTTCACAGGAAATGTGATTTGGAGTATGGAGTAAGTCCAAATAAATAAGGATTACATTATTAAAATTAATAGAAGTTTAGCAGATTTGATGGGTAGAAATCGAAGTATATAATTAAACTGATTGCTGTACAGCTGTACATTAGCCTGTATAAGTTTGATAATTAATTGTCAAATATACATAATATGTGTGTTTACATTTTTATATGTGTAATCACCAACAGTAGCTTAAAATTTTCAAGTACCCAACAAGATAGTTCATTAAAAGTAGCAATACTACTCGAGGGAACATGAGAGATAGTGAATATTAAATATTAAATATCATCTAAATGAAAGATACACAAAGTTTGATGGATTGCATAAATCATGATTGAATAGAAGTCAATTATCTCTACATGATATATCAACTCAGTGTAATTCTGATAGAAAGCAGTAAGTTTTTTTTTTTGGTTTTGTTTTATTTACATGAGTATGCATGTTTGTAGAGCAGATTCTACAAATGTATATAGAAATATAGAGAACAAAACAGACATTCTTATACAATAAGAAAATGAAAGAATTATCTGCCAAACATTAATATCTATAATAAAGCTATAGTGATTAAGAGAAAGTGATATTGGCAATGGAATAAATAAATAAACCAGCTTAAAAGACTGGAGAGTGTAAACAGAAAAATACACACAAAGCAGAAGTGGCAATCTACAGCAGTGGATAGAAAGAGGCTTCTTTTTTTTCAGTAAGTAGTAATGGGGAAATTAAGTATCTCTATTTGTTAATAAAGTGAAATTGGATGCATTCTCCTTAACATGCCCAAAAATCAACTTCAGGTGGGTCATGGACTCAACTCTAAAAGGGGTAATTATAAACCTTTCAGGAAATCATGAAGAATCTCTGTATGATTTTGGGCTGAAGAAGAATATATTTAAGCAAGGTTCAGAAACAACTAACTTAAAGAAAACAACTGATAATTTTGACTACATTAAAAGCAAGGTTTAGTTGATGAAAAAATCAGAAATAAGAGGGGGACTTTACATAGAAAAAATACTTTAAAAAGCACAAGTAGGCATTTACTAAATGAGAAACTTCCTCTATAACTCCCTTAATGTACACAATAACTATATTAAAAATGTATTCAGACTCTTTGAAAATTGAAGAACCTAAAATTAACACTGCAAGATAACTTCACTACATAGAGACTGGCAAAACATATTTTTTAAACAAGAAAATAAAATAAATACTGATAATTTCAAATTATTGAAGAGGATATATGAGAACGGCAATTCCCAAGAACTTCTGGTGGAAGTACAAATTGATTCACCATTGTGGACAATAGTTTGACATTAAATAATATGACTGAATATATAATTGCTCAATAACTCAACAATTTAATTGCTAGGTAAGATCTCAAAGTAATGCACAAGCCTGCACACCAACACATACATTAAAATGTTCATAAAAGCATTGTTTCCATAGCTTGAAACAACTCATCTGGATGACTTTTCAGAAAATAATAAATAAATTGTGCAGTGTGCATACAAAGAAATAACATAGTGACAAATGTATAAACCAAATCTACCTGCAACAACATGGATGGAGCTCATCAAAATGGTAAAAAAGCAAGATATAAAGAATACAGTATTAAATAGAGTTAAAAGGCATGTATAACTACATTTTATTGTTTAGAAATAGACAAATAAGTGGAAAAACTATGAAAAAAAGCAAAGAAATAATCAAGTGAATGATGTAAAATGAATTCTTTAGAACAGCTGTTTTATCAGGTTCTAAAATAAAAGATGAATCTGCTGGTGTAGTTTGTTGCTTGTTGGTGAAACTCCAATTCTTTGCAAACTTCCTTAGCCTGCCCTTTTGTTTCATAAGAAATAATTTAGTCCTTTCCCATGTTAACAGTGAGTTTATATTATTTTTAACTGACAAGGGTAATCAATAAACCAACTAGAAGAATAATACTTGGATTAGTGTCTTGTATAATAATGCCAGAAAATAGTATTGTATAGTCATGTACCACATAATGATGTTTTGGTCAATGGCCAAACATAATGATATTTTGGTCAATGGCCACTCTACTCTCTGTTTCTGTAACTTTAATATTTTAGATTCTGCATATAAGTGTGATCATATTGTCTTCCTCTGACATATTTTATGTAACATAATGCTCTAGAGATTCACTTATATTGTTGCAAATAGGCAAATAATATCCAATCATATTCCATTCCATTTTAATGACTAATATTCCATTGCATTTGTAAACCACAATTGATGTATCCATTTATTTATTCATATAACATATATTGTTTCCATGTTTTGTAACTAGAATACAATTTTAAGAGAAAGAAAAACGGAAACACAGCATATGAAAATGTATGGGATGCAGGAAAGGCGGATCCAAGAAGGACATTTATAGCAATAAATGCTGCATTTAAAAAAATCCCAAATAAGCAACCTAACATTGTACCTCAAAGCACTAGAAAAATAACAAAGTAAGCCTAGAGTTAGCAAAAGAAAGAAAATAATGAAAAACAGAGTATAAATAAATAAAATATAAAATAAAAAAATTTAAAATAAAACAATAGTTTCTTTCAAAGATAAAATTTGCAAATATTTAGCCAGTATAAGTGAAATGAGAGATAACTGACATTAATAAAACTATAAATGAAAGGAGACATGATGACTGATTCCTCAGAAATAGAAATGATTATAAGAGACTGTTATAAGCAATTGTATGCCAATGCATTTGATAAAGTAGAAGAAATGAATAAATTACTAGAAACAGGCAGCTTATGAAGATTGAATTATGAAGAAATAGAAAATCTAAATGGGCCAATAATGAGTAAGGCAATTTAGTCAGCAATCAAAAATATCCCAATAAGCAAAAGCTCAGGATCTGATGGTTTTCCTGGTGAATTTTACCAAATATTTGAAGAATAATTAATACTAATTCTTCTTAAAATCATCCAAAAAATTGAAAAGGCAAGGACGTTTCCAGAATGATTTTAGGAGACCAGCATTATTCTGATACCAAAGCCAAACAAGCTCATAAAAAATTATGAGCCAATATCCCTGATGAACATACATGCAAACATCTCCACAAAATACTAACATATAAAATTTAAGAACACATTAAAACAATTATGCACCATGACCAAGTAGGGATTTACTCCTGGGATGCAAGGGTGGTTTAACATACACAAATCAATAAATGTGATGTACTACATTAACAGAATGAAGGACCAAAAACATATAATCATCATGATAGGGGAGCAGAAGAGCATCTGACAAATTTCAACACTCTTTCATGACAAGAAATGCTCAACAATTTGATTTAGAAATAACGTACGTCTACACAATAAAGGGCATATATGAAGAGCCCATAGCTAACATCATACTCTAAGGTGAACTGCTGATCATTTTTCCTTTAAATTCAAGAAAAAGACCAACATGTCCACTTTGGCAATTTCTATTCAATAGGCTTCTGGAAGTCTTAGCCAGAGCAATTAGACAAGAAAGATAAATAAAACGCAACCAAATTGCAAAGGAAAAGTAAAATTGTCTCCGTTTGCAGATGACATTATATTAAATATTGAAAATTCTAATCACACCACCAAAAACTTATTAGAACTAATAAATTCAGTAAGGTTACAGGATATAAAATCAACATACAAAAATATTTTGCATTTTATATACTAACAATACACTCCTTGAAAAAGAAATTAAAAATATAATTCTATTTCCAGTTGCATCAAAATAGGTACTTTTGAATATTAACCATTAAGAACAAGAGTCATACATATATTATTTAGGGCTATAGTGGTAGCTGACATCAGAATTAAACACATCCACACGCACAATCAAACTAATTTCCCTGTGTGGGCTGAATGAGAAAGTATTGCTTTTGTCAAAAGCTATTTTGATACTTTGACTTGATTTTATGTATATGATCAACTTTGATGATATTTTTATCAACATGTAAAAAAAAAACAAAGCAGAAAACACCAGGAAAAGTCCAGAAACAAACACTAAAATCAAAATAATTTGGAAGGCCTAGACAAGAGGAAGAAAATGGGGAAAGATAAGCAGTTTCCTGTGTCTGTCTGCTATCATTTTCACAACCTTGTGTCTATTAGGAGTATTAATATCTCATTAATCTCATATACTGAAGCATTTAGCAACCTGAAGTTTAGGAACATATCTGCCTAGAATTGTGCCCTAACAATATTTAGATCATGATAGATATTAACATACATTTATTAATGTATTAGTATCTCCGATTTTCCTTGCATCCCTATAGCACCTAGAAGGGTTGTGTTAGTTATCTTTTGCTCCATACCAAATTACCCCAAGTATACTGGTTTAAAAACAACACACATTTACTATCTCACATGAGATAATAATGGAGTCTGGGCACAGTACACTTGATTTGATTTGGCTCAGGTTCTCTCACAAGGCTGCAGTCAGAGTGTTGGTGGGGGGTGCAGTTATTCCAGAGTATGATTCTCATAAGGCTTCTCTTCCTAGCTTGCAGGATTCAGTTCCCTACATGCTTTAGGATTGAAAGCCTCATTTTCTCATTGACTGTTGACTGGAGGCTTTTCTCAATTTATTGCCATTAAGTTCTCACCACACAGCAGCTCACAACATGGCAGCTGGCTTTCTTTACAACAAGCCAGAGAGCAAGTCAATAAAGAACAAACAAGATGTAAATCAGAGTCTCTTGTAATCTAGTATTGAAAAGTTGCATTGTATCCTGTTTGCTGTGTTTCATTGATTAGATGAGAGTCACTTGGTATTGTCTATACTCAAGAGAAGGGGATTGCACAAGGAGACAGAGCATGAATACCGGGAGGTGGGACTCTGGGCCATCTTGGAGGCTGCTCCCACAGCATTACAGGATATATAATAACCACTCAAAAAGATAGTGCAGCTGAATGGGAGATTAAGAATATGCCCTGTTCTAGCAATAACACTACACAGTTTTTGCTTTTGTAATTTTCTCCCATTATTGAGAAGAAAATATATTGACATGGTTGAGAATTACGTGCCAATATCTACAATACTTGTCTTTCCATATGTTATCTCATTTAACTCTTACCACCATCTTGAAATTATTCCTTTCTCCAATTTACAGATGAAAATACTGAAACTCTAAGGAGTGAAATGAGAAGCTCAAAAAGCCAGAGTAAACAAGTGTAGATGATTTTATAGCTCCAAGGTTTTTACACTGAGCGTGATTCTTCTTATTTTCCTCTTTCCTTATAGACATGGCCCCAAGATTAGAATGGTCTGATGGCACTATTTATCTCTTATGGTCCTCACTGCTACACATACAGATGTTTTCCCACTGAAAGTCAAAAATCTGCTGATGGGCAGGAAGATGTCAGCACATTGCTGCAGCTCTCTATTCTCGGATAAATGTATTAACACATTTCTCCTACTTATTTCTGTGCAAAATTTATTTTGTTTCTGGCAGCATTTAGGCTGATGTCAATGAGGCCTTTCATGGGAGGCACCTTTTATTGCTGCTCTATGTCTTCTTCCTGCCTGCCTTCTTGCCTTCTGGAAATAAGTATTTTACTTGGCCATCTGAGGAAATATTTTCTGCCTGGCACGATATTTATATACAAATTTTCAAATATCATCAGAAGTGTGAACTTCATGTACAATAATATATTTGGGGGCTTTATGCCACTCCTCCAGTGTAAAGCAAGTTTCTTATGACGAATGAAGGAAAGGAATATTTTAAAATAAACTCCTAATAACTTGGAGGTAACAGTTGTCTTGACATCAGATCCCTACATTAGCAAATGAAGGACATTCTTTACCAACTGGCTTTCTTACAAAATCTGTGCATTTAAACTGAGAGTTAATAATGGGCTTAATAATAGATGTCTGGTTAATCAAAGTCTCATGAGCAAGATTTTAACATCAGGGAAGCACGTCTTTGATAGAAATACATTTTTATCTTTGGAGATCTAAAAACCTCAGAGTGGGGTTTTGGTACTAGAAGTTACAACTGTGAGCTCTTGTACAGTTTGTTTAATATTTTCAAAACTTAAATTCCTCAATGATGTATTTTAGGAAGGTGTTCCCGATGATTAAATGGTAATGCATGCAGTCTACTTAGCACAGTGTGGAATACATAATAAGAGTTTCACTTTTTGTCTTAGTATTGTTATAGATGCTGCCTCACATCTTCCTGCTCTTTTTTTTTTTTTTTACTTCTCTCACTCTATTCTCAAGCATTTATTTCTTCATATATCCAACTTTCATTCAACAAATAATTATTACTACCTTGGTAATCAACAGGCACTCAGATAGACATCACAGATATCGAATAATTCAAGCACCCCACCAGCATGCAGCTCCCAGGAAAGGATAAAGTACAGCTTTGCAAATCTTCAGTTATGAAAGCAAATTATTCTGGGGGGGAAAAAAGAATAAGACACAGTGTCCATAACCATTAAGATAAATTTACTGAGATTTTAACTTTGGAGCATAATTATCAACAATTTCACAAAGAACAAATGCGACAAATAGCAAACATTTTCAAATATGTTAGATATTAATCCAACTATATTTAAAAAACTTTTAAATGTTAATTGTGTAAATGTGCTAAATAAAAGAAACAGATTTTTTTTTTCCCAGGCTGGAGTGAAGTGGCATGATCTCGCCTCACTGCATCCTCCACCTCCCGGGTTCAAGTGATTATGCTGCCTCAGCCTCCCAAGTAGCTGGGACTACAGGCACGTGCCACCATGCCTGGCTAATGTTTGTACTTTTAGTAGAAACTTGGTTCCATCATATTGTCCAGGCTAGTCTTGAGCTCCTGCCCTCCAGTAATCTGCTGCCTCGGCCTCCCAAAATATTGGGATTACAGGCGTGAGCCACTGCACCCAGCCAGAAAGAGATTTTTGACAAATATTTATTGAAGGCATGTTTATTTAAAAAATTACTACTTTGAAGACTGATACGTTAAATGTAAAGAAAGAGTGGCCTAAGAATATTATGCTAAGTCAAATAAACCAGTCACACACACAGACATGCACACACACACACACACACAGACACCCACACACCACTGCATGACTCCACCTTTATAAAGTAATAAAACTCATAGAAAGAAGAATGATAGTTGCCAGGGTCTGCGGGAGGAGAGGTGGAAGTTTTTCTGAGTGTGGAGTTTCAGTCAAGTAGTATGAAAGTTCTGGGGATCTGTTGTACAATAATATGCATGTGGTTGACAATATTGTGCTGCGAACTTGGAATTTTGTTAAAAGGGTAATTTTCTGTGTTTGCTACAGTTTAAAAGAAAAAGAGAGAGACACACACTATGATAACACTAATCAAAAGAAAACTAATATAGTTATACTAGCTTCATATGAAATAGCCTTTGGAATAAGGAAGATTACTAGAGATAAAGAGTAGTAGCATTACATAATAATAAAAAAGTTATTTCCCCAAAAGACATTGACAAACCCCAAACATTCTATACACCTTGCAATAGGATGTCAAAAACATGAGACAAAAACTGGCAGAACTGAAAGGAGATATAGACAAATCCACTACTATAGTTGAAGACATCAACACTCCTCTGCCAGTAATTGACAGATCAAGCAGGCAGAAAATTAGTAAGGATATAAATGACATTAGCAACACCATAAATCAACTAGGTATAATTGACAGCTATAGAATACTCCAAAACCAGCAGAATGCACGTTCTTCTCAAGCTCACATACAACATACATCAAGACAGACCACGTTTTGGGCTACAAAACACACGTTAACAAATATAAAACGATGGAAATTACGTAAAGTATGTTTCAAACCACTAAGGAATTAAACTAGAAGTTAATAAGAGAAAAATAGCTGGAAAATCCCAACTATTTAGAAATTAAATGACATATTTTAAAATAACTCATTTGTCAAGACTCTCAGGTGAAATTTAAGCAGCATTTTAAACTAAATGAAAATAAAATACCACTTATCAAAATTTGTGCTATGTACCAAAGTCAGTGCCTAGAGGGAAATTTATAGCACTAAGCGCATTTATTAGAAAATAAGTAAGATCTAAAGTCAATATTACAAACTTTCACCTTAGAAAACTAAGGAAGGGAGAGTTAGTTAAACCTATTGCCAGGAGGATAAAAAGAATAAAAATATTAAAGCAGAAATCAATGAAATTGAAAACAGGAAAACAATAGAGAAAATTAATAAAACACATACTATTTGAAAAAATTAATCAATTGATAAACTTCTAGCCAGTCTATCCAAAACAAAAAGAGAAAAAGAGAGAAAGGAAAAAATGACATGGCCAGTTGACATTAAACAGATTTTGTCATGAGCAACACAAAAATGGCACACTGGGCTTATGAACTGAGAAGCCACACTGGTAGAGTCATAGGCTCTGCATGGGCCCAACAATGTGTATTACCAACCACCAAGGCCCTTGTAGTTGCTGCCAACACTGAATGACCTGGATGACCAGTTGATGAGTGCAGCAAACCACCATGGCACATGTATACCTCCCAGCAACAAGGTTTGATACTGAAAACTCAATACACCACCATTTTTGGGGGAGATCAAACAACTACTTGGTGGTAAATTTATTTCAATGGAACTCTTCAGTCCTTTTCAGGAACAGACAAATTCTTGGCATGGATTGCCTTTATAACCTATAGAACCTCGATAAATATGATAATCTGGAGCTTACAAAATTCTTGATTCACAGGCATTAAGTTCCTTGCAACATAGCTTCTGACCAGGACATTCATTTTACAGTGAAGGAGCTGCAGAAGTGGGCCTGTAACCATAGGTTCCACTGGTTATGTTGCATAATGCATCATGCAAAACCATCCTAATAGAGTGTTAGACTGGCCTCTAGAAGCCTCAGTTGAAGGAGCAACTCAGAGACAATACTCAGCAATAATGTGATTTTGGAGGACGCAATATACTTACTGAATAAGAATTTCTATGTGGTATTGTTGTCCAGTACAAAGAATGCATATGTCTAGGAACCAGGTGGCTAGAAATACCACTTATCACTCTCAGTGACCCAATGAGAGACTTTTCCTTCCCATCTGAACAACTGTGGCCACTGCAAAGTTAGGAGCCCTGGTCCCCAAAGGGAGTGCATTCATGCCTGGGGACACAGAGAGGGTTTCAAGGGCAGCCATCAAGGCACTATTAACTCCTTGTGTGCAAGGACCAGCAGGCAAGAAATGGAGTCACCATCATGGAGGATATAGGGTTGCTGTTATACAGTGGGGGCAGGAGGAGTATGTATGAAATTCTGACCATGAACTTAATTTACTTTTACTACTAGATTGCCCAACTGTGAACTAAACAAGTGCTGCAGCCATGGCCTGAGAGGGCATGCTTAGCAGGGGCTAGGACTCTCCAACAATGAGGGTATGAGTAACAGCATAAGGGAAGCCTCTGAGGCCAGCAGAGAAAATATGTGAGGGTCAGGAGGATGTAGAATGAAGCATACGGAAGGGAGTGGCAAGAAAATCAGTGCCTTGTGACCAATGGCAGTATTAGAAATGTTTATCCTAAAACCTGGATGATTAGTTGATGGGTGCAGCAAACCACCATGGCACATGTATACCTATGTAACAAACCTGCACGTTCTACACATGTATCTCAGAACTTAAAGTTAAAAAAAAAAAAAAAAGGTGGGATCAGTATGGTCAGATCTTGAGTTTTTCAAAATAAACAGTAACCACAGCTCATATATAAAAATCTCCCAATTGTTAAATGTTGGCAACAAATTCATATACCTTAAAACATTTTTTGGTAGAAAAAAATACAACTGTGGGACTAACTTGAATCCTGGGCTGCCTGATTGTCATTCTCTTTTAAATTTTCATTAGGGTTTTACTTTAATTCAGTGTTCCAACTTCATGGTACCAGTGAAAAGTATAATGTCTACAATCCAGTACGATATGCTTGGCTGATAAGAGTGGAAAATTATGTTGCTGTTAATGTAAATGTGGCATTAAGGATTGTATTTTTGACTTTGAGGAAAAAAAAATGTTCATCCTACTAACTTTTGTCTTCAAGTCCTCCTCTGAAGGAAAGGCCTACTGTGAAGCTGGGGAAACTGCCCACCAAACATGTTTGGGGACGTGGATTCTCACAGAGAGTACCCCGTCAGTCAAGGGAGTCTTTTGTTAGTCTCTTCCTCAAGAAAGGACCTGATGTTACATCGCAGGATATGCTTGAACATTCAATCTGGTGCCACACTACCTGGGAAGTCCTTAAACAATGAGAGTGTGAAAGTAGCAGGGCCTGGCCATTTCTGTCCTAGGTAGGACACTTTTCAGACACAGTGTGCTTCTCCTACCAATTTCTACTTTCCCTATCCTCCTGTCCTTCATAGACAATCAGATCAACATCGAATTTTTAAAGTTTTCTCAGACCAACTTTATCTTTCACTGATAAGTCTCTTGCATTCTTAACTTTATCTTAGCAGCTTTTTTTCTCAGGATATTCAAACTGGCATAACCTTTAAAACAAGTATCAATAAAACTATTAAAAAAGATCAATAATGAGCAAAAACCTTCCTGCCCATATAAATGGCCTTCACCTTTTTCATGACCTTTTCTTCTGAGGGAAAAAAAAAGTAAAAAGAATGAGAAAGGAGAAATAAAATTATTCATTTAAGTGGATAAATCTGAGTCATCTTACCCTGCTAATAGGAAGGACTTTAACAAGGCATGAGGGAACACGATCTACTGGATACTTCACAGTCTTATTTTTCAAAGACTTAATTTATTTCTTTCACTGTCAGTTTTCGTTGAACAACGTATGATAATTTTCTTTGGCAATTACTCCCTGCCTTCCAAATAGCACTGTTATAAAAATGAAATAAAAATGTAAGCTTTAAATGCTTCTTGAATACCATAAGTTCTACTAAAATGTAAAATTTTGAGTGGTATCATACTAATTTTTATTTACAGCATTGTCGTCATTGTCAGTATTCCCCTATGTAACTAACTATTATGAGTTGGGTGCCTTGTGTTTCTGTGAAAAGTATTCGGTCACGTGAATAGAGCCCAGTGTAGCAGCACAGGCAGAAACTGATTAGAACTCAGTCATTTGGAAGGATAGCTGTTATTTTCCTCCATTGCTTTGCTTTATTCCCTCAGTGCTTGCCCAATTCCTTTTTCAGTACAGAGGTATTGTTTCTGTGACCTCAGAGCTACCTCTGAATGGGAAATTCAGCTGGGGAGGACCTGGACCTGAACCCATCCTGCTGGGTAGGGCTAGATCACAAATTAATTGTACTCCAGTGAGTAGTGTGTCTGGGGAGTCAATTTCCCAGCCATCTGAATTAAGGATTAGTCACCAGCCTGGCTGAGACTTGGCATCCAGTCTCTGCTATGGCATTTCGTTTTTCTCCTATTCTATCAATTTAAAGCCAATCAAACCCTGAGGTTAAATTTATCATTTTTCATCTCAGAGTACACACTCCTTGAATTTTTACTGTGAAGTTTATATGCCTTTATACAGTTCACAGGTCTATTTCTGTAGGTTTCTCTGGCCTCTGTGATTCACCCCATTACTGCTAATATTTCTGTCCCCAAAGAAAAATATAGGAGTTCTGAATAAAATAACCCTCTGGTTGCATTTATAGCTTTCAGATAAGCACATCTACTAAGACCCTCCTCATGTTTTTTTTAAATTTATAAATATAATTTATTATTTTCTGGATTTTTCTCTCCACAGCTGCTATCTTCACTTTTCCCCTAGAATATGTATTTTATTATAGCCATATTTCTTTGACCACTTTAAGTTCCTCCTACCTCAGAAATAAAATTTTTCATTGAGATGCCCATCAGATAAAATATTTCTCACCAGACATATATTTACGCAGAATGCATTAGAAAAGTAAATTCGTGTCATATTGTGGACCAGAAGAGATGCTAGCAGCAGTAAATCCATGTCAAGAAGACTGCAGGTTTTGTTGTGTTAAATGGTAAAATATATGATAGGGTATCTCTTTCTTATTAGTTTGTGGATATCCCTAAGTAATCCAGAATTATTCCCTAAGGGAATATACCATATGCAAAAGCAATCAAAAGCCTTTGGTTGGCATCTCCTTTGCATGCCCCTTTAAATGAAGATGCTTGGTGGGAACACATAAAAACTATCTGTTATCTACCATGGCACTGTTTTTCTGGCCCTTTTGCTCTCATGCTTTCTCTGACAATCTTTTAAACATAAACTATCAAACATTTTTAAACTACATAAACTTCGTAGTTCTGATTTTAAATAGAAAATAATTGCTTTCTTTACATCTTTATGTTACAGTATAACTCCAAGGCTATGGTCTTTTTTAGAGTAATGTGAAAGTTGACAGTAAGTTACGACAGTAAGCTATTGCTTGTTTGTAAATTATTGTCAATTGAACATAATTTTCTTTAAAGCCTCAAACATTGAATTTCTGTCTTCTTCATGTGCTACAGTGTTTTGGTGGGAACCATTTTTGTCATATAACTTTGATGTTTAAAACAAGTCTCTGAGTTTACTGGTTGCTGGCATAGAGCTGCAACATTCTTCAGCTTTTCTCCATGATTGCTTTTGGATTTTTCTCACCTTCTGTACATATCCTCTCAGGTCTCCAGGCCTATAAGGACAGTGGGGAACTTTGGGTGTTCATCAACACAAGGTTAAGCTGGGAACTCATTAACAATCTATATTGGAATGCAATGGGAATAGTCATATCCTAAACAATTACCAATTATAAAAATCAAAGAAATTGGCCAGGTGTGGTGGCTCATGCCTGTAATCCCAGCACTTTGGGAGGCCAAGGCAGGCCGATCACCTCAGATTGGGAGTTCAAGACCTGTCTGACCAACATGGAGAAACCCCGTCTCTACTAAACATACAAAATTAGCCAGCCATGATGGCGCATGCCTGTAATCCCAGCTACTCTGGAGGCTGAGGCAGGAGAATCATTTGAACCTGGGAGGTGGAGGTTGAGGTTAGCCGAGATCATGTCATTGCACTCCAGCCTAGGCAACAAGAGCAAAACTCTGTCTCAAAAAAAAAAAAAAAAAAGAAAAAGAAAAAGAGAAATCTACCTATTATGTGATTTAATAAAATGAATGGTGGTCTGCTCAGACAATCCATATGTGCCTTTTTAGATTCAACATTTATAGAATATGTTTTTAAAAGGAAACACATGGTAAAGATAATGGTATTTCAGTTTCTGGGGGTTTAGCCATCTGTTCAGAAAGCCATGACTGCCCTAGACAAATGTTTCTTCTGTTTTTCATAAACCAATTCTCAATTTGTGGAGATAAATCTCAAACCAAAGTGTTTGACAATGGCCTGTACCAGTTAACATGGTCAAGTAAAACATCACATTAGGTCAGACATACATTATAGTATTGTCTCCAACAGCTGTGTGGTCCTGAACAAAAAGCCAATTTCATAAACACTCAGTTTTTGAATCTAAAGAATATTGTGTGGACCAGAGCTTAAATGTGTGGCAGTTTGTGGTTTCCATCTTAACCAACAGGTTCTTCCATGTAGAGAATCTCTACGAAATAGTATTAATTCCTGTAAACAGATATGCAATAGCCAAAGATAGAGTTCATACTCCTAAGCTTGCATCCTCAACGTAGTGAAGTCCAAACCATTCACTTCTCAATCCAGTCTCTGTGTATACACATGGAGTCCTGTCTGGAATGGGGATCCCCAATTCTTAATAACAATTCTTCCTGAATGATAAAACTTGGAGACTATGCATTTTTCCACTTTATTACTTGAATTTTCTTGTTTTGGTTTTGTTAATATTTGTTTTCTTTAAAAAGCCAAATGAAGGGGAAAAAAATCCTGCAGGTCTCTTAAGGATTTTATTATTTTTGTTTCTGGCTTTTTATTTTTATTTTTTTTCTTTTACCTTAAAACATTTTATTTCTTTTTTTTTATTATACTTTAAGTTTTAGGGTACATGTGCACAATGTGTAGGTTTGTTACATATGTATCCGTGTGCCATGTTGGTGTGCTGCACCCATTAACTCATCATTTAGCATTAGGTATATCTCCTAATGCTGTCCCTCCCCCCACCCCCACCCCACAACAGTCCCCGGAGTGTGATGTTCCCCTTCCTGTGTCCAGGTGTTCTCATTGTTCAATTCCCACCTATGAGTGAGAACATGTGGTGTTTGGTTTTTTGTCCTTGCGATAGTTTACTGAGAATGTTGGTTTTCAGTTTCATCCATGTCCCTACAAAGGACATGAACTCATCATTTTTTATGGCTGCATAGTATTCCATGGTGTATATGTGCCGCGTTTTCTTAATCCAGTCTATCGTTCTTGGACATTTGGGTTGGTTCCAAGTCTTTGCTATTGTGAATAGTGCCGCAATAAACATACGTGTGCATGTGTCTTTATAGCAGCATTATTTATAGTCCTTTGGGTATATACCCAGTAATGGGATGGCTGGGTCAAATGCTATTTCTAGTTCTAGATCCCTGAGGAATCGCCACATTGACTTCCACAATGGTTGAACTAGTTTACAGTCCCACCAACGGTGTAAAAGTGTTTCTGGCTTTTTAAAAAGACGTCACCTGTCAGTTGATTTGAGAGCAGAATGACACAGAATTCCACATATTTCCTCATCAATCACCATTATGAGACAGTATAAAATCCTAAATATTTGTTGTGGTCTTTAGTGAATGAATTATTCCCATGTGTATTGGATTGATGCTAATTCACTGCAAATATTAGATCATGTAATGCTATATCTTTACTCTCCCATGGTGGACTTCACATATTAAGTGTGTACAATGTTTGAATCCATCTTAGCCAGCGCTTCAGGTATTCACCACAAAACCACCACAGATGGCAATCAAGGTAAAGCCTACTTACTAACAGACATTCATAAATTCTCTACCACAACCCTCATCATGGCACATGAGACCTCCATGATCTGACCCCTGTCTGCTTCTCTACCTTCATCTCCAAAGATTGCTTCCATTTTAGATTTGCATGAAAACTTTCATGTTTCTTTCTCATGCTGCACCACTAAACATGCTATTTCCTCTCTGTAGTATATTCTTCTGGTAGATTTTACCCAACAAATGAATACATATGCATCCTTTATTTCAGCTCAACTCTTCATATAGCCATTGTCACTTTCCAGACAGAATTAAGTCCTTGCTTCTTGATTCTCCATAGTGCTGTACTCATGCCTCTATTTTAGCATCTGCCTCTTGGTTGTACTACAGTTTGTTTCCTGCCTCAGACTTCCTGCTTCCAGACCTACAGGGAACAGCTGGGTTCTGTTTATTTTGAGGTTTCTAGCTCTTAGCAAAATGCCTGGAACCAAGTATAAAAAGTGAATCACTAGAAAAATAAATCAATGAACTTTACGCTCTCAAACTTAAATTTTAAAAAATCCTAAAAAATAATAAAATATTCTAATTAAAGCTATGAGTCAGAATAAGCCATATACTATGGTGGAAACAAAGAATCTTGAAGTCTTTAAAGCTTTACTTTTCACTCACGCAAAATCAGTTGTATATAGTAACAGCTCTCCAGGTCAAAGCTCTTGTTGGCAATTCGGACAGAAGACAGCTCCATCACTCTGTGACTTCACCATCTGGAGCCCATAGCCTCCTCAGTGGACATGACAAGAAGAAAGAGAAGAGAAGGGTCTCAGATGGTCTATGGAGTACTTGAGGCCAGAAATGGTACCAAATGTGCGCATTCATTCCTCATAAGCCGGAATTAGTCATGTGGTTACACCTATCTTGAGAGAGGGAAAGTGTAATATTTCCCTTGACCAGAAGGAGAAGATAACCCATGAGGGCAAGTGCTCTTAGTTTTAATCATAGATATAGATACAAAACACGTGTGATACTCTTAATTTGTTGTATGGAATATAGGTAAGAGTATAAACAGGAAACAAACAACTGTGAATCCATTGTGAACAAATAAAATCTGCCCTTGTGGGATCCCAATTGTATTATGAAAAGAGACAGAGCTATCTTTGGATCTTGTAAAATAATAGAATACCCAGATTTTCACAGAAAAAAAAGAAAAACAGCTACTGCATATGACAATGATTTATGGAGGTGACTTAGCTTAGTGAACAGGTGAGTGAATAAGAAATTATAACTATCTTCACATTACTAATGCTGTTTCAGATGAGTGGACTTGTTGCAGCAGAAAGGACTAAGAATAGGCTGTGTGAAGAAGTTCCTAATTTCTGCAAGTGTTACAGAATGTCCTAACAAGGAAAGATATGAAACCTATTTAGTGGTTCATCAATTTTTCTGATTCAGATTTAGTGTAGTATTGTAGAAAGAATACAGAAACAAATCTTCAAAGTTCTAGATATGGTTCTATCAGAAAATGTCTGAGTCATTTTTTATAAGTTATCCGAGCACTCTATCTCAGTTTATTATTCTGTAAGATGAAGGAAAATCAAAGACATAATGTCTCAGATCTCTCTCAACTTCAAATATCTATACTTTTTGTAAATAACTTATTTATTCATATATTCATCTATAAAGATTTGGCACATGTGCCCCAGAACTTAAAGTATAATAAAAATGGATAGATAAGTAAATAAATAAGTAAAAATATTTGGTGCAAAAACTAGTTTAAAATTCTTAAGAAAATCACTTCTTAGTGTTATTCCAAAGCCACCTTCCACCTTCCTCCTCATTTCCACAACGTTTCCAGCTGCCTTTCTCGTGGTGCACCTTCTTCCTGTGAAAGGGGATTACTAGGTGTTGAACACTTGTTGAAGTCATTAGCCCTAATTGAAACATTATTCTTGAAGCAATCAGAATAAAAGGACACTGAAATAGGAAGAGATTAAAAGTGTGTAGCTTCGAGCATGAAATACTTATTGGTAGGGTCTTCCAGAGTTACTGCCACTGAATGAAAGAGGTTTCTTTTAGTCATGCCTTGAGAATAAAAACTTCAAGTGTTTAAAATAGAAATCATTTAACTCTGATTTTACACAAGTTTTCAAAATCCCAAGATGATTTATTTCATAAAGGTCTTTTTAAAACTGAGAGATAATTACAATTTTTATTCACACCTTTCAGTAGACTATGGTAGTATCATTTATGAAGCCGAGATTTGACATGTTTACGTTGTCATATAAACTTACAGAGATTTTTCTGCTTTCTCCCTCTAATCTATCGGCTTTTCTTTATCATATATTGTCCCCTGGAAAGAATACATGCTTCTCAAAAGTCTCGAAATCAAAAAAAAAAAAAAATGAATGGAAAGTTTGTTGTCCCCTAATGTCCAGAATTTGTCTGAATGGCTTTGCTTCATGCAGACTTGCGTGTTGGAACTGGCATTTATGGCTTTTGGAGGCAAATCTTAAAGTGAGGGACAGCCAGAGGGACCTTTAACAACCAATTAGTGGAAACCAGCAGGCCAGGATGGAGCCAAGAGGAAGGTGACACAGGCACTCCTGGGGACATGGGAATGAACATCTAGCCTTCCCTCTGACTGTACCTTAGTCAGATCTGACTGCCATAACTACTGACTGCCATCCCATACACTGGGTCACTTAAACAACAAGCATTCATTTCTCAATGTTCTGAAGGTTGGACAGTCCTAGATCAAGCTGTCTGCAGATTTCATTCTTGGTGAAGGCCTCATTACTGGTTTACAGAGAGATGCCTTCTTGCTGCATATTCACATAGTAGAGAGAGATCATCTCCTTTATGTCTCCACTTATAAGGAGTGAATCCCACTTATGAGGCCTCCACCCTCATGTCCTAGTCACCTCCCAAAGGCCCCATCTCTTCATACAATAATACCGTCACTGTATTTGTCAGGGTTCTCCAGAGAGTCAGAACCAGTAGAATATATAAATATCCAAGAGCAGGTGTATTATGGGAATTGGCTCATGTGATTACACAGGCTGAGAAGTACCATGATATGGTGTCTGCAAGCCGGAACCAGAAATGCCAGTGGGCAATTCAGTTCAAGTCCAAAAGCCTAACAGTGGAGCAGGGAGCACTGCAGAGTCCTAAGACCCCAAACTCAGAAGCTCCAATGTCTGAGAGCAGGAGATGGATGCCTTAGCTCAAGAAGAGAGAGAAAGTCCATCTGTGTGCTTTTTGTTCTATTTGGCCCTCACAGGGATGACACCTGCCCACATTGGTGAGAGTTTTCTATTCTCAGTGTACTGGTTCAAATGCTAGTCTTGTCCTGAAACACCCTCACAGGGTGAATGAATCCGGGACTGAAGAGGATAGTTCGGAAGGAGTTAAGAGGCAACTAGGACTCCATTGCCTAGTAGAACACCCCAAAATCATGGTTTACCAGCTAATTGTCCATTCCATAGCCAAATCAAGTTGGTACAAAATTTACCATCACTATCACATCAGAGACGGGGGGCTCAACACACCAATTTTAGAGAGACACAAACTTTCAGTCCATAGCATTATGGCTGTCCACAGAAATGCTCTCTTCCCTCTCAGACAAGACAGAGATGCAAAGTATCAAGCCAAAGTGCTCCTTCAGAGGCTCTCAATTTTTTATGCCCTATGATTTAAGAGTCACTTTCTCCTTGTTTTGGTGTTGCACTACACAGTTCTATAGTCTATTCAGTAGGGTGACTATAGCAAATAACAATGTAGTGTCTATTTCAAGATAGAAGATTTTGAATATTGTCACCGCAAACAGGATAAATGTTTAAAGTGATAGACATGGTAATTATCCTGAGTTGATCATTATACAATGCCTCAAAACATCCCACTGTACCACGTAAATACCCACAATTGTGTCAGTTATCACCTTTTTTTAAATAATAAGTGAAATAATCACTTTCTCCTCTTTCTAGGTTCTGTTGTCCCACTGCTCAGAGCTTACTGTGTTGAGAAATAGTTCATGAGCTGGAAAAAGTCACCCAATGTTTAGCCCTCTAAGGATGTTATAGAAGACAGTGTCATATAGCAGCATGAGAAAGAATCTTTGTGAAAATAAAATAGGGCTTGGATACGTGCCTTTAAATAGCAGTTGTAGAATTTTGAGTAGCTAATTTTTCTGAGGCCCCTTTGCTCATTTTGCAAAATTATAATAAGGATGTGTTGTTTCTGCTTTGATGTGACTGTGCCTAGCTTTGAGATGACAGGTCCTAATGATAGCCTTACCAGTAAGCATGGAACCTATTCTGCCCTGGGGAAATACAAGGTGACTCTGCTGATGAGCTCTGAGAAAAGATTGTACTCCCTTACTTAAAAAGTACCTGGAATGACCTTCCCTCATGCGAAGCTATGATGAGGCAACATGAAGCAGGTGGTGGCAGCAGCCTCCGTGTGGATGTGAGACAACCAGACAAGAAACAAAAAAAAAGGCATCTCTGGGTGACTGAGCAGAAAGGTGGCGGCACCTAGGTCCTATGACATTGATCAGTTTCTGAGATGTTCCTGGGAAGGCTAACTTCAGAACATTTTTAAGTGCTCAAAGAGTGTTTTAAGTGGCAGTTAACTAACATGCTGTTTCTTCTTGTCTAGTGTATCCTTATTAATGAAACTACTCATCTCAGTTTTTACTCCACACTCAGTCTGTCAGTGGCATGGATAGTCATGATTATCTGTGGAGCCTGGGGTCCTTAAGATTAAAGAAGCAATTTTTCTTCTAACCATTTTTATTGTGTTTGGTTTTGTTTTATTTGGGAGGGATGCAGTATATCTGTGACCAAAATAGCTCTTTGATTTTTTTTCTCTTTTCCAGAAGACATGGTACTATTTATCTCCACTTTCCTTCTCTGATAAGTGATTATTCAAATTCAATGGAGAGTCTGTACTCTATTTTATTAGGTCACAAATCAAAACTTACCAGTAACAAAGCTATCATCTCCACAAGGTGATTTTTCAAAACCCCTTATATATCTTCATCTAATTATTAGGCTAAGTAATATCAGTCAATTTCTAACACAGATGGTGGTATAAGAGCAAAGAATTCCATCTGGACAAACCAGATGGGCAAATGGGAGTAAAGCTATACAGACAGAAATTATGGGCTTTGGAGAAAATTCTGACTCTTTAAACTGTATTTTGTTTCTTAATGACAGCCTAGCCACTTATCAATGATGATATCCGCCTTCTAATATAATAACATTATAATAGGAACACCCATTTCTTGCCACTTGTTTGCAATTTTAGAGTTGTAAAAATTAAAACTTTCTTTTAGAACAATACTGATATAAGTTTAGGGGTATAGGTATCTATATAAATTAGAGGTATAGATATTAATTTAAATTTAGGAGTGTAAATATGTCATTTGAGAAATATAGATAAATGAGATCCGCTGATATCTACATAAGTTTAAGAGTGTTGATATATATTTAAATTAGGCATTTGCTATTTAGACAAGTTTAGGAGTATAAATATTTATATAAGTTTAGGGTTGCGGATATCTATATAAGTTAGAGGTGTAAATAGCTATATAAGTTAGGGTGTAAATATCTATATAAGTTGGAGGTATGGATATCCGTATAAGCTTAGGGACACAAAAAACTACATAAGTTAGGAAAATAGATATTTATATAAGTGTTGGGGTGTAGATATCTATGTAAGCATAGAGTTGTAGATACATATAGAAGCCTATGAGTATAGATATATATTTAAATTAGAGCATAAACATCTATTTAAACCCTGGTGGAGGCTGTGATGCTCTGAGTTTTTATAGTGAAGGTCATATATATATTTTGAAGATGAGGAGACATTTGGGTGAGGCCACCAGAGACAGAAGATACAGAATGCCCAATTAGGAGGAAATCACAGAATTCATTTTCCTTCTTACAAGGCAGTGGATTAACATGAAAAAAGAGTCAGTCTAAAGGATAGAACGAAAGGCATTCTTACCAAAAATCTGAACTATTATTCCAGGTAGGGTTGCTTCTATTTAATTTCCTCATCTACAATATTATAATAAATATTATACTAATTGAGTTACGATTCTATTAGGCCTCTAGGGGAAACTTAAACCAATTAGTATCACAACAGTAAGAGGCATTGGGTGGGTTGTTCTTGCGGTGGGCTGAGGAGGAAAGGACACAAACACTGAATACCTTCTACATGTCACTGTGGTAAATGCAATATCCCTAAATATCCCTAAAAGCAGTACTTTACTTACCATCTGCACAATAATGAGACACTGTAGATGTTAATTTACCCATTCTGCCAATGTGAAACGGAGTCACAGAGATTAAGTAACCAATCATAGCTTACATAGCTAAGTGAAAAGGGCAGATAGATAAAGCCAGCCAAGCTGCCTTCAGTTCCTAAGTTTAAGTGTTGTATTTCAAAATCTGCTCAGCAATGTGCTTGTTTCCATGAAAAACTGTTTAAATAGAGTATTGATCATATTGTACTATTTTACGTTGCTGAATACCCCTACTTAGGGCCAACTTTCCAAATGTTCTAACACACAGGCTAAACTTTTTGGACCTGCCTTCTCTTGTGATTTCTCCCTATTTGCTTGATATGTGGCTCTAGAGTCCACCTGAAGAGGTTCAACAGACCTGCAATGCTCACACTCATAAACCCCAACAGGACTCCATGGCCTAGTAAAACAAGCTCTCACTTTCCTATGGCTCTGTCTACCTGCTCTTCGTGATTTACTACAGTGTGGCGTCTTATCAAAGCTCAAACAACATTCCTCACAAAGCAATGCTTAAAGCTATATTATTCCTTAGGGAATGCAATAAAATCTACCCGGAAGGTTTGTTAATATGAGAATTCCATGGGGATAAGTAACATATTTTATCTAATCAATAAGAAATCAGAGGCTGGGCGCAGTGGCTCATGCCTATAATCCCAAAACTGTGAGAGTACCAGGAGGGAGGATCACTTGAGGCCAGGTGTTCAAGACCAGGCCTAGCAAGATAGTAAAACCCCATCTCTACAAAAAGTAAATGGATAAGTGAAAATTAGCCAGGCATCCTTGCATGCACCTATAATCTCAGTTACTTGAGGGACTGAGGCAGGAGAATTGCTTGAGCTCAGGAGTTCAAGGTTACAATGAGCAATGATTGTGCCACTCTACTCAAGCCTGGACAACAGAGTAAGACCGTGTCTCAACAATTTTTTTTTAAAAAAGGAAAGAAAAAAATCAGATATGTTTTTTGAATTAAATAATTGGTTTAAATTTGACTGGCTTAAAAACAAGAAGAAAAAAATAATTGATTTACATAAACAGCCTTTTATCATTCTTCAAATACTATTAAACTGTCCTCTTTCTTCCAAACTTCATTTTAGCCCCTAGGCTTTCTTACTTTTTTAAATTAATTAATTAATTTATTTATTTATTTATTTTTGAGACAGAGTCTCACTCTGTCGCCCAGGCTGGAGTGCAGTGGTGTGATCTCAGCTCACTGTAACCTCCGCCTCCTGGGTTCAAGCGATTCTCCTGCCTCAGCCTCCTGAGTAGCTGAGACTACAGCCACACTCCAATACGCCCTGCTAATTTTTGAATTTTTAGTAGAGACGTGGTTTCACCATGCTGGCCAAGATGGTCTCAAACTCCTGACTTTGTGATCCACCCGCCTCGGCCTCCCAAAGTGCTGGGATTACAGGCATGAGCCACTGCGCCCGGCCTTTAAAAATGTTTTTAAGATAAATCCCTTGCTTCAATTTTTGCCCCTTTATTCCTTCCAAACTATCCTCTTCATAGTGTGAGAGAGAGATTTTTGAGAGGCAAATATATTAGATCCTTGAATCTTGAATATTCTTGAATAATCTTGAATATTCTTTTGATCCCTACCAATTAAAATTGGCATTAGACCTTTAAGAAGCTTCCTTGATGAATTTCTTCCCATTGTCCTCAAAACATCATACTCTGCACTAGCTATATTTAATCACTAGAAACTCTCAAGCTTCTTGCACTTGCATGTCATTAACCCACCCCATTTAGACACTTTTCTCTTCGTTTCCTATGTGAACAAATCTTGCCCGTGTCTCAACACATAGCTCAATTGTCATGATAAAACCTCCTGACACCCAAATCCTTGGTTAAGGGTCTTTGCTCTGTGTACCAGGGGACCTTTGCTTGGGTTTTTCTAGGACTGACATTCAACTACTCACCCTGATTCATATTGATTTAAAAACTATTGAAAGACTCCTCTACCAGTTGATAAACAGCTGTTGCACCAAACCCTGAAAGTGCCCTGTCATGGCCACACAGGCTCCCAAGGCCATTCTCTAGGATATACCATACCTCCCTTAAATCCAGAAAATGAATAAGATTGACATGACTTTGCTCCAGTGTTACAATTGCTGAACATTTGTATGGTCAGTACCTGCACCATGTAATCAATTATTTTAACTATCGCCCCTGCCTCTATCATAGCATTAGGATAGTTCAGTATAAGAGCTGATGTATTTGTCTATCTTCCCATAGTAACTGTTTGCCTCTAGGAAAAGAGAGGAAAAGAGCCCTGTTGTATATATCACTTTATGACAAGCATCTGGAGACATGCTTAGCTAAATATAGGTAGTTGATGAATGTTTCATGAATGAATGAATGAATGAAATTATATATAGCACAGTCTTCAATATGCTGGCTATACTGAAAAATGCTTCACCAAAATGCAATCATATGAAGCTTCATAGAACAGAGATAATGCATTTCCTAAAACAAACATCCAACTCACTTAAACATTTTTATTTTGATAGATATGTGTGTGTATATATATATATATCTGTGATATATATCAAAAAATGTGCATATATATGAATTTTTAATTAGTCAATACCGGAATGAATGCTTTGTGTCAGCCCTTCCAATAGCTCCAAGACAGGTTAGAACAGACCAGAGTCCCGTGGCGGCGACACAGTCTGCCAATGATTAAAGGCTGCTGCTCTGCCGAAGAGGGGCTAGGTCAAGGCAAGTAAGAACGCCACAAAGTGGTCTTCCATTTTCAAGTAGCCTTTTTCTTGATATTTGCTTGGGTGATGTAAACCTTGGGCTGTTTTTCAGAGTTCTGACAAAGTTGGTTCTGATTGCTTCTGCTTGATTTTTGGTTTTATTGAGGGGATAAGAGCTGGGAGCTGCCTACTCTGCCATTTTCCTGACATCACTCCAGATCATGTGGTGATTATTTATGAAGCACATAATCACTGCTTCGTGATCCACAGCTCCTTTCTTCACTAGTGTCATTGCTGTGGTTTAGCATTTGTATTATACTTTATATTTCTTATGAACCTTAGAATCATTTGTGGGGGACTTTTTAAATATTATACACTGGCATCTACACAAAATCCAATAAGGTCATGTTGTAATATTTCAGAGAATTTATGAAGAAATCTTCCAGTGAGGAGCAATGACACTGTGAACCATAGCCAGTCCCCTCAATTACCATAAGTCATTTATCACAGGTGATGAGAATGGATGGTACACTCTAAGAAACCCCTGCTTGAAATTAGATCCTAATTTTCAAAAGCACAGCACAAAAATATTATAATATCTATGTGTAATACACAAATCCTTGAGAATGAATAAAAATTTTAAATGAAATATTTATTTGCACACAAAAATGTGGTATTTGAATTATTTACTGTATGATTACATAGCCAAACTAATCTATGAATGTTTATATTTGTTACCTATTTCTTGAAACAAGTTGTTGTAGATACTGCCATGTACAAGGAATTTCAATCCACTTATTTCTATCTTGTTTCACAATTCCTGGAAAGGCATCATGAAGAAATTTTTTTAAGCCTCAAAAGTCCATGGTTATTTCTATCTTACACACTGTTCCATTGCCAGGGTCATGCTGAGGCAAATGGATGGCACTCAGAAAGTATTTGTTGAAGGAATGGATGAATAAACGAATAGAACAATGGCTCTAAAGAGCTAAATTTTTAAGAAACTTTTAACAACCACATGTTGGCCAGAGTGACAGATGAGAATCCAGAGAAGTTCCACCCTTGGGTCCAGTCTGCACTCACCCAACTTCAATGAGTACATTGGCAGAGGCAATCAAAAGTGGATGGATCATGGAGAAGGGTGAGATAACTACCCTGAGGCATGTGGAATCTCCCACTATAAAGCCCCAAATAAGGATGACAAACAGTGCAGAAAGATGGGAAGAAATCCATCAGAGAAAGAAATCCATTTCTACTTTCAGCCAAATACAATTGAAGGCCAAGTAGGAGAACTGAGATAAGGTATTCTAGTATTTCAATCACTAAAGCCTGAATGTGGAGCAGGAGAAGAAAGATGTGCCCCTCCAAGGGTCTCCAGACCTTCAAAGAGAGATCACCAGAGGCATAGAAAGTATATTATAAATTTAAATTAAATGTATAATATTTGTGTGTATAACATATGTATTAAGGCATGAATTATATTGTGTATATGTGTTTTGTATGTAATATAATCAAAATGCAAGTTACAGAAAAAGCAAAAATAAAAAAAATGCTTCATGCCTCTATCAATACATGAGGGCCCAGAAGTGTTCCAGATGGTGGAATTATTAGGAAGGTGTTTAAAATAATTAAAAGAAAAATAGAAGTAGAAAATATGGGCAATATGTATGATGAAACTGGACATTATTAGAGACATAAAAATGTTAGAAGGAACTAAATGGAAATGTTAGAAATATAAAAAACAATGTCAAAAATAATGATATGTGATTAATAGCAGGCTGAACACTACAGAGGGAAGAATACATGACCTTGAAGACAGATAAAAAGACAATATCCTAACTGAAGGAAAAAAAAGGTGGAGACAAAAAGCATTGAAAAAATGAAATGAAAAATGTGAGATCTATGGTTCAATAACAAATAGTATAATGTATATATAGGTGGTATCCCAAAAAGAAGTAAGAAAAATAATGGGGCAGATATAAAATCAAATAGTAAATGGTAAAGAACTTTCTAAAATTGATTAAATGAAACCCACCAACAAATTCAAGAAACTCTGTAAACTTCAAAGGTATAAATGCAAAAGACACCATAATCGAAATTCTGCAAATCAAAGGTAAATAGCTGGCATTAAAAATTCTCAGGAAAAAAAAGTCACATGGTTTACAAGAGAGCAATAATGGAACTTCTCACAAGAAACAAAGGAGACTAGAAAATAAAACAATGAAATATTTAAAGTAATAAATGAAAGGAAAAAACTGTCCATGTAGAATTCTGTATCTGATTAAAATATTCTCCAGAACTCTTATAAAAACAAAATAAAACCATTCTCATGAAGTCAAATCAGGTCCTTCTTTTTTTCAAGAAGACTTGAACAACACAGAATGTTAAAAACTTTCCAGGCTAAAAGGAAACGTCCAAATACTCAGGAAGAAATAAACAACACAAGAAACAATGTATATTTTGGTAAATAGAAACGCCCTTTTAAAAGTCATTATCTCCCAGCACTTTGGGAGGCCAAGGTGGGTGGATCACTTGAGGTCAGGAGTTCGAGACCAACCTGGCCAATATGGCAAAACCTTGTCTCATCTAAAAATACAAAAATTAGCCAGGAATGGTGGCATGCACCTGTAATCCCAGCTGCACAGAAGGCTGAGGCAGGAGAATCCTTTGAACCCAGGAGGCAGAGGTTGCAGTGAGCTGAGACTGTGGCACTGTGCTCCAGCCTGTGTGACAGAGTGAGATTCTGTCTCTAAAAATAGAAATAAAAGTCTGTTTCCAAGAAGGGCAAGATGGCTGATTAGAAGCAGCAGCAGTCTGTGGCACTAACAGAGAGGAAGGAAAAGGGGCAAGTGAATTCAGCAACTTCAACTGAAACATCCAGGTTCTCACATTGGGACTGACTAGGTAAGCAGCTTAGACCTATGGAAAGGGAAACATGGATTTTTTTCCTTATTATGTTAATATTAATTTTCATAAGGTCAAGCGAATTTAACATCACCATCTACTTGTTTTCCCCACATCCAAAACACAGCCTTGTACACAATGTGTATGTAATACATGGTTAATTGAACATAAATAATGTTACTATGCAGTGCTTTTAGGAAACTCAATAATCATGTTATGTAAATGTTTTTAAATAATTATCTTAAAAAGAAACATTCAATAAATATTTTTAAAAAGCAGTGAAAATTAGTGTGATACCTACAGGTTTAGAAAAAGTGGACGAAACAATTTGTTTCCAAGGTTAAACATACAAAAAAGTTTACAATTCAGTATTATTTTCTTCCCAAATATGTGAAGACAAGTTATCTGACACTTAGAGCTTGCAAGTCTCTTTTGTAATCTTCAGTGCCAACCAAAAACTATTCATCAAGCTCATCACGTGTATTAATGTGATTCCATACTAAATGAAGGTTCCTAGTATCATAGTATCTAAGTATTTGATTATCACTTTAACTGCGCTGGTGAAAGGTGACAGTGTGCTGGCAGCCCTCACAGCCCTCGCTCACTCTTGGCACCTCCTTGGCCTCAGTGCCCACTCTGGCCACGCTTGAGGAGCCCTTCAGCCCGCCACTGCACTGTGGGAGCCCCTTTCTGGGCTGGCCAAGGCCAGAGCTTGTGGTGAGGTGTGGAGAAGCCTGGTGGAACCGGGGCTGTGCGCTGCTTTTGCCGGCCAGCACGAGTTCCGGGTGGGCGTGGGCTTGGTAGGCCCCGCACTCGGAACCGCCAGCAGGCCGGCCCCACCGCCCCGGGCAGTGAGGGGCTTAGCACCCAGGCCAGCAGCTGCGGAGGGTGCGCCGGGTCCCCCACCAGTCCCGGCCTGCCGGCACTGCCCTGGAATTCTCGCCCAGCCTCAGCTGCCTCCCCGCAGGGCAGGACTTGGAACCTGCAGCCCGCCATGCCTGAGCCCCCACCCCACTCCATGGGCCCCGCACAGGAGGCCCAAGCCTCACTGATGAGCGCCGCTCCCCGCTCCACGGTGCCCAGTCCCATCCACTCCCCAAGGGCTGAGGAGTGAGGGCCCAGGCGTGGGACTGGCAGGCAGCTCCACCTGTGGCCCTGCTGCAGGATCCACTGGGTTAAGCCAGCTGGGCTCTTGAGTCTGGTGGAGACTTGGAGAACCTTTATGTCTAGCTAAGGGATTGTGAATACACCAATCAGCACCCTGTGTCTAGCTCAAGGTTTGTAAATGCACCAATCAGCGCTCTGTGTCTAGCTGATCTGGTGGGGACTTGGAGAACCTTTATGTCTAGCTAAGGGACTGTGAATACACCAATTGGCACTCTGTATCTAGCTCAAGGTTTATAAATGCACTAATCAGCACTCTGTGTCTAGCTAGTCTAGTGGGGATGTGGAGGACTTTTGTGTCTACCTCAGGGATTGTAAATGCACCAATAAGCACTCTGTCAAAATGGACCAATCAGCTCTCTGTAAAACAGACCAATCAGCTCTCTGTAAAATGGACCAATCAGCAGGATGTGGGTGGGGCCAGATAAGAATAAAAGCAGGCTGCCCGAGCACCTGCTGGCAACCCGCTGGGGTCCCCTTCCACGCTATGGCGGGTTTGTTCCTTTTCTCTTTGAAATAAATCTTGCTGCTGCTCATTCTTTGGGTCTGCACTGCCTTTATGAGGTGTAGCACTCACCGCGAAGGGGTGCAGCTTCATTCCTGAGCCAGTGAGACCACGAACCCACCAGAAGGAAGAAACTCCGAACACCTCCGAACATCAGAAGGAGCAAATACCGGACACGCCGCCTTTAAAAACTGTAACACTCACTGCAAGGGTCTGCGCCTTCATTCTTGAAGTCCGTTAGACAAAGAACCCACCAATTCCGTACACACTAGCACTCACTAAGAAGTCATTAGAAAATAATCGTATGGTACAGAGAATTAGCCATTTCACACAGATGTTTAATGGGATCCTAATCTAGATAACTGATGAGATTTGTCATGTTAGCACCCAATTCCCTTCATGGGAGCTGCTGACTTGAGAAAGAAACAGCTCCTATTCCTGGTGCTTTTCCATGCTAGCAACATCAAAATAATTATTTGGAGCCAAAATAGTCAAAAGAAATGTAAGTATTTATTCACATAATTTTATTGTTGTGACAACTATGTGCTAAAATGTACATCAAATTAGAATCAGATGACAATTTACACCATCTGCTAGACCTTCAAATTTTTCAGGCCGCTGTGACCCTCACATAACTATTGACATCCATTTCAGAAAAAGTAAGTGCTTATTTACTATCGCTTGTATTAATGACCACTCTAAAGTATTTATTGATAATCAATGTTTCTTTTTTTTTCTTTTTTCTTTTTTTTTGAGACAAAGTCTTGCTCTGTTGCTCAGGGTGGAGTGCAGTGGTGCGATCTCGCCTCACTGCAAGCTTTGCCTCCAGGGTTCACGTCAGTCTCCTGCCTCGGCCTCCCGAGTAGCTGGGACTACAGGCGCCTGCAACCACGCCCGGCTAATTTTTTATTTATTTATTAGTAGAGCCGGGGTTTCACCGTGTTAGCCAGGATGGTCTCTACCTCCTGACCTCGTGATCCGCCCATCTCCACCTCCCAAAGTACTGGGATTACAGGTGTGAGCTATCGCTCCTGGCAATCAACATTTCTAAAGAAACCATTTGACTGAAATATTCTTAGAGAAGTGTTAAGTCAAAAGTGTAGAGACTGATAGACGCTCACAAGGTAAACATACACCTCACCACCACCTACATCACCACTCTTCCTTAGCAAAGTCCCCCTTGGTCCTCTTCTAGTCACTGTGTCCCACTGCTTTTCCACTGTTGACCACAATCCTCACTTCTACTACTCAAGGCTAATCTTATCCACTGCTGAACTTCATAGATATAGTGGCTATATTAGAGAGACAGACAGAAATGGAAATGGAAACCCTCTTATCTTGCTGGGAGAAATGTAAAATGGTTCGGTCACTATGGAAAACAGTTTAGTGGTTCCTCAGAAGCTAAACATACAATTATCATATGGCTAATTAATTCTGTTTTTTGGTATACACCCAGTGAATTCAAAATCGATATTCAAACAAATACAGGTAGGTGCAGGTTGATAACAGGGCTATTTATCATAGTAAAATGTAAAAAAGAAGTCCAAGTGTTCGTCAACTGATTAACAGATAAACAAATTGGGTTTATTCATACAACTAAATATAATTCAGCCACACAAATGGAATAAAACACTATAAAACACTGATAATTGCTACATTGTCAAAGATCCTTGGAAGCATTATGCTAAGTAAAAGAATCTAGACACAAAATTAATCAGCCAGTGTTAAAATCACAAATATTTTAACCCTGGCAGATTAACTCTCAGTTTAAAGAATGCTAAAAGTTTATCAATATGGTAGATAATCAATAGGTTAAATTATACAGAATTGATATATTTTGGATGTTGAGTCTCCCAGTACATGAACATGCTATTTAGTCCTTTAACATATGTTATTTATGTTATAAAGTTTTCTGTGTAGAAATTTAGAACATTTACTTTTAGACTTACGAATTCCAAGATATCTGTGTATTCTTTTGCCTTTTATGTATGTAAAGCTTGCATTGTAAAGTGACAGATTTATTTTTTAAAAAGATAATTATTAAATATTTACACGTTATTGATAACGTATTTCTAGATATATCACCAAATGGCGATTGTGATTAATAATAATGAAAAAAGTTTATACAAACACCAATATATTTCAAAAATAGAAAAGATGTTGAAACAACTCCTAAACACTTTATAAAATTAATCAGGAAAGAAGGGAGGGAAAGAAAGGAAAATAAACCCAACTTGCAGCACACTCGTCATCAATCACTAGGTCAGCTGCTCTCTGACCTGTTTCCTCATAGTTGTCATGACTCTTGCCTCAGAATCATATAGACCCTGTTACAAGATTATAGTTCCTTTTAACTGCTCTAGAGATAACAACATGAACATTATAAAATGTTTAGTTTTCCCTTTCAGATATTCCTGCAGATCTTGCATACTGATGAAACTACTGACATCAGTTATCTGAGGGACCCCAGGAAGAGCTGACTCACCAAAGAGTGCAGTTTCCACATCCTGATTATTTCTCCCCCTTACCCTGACCAATCAACAACCTATATTTTCCAGTCCCTTGCCCTCCATGATCTCCAGCCCAAAACTCCCCAGGGAGATGTATTTAAAGGTGTCCTCCCATCTCCTCACTTGGCACCTTGCAATCGTTAAACTTTTTCTCTGCTGCAATCCCTGCTGACTCAGTGTAATGGTCTGTTCTGTGCTGCAAGTATACAAACTGATTGGTCTATAACAATGCAATAAATAATGAGCAAGTTGTCATTTACATCACACCATCCACAATATTCTAAATCCATTATTAGAATTTAAGAGACTACACTACTGAACAATAGTGTGAACTCAGAAAACTCAAAAAATGAAGAAAGGAATTTTAAATGTAATCAAGCTATTAACTACAAAGTACAATCAAGAATTCTAGACTTGATTACATTTCCAAAATGAGATTGTGCTACCATATGGTTTCAAATCTGGTGAGTTCAGACAGTATTCTCTATGTCACTTAAAACAACTTAAAAAATACCTTTGTTTTTCCTTTTGAAGGAAAATTGAAGACCAACGATAACCATTATAGTTAACTAAGTCTTTCTTTTTTTTAGAACATATGTATTTTCTGAAAAATAGATTGCTTCGTAGCATACATTCAAGATAAAACACTTAATGACATTTACTTTGTCACTAATTTCTTTGAGAGCATCGCAATGGACCAGCATAGTTTAGAATTTTAGAACAAGAATCTTTGTGAATGTTCTAGGTGTTTGCTCTTCTCTTCATAATCATGGTGTTTTTCTTGACAACTGAGAAAAGAGAAAAAGGTTGAATGTATATATGTTGTATCATAACAATTTTGAGAAAAGACATTTAATACCAGGCAGAGATAATCTCTTTTTTGTAGAAAGTCAGATATTTAGAAAGCGGATAGCTTGAGACTGATATATATCAAGTATGTAACAAGGAAATGTTACATCGATTGTAAATTATCCCTGAGAGTGTGGAATTTTCCCTCTGAAGTTCTCACTGACGTGACTCACTCTGCTTTGAACCAGTATATGTACCCATTCCCTTTTCAGTGTCACCACTGCACTTTATACTTACATTTATTTATGCATGTAATAAGTCACAAATCTGTTTACCTGTTTGTTGCTACCAGTGAACTTTGAGCAGCAGCAGGGCAGAGGGCACATTTTGTATTAGTGCCCTACCATGTATCACAGAACCTGGAACCTAGCTCAAAATCTGTTTGTTGAATTCAATGGAACAGCACAGAGAACAATTCCTTTCAGTTTAGTGGGCAGTCAAATTGGAGATGATGAGAAGAAAAGGAATATTCTGCTGCCGTAGCCTCATGAGGTGGTTAAGCATTGGAGGATAACTCCAGGTCAAAACACCTCTACTTGCTCAGATACATAATTTATAAAATAAAAAAGAGAAAGTTAGTTATATCCTCAGAGGGATAAAGGGAATGCATATTTTATGAATACCTACCGAGTAATTTAGATGTGAATGCATTTTTGAAAGACTCTTTTGTCAGAGAGCTTTCACTTCATCTGACTGAAATATAAACCCATCAGCGGTTCTGGTTTTCATGAATTAATGACATCTCTTAAACATTGGTAACTAAAAGTATACTACTAGCTTTCCTTTTAGCCAGAATGTGTTTTGGTGCACTGGATATGAAACTAAGCTTACTTCGATTGTGCTAAAAGCATTGATGGTGATAGCAGAAGGTAAATACAGAGAAGATGGTGTCCTCAGGACTCACTCTCATTCACCCTATCTTTCAGTGCTGGGTTTTTTTGAGTGGCTCAACTCTGAGGCAGAAACTCTCTTCCTGTTAAGTCCAATCATGTACCGACAATTCCGGACTTGCACACTAATGCCAGTGGAAGAGAGAGATGCTTCGAGATAAACAGATCCACAGAAGTCCTCCTTTGGAAGCTTGGCTTCTGGTTGTGCTAGCAGCTCCTCTTGACCTATGAGCCATGGTTAACAGAATGGGATACTTTGATTGGTTGGCCTTAGTCACATGACCACAGAGGCTAACAGAGGCTCACATAGATGGCACACTAGAAGAGAGGGCCTTGAATAAAACAGGACTCTGTTACTAGCAAAATGGATAACAGATGCTTAGATAAAAAATGAACAGATACTCAGCAACGCTTCCTACAGAAGGATACAATTACTAAAGAGATCCTGGTCTTTTATTTAAATGTCATCTTGTTAAAATCACAGGCCATGCATGACCCACCCTCTCTCTTCAACACCTTATGAAACCATTTCTGTAGTTGTATAAATCACCATAGTGTGGATCACTCGTATTTGAATGCATTTGCAAATGAGCTTCCCTTGGTAGGTAACACTTTTTCTGTTTCTAGGACTCAGGGTTCCCCTGTCCTCATGTAAGACTTTCTTTGACTTCCTAAGGTTGTAGTAAGTATCTCTCCATTGTATTATTATGAATCCTTACGCATATACACAACTCTGGCATCTAATATACTGCACCTAAAATATGTTTATTCCACTAGACTTTTAGTTCTTTGGCTGCAAAAACGGGGCCATATGCATATTTTTTCAGGGCCTATCACAAATCATATCGATTGCAGGTGGCATATACACTTTTCTCATCCATAGACTAAGGATAATAATATTTTACTTAAAAAGAATTTTTAAACAATTATGTATAATCATATTAAACATATTTGTCTTGCTCTTAATCTTTTAAAGAATCAACTCTAACCTCTATAATTCCATCCTGTCTTTTTAACTCATTCTGAGTCTACAGAATTTAGAATATTAGAAGATGGTAATCTATGTATATCGTCACCTCCTATGTTCTAGTACTATTATAGAATTTCCAGGACACATAACTTAAAGCTCACAACAGAATTTTCAAGGAAGCATCATTACCCACAATTTTCTGATAAAGAAAGAATAGTACTAGCATGAGAGGAGTTTTACATGCTTAGTCAGACAGAGCAAGTTTTTAATTCCAGCTCCGTAACTGTTAATTTCATGACAGTCTGCAAGTGATTTAATAACTCTAAGCCTCACTTCCCTCACGTATGAAACAGAAATAAGGATAGTACCTTTTCAATAGGTTGTTAAGGAGATTGCAAGAAGGCAATGTCGTGTATTAAATCCTCAGTAAACTTAGAAATTATTATGAATAGGCAAATGAAGTCACTGTCTCAGGTCACAGCTTGTAAGTGGCATAATTAATATTCAGACCTCAGCCTTTCTGATTCTACACCTGTGCTTCTAAGTGGCAGATTGCATTGTCTCTTATTTAAACAGCAGAAACTACAAGCAGGAGACATTCCTGCTTTATGCAGAAACAAATAGAAAATTGTGGTATAGAATGTATAAGACAACTCTCAGTTAACAACTAACAGTTAAGTATTAGTAAATTACTTCCCAGGTAATAATAGACAACTAACTGGGAAAACAAAAGTAAATAGAATAGCTGCTTAGATTACCAGAAAGAAAAAGTATACAATTCTGTGAATTCAAGTATGAGGAAGGGGGAGAGAGAAAAGGAAGATTAAAAGGTGCCAAATAAAGATTCTTGTATACATTATCTTTATAATATTGTCAAAGGATGGCCCTCAAATATGGGATTTGCATCCTCCTTAGGAAACGTCATAACAGCTTACCTTTATAGACCCAGCTGAACATCCACTTGGCACACACACAAAGTCTTTCACTACAAATATCTACGGTACTCACCAAAAGACCTTGCAACTCTCACACTTGACTTCCCCCCAGTAAGGGTTAAGGCGTCTTATAGACCTGGTTATTGGAAAGGAGTCTTGGAACTCTGCCCCTCTCCTGTCTTTCCAGAAGCAATGCTGAATGAAGCCTTTACTGGCTGGTTTTTCATCTCAGCTACCAAAGTACAACATAGCACAAAATGCACGTGAGGGTTATGAGGTTATTGAACATGTTATCAATGATCTCTTGCCCTGGCCTCCCACAGGAGGAGTGCAAAGCAAACCTGCCTCAAGGAGGCACAAAGACAACTCAAGGAAAGGCTTCAAAATAGTTTATATATAAACTTATTATAGCTCATTTTCTTTACTCCTGAAACTCAATCATTTCATATCTTCCTCTCTTCTGGTACCTCAGAGTACAAAGTAATTCCCTGTGGACAAAGTCTGATGTTATTTAATACTAAGCACCTATTAATAAACCACATTAGGATATATAATTAATTATCTAAACCAATTTCGGGGGTAATAAAATTATCTACTTTTAAATGTCTTTGGGGTTAAATATGGATATAAGCCCAGATTTTAATGACACATTAGCTGCAATCATTTAAAAGTTCTGATTTTTTTCTATATCATACAAGTGGAAGGTTTTTTTAATCAATATTTTACAAATGTAGTACTTAAGACTTTGGCTGAGTTAGTTAAAAAGTGGTAGATTTGACTAATTTGAGAAGCTGGAATGAGAATATGTTGATTATAGTTCTAGTATTTCTAATGTTGTCACCTATGATTGTTGCTTTTTCTTATTGGATGCAGAGTTTACCTGGTTAAGTAAGATAAAATGCATCTACTTTGCTATATTTAATTATCTGCATAACTCCTGTATTCATTGCATTCTCAAAATAGGAATGCTGTGTATTACACGTAAGTGTCTATACATAAAATGCAAACAAATAAATAGCAAACACACCAGATTTGAGTTTCTTAGCTGCCTTTTCAATTCCTAGTAAAGTCTCATCTTGGGTTCCACTGCCCTTTCTTCTACCCAACCTTCTAATTTTCACCCCTGAACCTCTACCACTGTTGCATGATGAAAAAACCCAGAGATGGGCAAGACCTCCTCCTAAGACAGGCACTGTGGACCATTGGAAGCTAATGGGCATTCTCTGAGGTATAATCAGCAGAACTGAATAAAGTGAAAGCTTAACAGTGGAAATAATGCAGGAATGAGTTCTGAAATATAATAGGAAGACAATAATAACAGTACCATAAGTGCTTACCACATGCCATGTGCTGGAGTAAGATTTGTCCTCCCGCAAACATGGCAAAGTCAAGAATATTACCTCCATTTCTCATATGAGAGAAGCAGCTAAATAAACACTCCACGACATGATGTACATAGCTCTGGGGTAACCTCGCTAACCTCTGATGCTACAAGAACTAAATGTTAGATCTCTGTAACTCCAAAACTTAATCTCTTTCTATTACATCAGAATCTTACTTATTAAGCTGTGTTTCTAAGAGCTCAAGGAAGCAGCAAATATTCAGAGAAGGCCACCTTCATAATAGATTGGAGTAAAGAAGAAAAAGAAATACTTAAGAAATGGGTTTTAAAGTATGGTCAGAGTTAGATATGCTGAATAGATATTTTCTATAATACTGTGGTGGGCCATTGTTTCACTACTGTAAAGAAATTCCTGAGGCTGGGTAACTTTTTTATAAAAGAGGTTTAATTGGCTCATGGTTCTGCAAGCTGTACAAGTAACAAAGTGGCATATGCCTCTGGGGAGGCCTCAGGAAACTTCCAATCATGGCAGAAGGTGAAGAGGGAGAAGCCACATCACATGGCAAGAATGGGATTGAAGAAGGTAGTTCCACACGCTTTAAAGTGACCAGACCAGGCCGAGAGCCGTGGCTCACGCCTATAATCCCAGTACCTTGGGTGGCCGAGGTGGGCAGATCACGAGGTCAGGAGATCGTGACCATCCTGGCTAAAATGGTGAAACCCAGTCTCTACTAAAAATACAAAAAAATTAGCTGGGCATGGTGACACACACCTGTAGTCCCAGCTACTCGGGAGGCTGAAGCAGGAGAATCGCTTGAACCTGGGAGGTGGAGGTTGCAGTGAGCCAAGATTGCACCACTGCATTCCAGCCTGGCGACAGAGCGAGACTCCGTCAAAAAAAAAAAAAAAAAAAAAGCCCCTGAGAACTCACTATCAGGAATATCAGGAAGACAGCAACAAGTCATGTGGGATTTGTCCCCATAATCCAATACTTCCCACCAGGCCCCACCTCCAGCATTGGGGATTACAATTCAACATGAGATTTGGGCAGGGACAAATATGCAAATTATATCACACACCATTTTAATTTCTTTTTCATTATTTTTAGTATATTTTTAGTTACCTTCATAGTGTTGTCCTGGATATTACAATTAGCAATTTAATTTGTAACAATTTAGTTTGAATTAATGCCAAGTTAATTTCAATTGTACATAAAACCTTATCCCTATATAGTGCTGCATTCATTTCCTTCCTTTGTGAAGACATTGCTGTTATTATTATGTCATTGTATACATTGTATGCCCATCACCACAGATATATAATTACTGCTTTATGCAGCTTTCTTTTAAATCTATTAATAATACCTGAATCTCTACCACTGAACCTTTATCTTTAATCTCTCTTAATAATAGGAGAACACAATGAGTTAGCAAAAATACATTTATGCTGCCTTTTATACATTCATACTCTATTTACTTATGCATTAGGTTGGTGCAAAAGTGATTGTAGTTTTGGATCATAAATTTTAAATCCTTATAACTAGGCTCAAACATATCTTTATTAATCAAAATAGGAACTATTACAATCAGCACATTTTTGCCAATGAGAAATAAGTTTCTTTATTCCTGTAGTGTAAAAATCATTCTTCAGGACTGAACAAATGCTTGGAATGCATTTTCTGTATCCTGCTGATTGTGGAAGCCTTTCTCTGCAAGAAGTTGTCAAGATGCTTGAAGAAATGATAGTTGGCAAGAAGTCTGTTGAATACTGTGGATGAGACAAAACTTTGTAGCCTTCAAAGCTTTGGTTGTGCCATGTGCAGTTGGGCATTGTTGTGGAGAAGAATTGGGCCCTTTCTGTTGACCAATGCTGGCTGTAGGCATTGCAGTTTTCAGTGTATCTCATCTATTTGCTGAGCATACTTCTCAGATATAATGGTTTTGCTGGGATTCAGAAAGCTGTAGTGGATCAGACCGGCATCAGACCACCAAACAGTGACAATGACCTTTTTTGGTGCAAATTTGGCTTTAGGAATCGCTTTGGAGCTTCTTCTTGATCCAGCCACTGAGCTGGTCATCAAAAGTTGCTGTATAAAATCCCCTTTTCATTGAATGTCATAATTTGATTGAGTAACGGTTCATTGCTGTTGTGTAGAATAAGAGAAGACAATCAAAACAATATTTTTTTGTACTTAGCTCATGAGGTACCCACTTATTGAGCTTTTTCACCTTTTCAATTTGCATCAAATGCCACAGGACCATAGAATGGTCGATACTGAGTTCTTTGGCAAGTTCTCAGGCAGTTGTAAGAGGATCAGTTTCGATTATTGCTGTCAGTTGATGTCATTGTCAACTTCCAATCGCTGGCCACTATGCTCCTTATCACCAAGGCTCTCACCTCCTTTGCAAAACTTTTTGAACCACAACTGCACTGCACGTTTGTTAGCAGCTCCTGAGCCAAATGCGTTGTTGATGTTGAGAGTTGTCTCTCCTGCTTTACGACCCATTTTGAACTGAAATAAGAAAATCACTTGAATTTACTTTTTGCCTAGCATCATTTCCATAGTCTAAAATAAACATAAAATGAACAGCAAGTAGTAAGTCACTAGGAAAAATACATAAAGTGAGAAATGCCCATTAAAATGATTTATAATAAACCACATATATTAAAAAATGTATTCCAATATCAAACGACAAATTCCAATAATGAAAAAACCGCAATTACTTTTGCACTCACCTAATAGCTACCTTTACTGGTGTTCTTTATTAATTCATGGGGATTCAACTTAAAGTCTAGTGTTTTATATTTCAGTCCAAAGGACTCCCTTTAGTGTTTCCTATATAGAAGTTTCACTAATGACAGATTTCTTCAGATTTTGTTTATCTCAGAAATTCTTAAAGTTTCCTTTATTTCACTGGGATACTTTTGGAGATATAAAATTCTTAGTTGACTGTTTTATCATCACATTGAATACGTCATTTCATAGCTTCTTAGTTACGTGGTTTCTGGAAGAAATTAGTAGTAAATGTTACTGAGGATACCTTGTATGTGATGTCATTTCTTTTTTGCTGCTTTCAAAATTCTCTGCTTCCATTTATTTATTTATTTATTTATTTATTTATTTATTTATTTATTTAATGTGGGGGTGTTTGTTTTTAGTTTTGGTCAATTTGATTATGATGTGTTTAAGTATGGATCTGTAAGGTTATGTTACTTGGAGTATGCTGAGTTTCTTGGATATGAAAATTAATGTTTTTCATCAAATTTGGAAATTTGGGGGTTTATATCTCTTCAAATATTACTTGTACTCTTTTCTATCTCTTCTCTCCTTTTTGGAATCCCACTATGTGTATATGGGTGTCTTTTATGGTGTTCTACATATCTGTAGAGCTCTTTTCTAATCACTTTTCTTTATTCTTTTCTTTCTTTTATTCACGTTTATTGATTACTTCTTCTGACTGCTCAAATCTGATTAGTACTTTCCTGTAGTATTTTTTAAAATTTAATATTGTCCTTTTGAACTCCAGAATTGCTATTTGGTTATTTTTTAAATAAACTTTACATTTTTATTGATATTCTTCTTTATTTGCTGAGAAATCATTCTTGTAATTTCTTTTAGGTCTTTAGACATAATTTTCTTCAGTTCCATGGGGATATTATAATAACTAATTTAAGGGTACTCTGTAATAAGTTAACTGTCTGGACTTTCTCATGGAAAATTTCTAACTGATAGATTTTTTTCTGTGTATTATCTACACTTTAAAATTTCAGTTTTTTAATGTCACAATTTTTGTTGAAAACTCAATATTTTAAAGAAAATAACGTAATAAACATGAAAATCAAAATCCTTCTTCTCCCCAGAAATTGATACTGCTATTCTTTGTTGTTGATATTGCTTGCTTAATTAGTTGCTTTTATGACCAATTCTATAATATTTGTTTTCTTAGTTATACCATTGAAATATCTGTATGGTTAGCTTAGTGGTCAATTAATCATTATACAGTGTTTACTTTAAATGCCTGGAACCAAGAAATCTCCCGCCTTTGCTGAAGAGTTCTATGAACATGTTGAAACATGCCTCCAACAATGATGCAGGCAATTTACAACTCTGCCTTAGCCTTCAGTTCCTGCTCACACAGATACTCAAAATCAAGTGGAGGTGAAAGTTTTCCATTTTTTTCTCTTTTTTGCATGTACCCACAACCCTGCACACGTGAACGATCTTCTAGATTACAAAGGATTTGTCAGAGATTTTCCTACGTTCCATGGACATCTCATTTCCTAGATTTTCATTTTAAGCATTTTGGTTAGCCCACTGTTTTCTCAACTATTATCCATCAATATCAATTGCCTCAAAATCACATATCAATATCAAGGCCTTATTGATTTATAAGAATCCCATTTAAGCAAGTAAAACATGAAACACGGACTCAAAATCAATTCTTCCCACATCCAGTGACTTAAAATCCTTTCCAGCAGACAGGTTTTTTGTTTGTTTGTTTTTTGCTGAATTAAAAGCAATGTACTCTTGCATTTTTCTACTGTTGTTCTCTCACTCATTGTAAACAATGATGATTAAGTTCTATTTTTTTCAGGATAACCCAGTTGCGCTGAGATAACAACAACAACAACAGGTAATAAAAGAGGGAGTTATCTTAAAGTTCTCCAATTTCTGCCACAGTGAGAGGAGAGTTCTCTGGAGAGTCTTGCAGCAGCAATTAAATGATGTGTGTTGCATCTGCTCAAACTCCTTGGCCCAAACTAGTTACATAGCTTTACTCTCACATGGGGGTCTCAGACAGAATTCATTCACCAAGGAAGCCGAGAACCAAAGAGATTCAGCGAATGCCCCACGACTACCACAAACTCCTCCTATCCTGATCATTGCTAGTGTGGCCATTGTATTGTCTTTACAACAGTGGCTAGAGGCCTGGAAACTATCAGCCTGGCCCCTTTTTTTTTTAGGTATATTTGTGTGAGACTTAGTGACAGCTTAACCACTAAACTCTATTGATTACTATTGCTGAGGAATTGGCAACTGTTAAACAAATATGTTTCTGTACTTTTTCACCAATGTAGACAAAGATTTCAACTATAAACACACAAAAATAATATTTTAAGCAGAACACTTTACAATAGTTTCCCTCCAATAAAATGATCCAGGTTTTCAGGAGGTTAAAAGAAAAGAGTGAGAGCAAACAAACAAACAAAAAATGAAGATAGTAACAAAAGCCAATGAATAGCATTTACAATTAAAAAAAAGGGCAGGGGAGGGGTTAGTCCAATACAGCAAGAAACAAGTAGTATTTGGTTTGTGTGTGTGTGGTAGAGGTGAGAAGAAATACATTTCAAAAATTCAACAATATAAAGTTGTCTTGTTCTTATCTTCTTTACCATCTGCATAGTTCTAGCTATGTGCCTCCATGCACATGCACACAAATCCAAAATAAATTATGCTCTTAAGGTAACCAGGAAACACGTGTAAAACTTTCCAGCCTTGCATAGTCAAACTATGTAATCTTAGTTGATATATGTGGTAGAATTCATAAAACCTGGGAGACATTAGGATGTTAAAAGAGAAATTCACAAATGGCTCAAGCCAATTTAATAAATTTACTGAGGCCCTATTCTGTACATGGCATTTTGTAAGCTTAACAATGTTTATAGATCTGGATAAGATGATTTTTTCCTTCCAAATTCATTTTCCCTTTTACTTGTTACTGAGATCTGCAGTTTCCCCAGCGTGTTATTCTTTTTGTTCTATCCTAATATCTTTGCACAAATTGTGCTTTTTGCTTGGAATGCCCTCCTTAATCTCATATATCAGACTCCCCTCAAAAGTATATTCAAGAAACATTTGCCCTGTAATATCCCAGGAGGTATTACATCTTATCGGCTCCCTGGTACCTTGTACAGATCTCCATTATCCCACTTAGGAAAGGGTAATTACATACTTTCATTTCTAACTCATCAAGTGTCTTCATTTATCTCTGTATCCTCACTAGTTAGCGCTTTGCCTCACAGAACATAGATGTTCAATACGTATGTAACAAGGGTATTTGGTTCTTTTGTTCACAGCTCAAGTGTACCAACTTGTTCTGATTTGTCTTGAGAGCACACACACTTACAGCCCTTTATTCACAGGTACCTGGGCCCGTGTTATTCACACAACCTTCTTGTTTGGTATCTAGTGAGCCCTCAGGAGTTCAGATGTTTGAGGGTGTTGACCAGTTCTTGCATGCCGGCCTCAAATATGATTCAGGATCTACTGACTCCCTGGACTCAGCCATCTACACTTCCTTAGCCCCATTCTTCTCTCAGCATGACTCTGTTCTTCCTTTCAGAACAGGTAACAACTACAGTTAAGCTTACAGTACCACAACACCCTTTCTTGGACAATAAGTTTCAATAGCTAAGATGGACTTTTACTGTTTTCAACCCTTAAACAAACAAAAAACAATAGTTTATGTACCCAACATGCTGCCTCTCTCTCTTAGAATATAAGGAAACAGATTCAAACTGAATAAAAATTTAGCTTTAGTAGCCATAGCCCATTCTGGTAAATACTTACATTTTTAAATATTTTATTTAAAAATAAATATATAAAGCACAAAACTAATGAATGGGGAAAAATAAAGTCAAAGAATTTTAGAAAACTAAAAATCTGTATAATAATCCTAAAGGAAACTTATCTTTCCATCCAAGGCAAAATCTCAGTCAGCGGGAGCTTAACCAGCTTTGGGTAATAGAAACTGACCACTGAGGATCGTACAAAGGTTAGGAGTGCAGACTGTGGATCTTGATTATCTGGGATCGAGTCCTAGTTTCAACATCTACTAGTGCTGTGACTTTGAACAAGTTACTTAATTGTATTGTGCACCTAATAGATCATCTACAAAGTGTACCTCTCCCACAAGGTGTGTATAAGAATTAATACATTTGAGCTTATGTTAATAGCATGCTCCCCACACAGAGCAAGCATTTTGCAACTATTAGTGTTATTATTACCACACAGCTTATTCCACTGCTTTATTTTCTAAAAATTTACCTATTTACTATTATTTGTAGTATAAATATACCTACTGCAAGAATATTCCTTAAAGCAGGAACACTTATTTAGCCAACTCTCTGTACTGCTGTGTAGTCTTCTAAACACTTAACAAATACATTTTTTGACTTAATTTTATGGATGGGGAAACTGAGATATGGATGATCTAAATAATTTACTGAAGCCACATCCTCACTGCAATGTGGGCCTCAGACTTCAATAACAGACTGTCTTGCCCCAGAACCTACACGCTGGACCACAGTCTACCATCTCCTGATGCTCTCATTTCAGCTTTCTCAAAAAGAGAGAATGTGTTCTTTCATTCTCTCTCCACATCTTCTCAATCCAGTGCACCTTGCCTTAAAGGGCTCCTGAACCCCTACACCCAGAGTACTCTCCAATAAATGCAATCATCATATTTTAAGCAGAGAGAACGTTATCAGGTTGTATTTCCCCTTCTATAAATCCTGTAGGATCAGACCAAACATGATCTACTTGTTTTTTTAAGTGTTGCTCTGATCCTTCTCATTTATCAACTCTTTGTTGATATCCACTACATGTCAGACAGAGTACTCGGCAAAACCTTTGGAAATTGTGGAAGAGCAAATGGAAAAACTAAGTGAAACTGCATTACAGTGGAGTAGTAAATGCAATACAACTATTCAAAGTATGTTTGCATATATGCACAATTGGCCTCAAATACAGAGAAGGCTTCCTGCAAGAGGTGATTCCTGGGCTCTGCACGAAGGTATAATTAATTGTAGAACCAAGTGAAGAGGAGTGGGGATTGGAGTGAACCAAGTTCTCCTGGAAAGAGGGATATCATGCTCAGGGTGCTATGGCATGTAAGCTCATGCAACTGCTTCGGAGTCTTCATGTGGCCTTCCAGGAAAGAATCAACTGGCTGATTCAGTGAAGGCTCAGTGACTATATTAGTCATCATTTGCTTTATAACACATTACCGAAAGTTTAGAAGCTAAAACAAGACACATTAATGATCTCATAGTTTTTTTTGTTTGTTTTTTTTTTTGAGACGGAGTCTTGCTCTGTCGCCCAGGCTGGAGTGCAGTGGCGCAATCTCGGCTCACTGCAAGCTCCGCCTCCCGGGTTCACGCCATTCTCCTGCCTCAGCCTCTCCGAGTAGCTGGGACTACAGGCGCCCGCCACTGCGCCCGGCTAGTTTTTTGTATTTTTAGTAGAGACGGGGTTTCACTGTGGTCTCGATCTCCTGACCTCGTGATCCGCCCGCCTCGGCCTCCCAAAGTGCTGGGATTACAAGCGTGAGCCACCGCGCCCGGCCGATCTCATAGTTTTTATAGGTTAGGAATATGGACAGAGTTCAGCTGGCTTCCCTGGTCAGGAGGCTAAAATCAAGGTGTTGGCTGAATAACAGTCTTATCAAGGCTCCAGTGGTAGAGTAATGACTCCCAAGCTCACTTATGTGGCTGTTATCAGGGCTCAATTTCTTGGTACCTGTGGGCCAAAGACATCACTCAGTTTCTTGCCACAGTAGCCTCTCCCTAAGGAAGCTCAAAACATAGCAGCTGGCTTCTCAGAAAGAGAGTGAGCGAGAGAGGGCACCCAGGATAGAAGCCACAGTCTTATTGTAACATAATCTTAAAAGGGCATCCACCAAGTTTTTCACATTTATTTGCTCGAAGCTAATGTAGGGTTCTCTGATTAAATTTAAATCTCAGAGAAACAATGTCTTTTTGGCATAAATGTCTCCCAAACGTTTCATCTTTTTTTTTGGGGGGGGGGGGGAAATGTCTCCCAAGTGTTTCAAGGGGCATGATAATACAGAAAAATAAAAAGTAAAAAGGTTTATATGAAATTAAAATCGAACTAGTTATTCCGAGTTTTCTTCTTGTTAAATCTGTCAAACCTAATCTAGTGACATCCTATCACCTCTGCCACATTCTATTCATTAGAAGTAAGTGACTAGGTCCATCCCCCATTCAAGGAGGTGGGGTATTAGAAAACAGTGTGAACATCGGAAATCCTGGAGTCCATCTTAGGAGCTGTCTACTGCAATGATCAAAGAAATATGTTTAATTCTCTTCTTCATGGTCTTCATGGTACCCTCTGTATCTTTGTAGAGGCCTTCCAAAATATTTTCCCTAAATCTTCTCTGCCCTTCACTGAAGGATTCTATATTAGCCTGCTTGTGCTACCATTACAAAATACTAGAGATGGGCTGGCTAAAATGTCAAGATACTGATTTTCTCACAGTTTTGGAGTCTGGAAGTCCCAGGTCAAGGTGAAGTTAGGGTTAGTTTCTGTTGAGGTCTCTCTTCCTGGCTTGCAGATGGCCACCTTCTTATTCTGTGCTCAGTTGGTCTTTCCTCTGTGCTCATGAGGAGAGAAATATTTTCTGGCACCTCCTTTTCTTCTTAAAAGGACATCAAACATATCAGATTAGGGCCCTACCCAAAGGCCCTGTCTTCAAATAAAGTCAGATTTTGGGTTACAGCTTCAACATTATATATATATATATTTATATATATTTTATATTATATAAATATTTTATATTATATATATTTTATATATATATGTGTGTGTATATATATATATATATATATATATATATATATATGGTGGTGGGGAGGGCACAATCCAGTCTACACAGAACTTTTCATAATAAAAGGAGAAATTAGTGTAATCCAGGCTGCAGCTATGGTCACAGCCCAGCCCATTGCACCAGCTGATAACAGAAAGCATATCCTATCCTCATTCTGGGCTTGAAGGCAGCAATAATAGGCAAGAAGCCTAGCTCTCCTTTAGTCTGAAGTCAAGCCTGAGTGAGAAAGCACATAAAATATATTTTAGCAACTTCACAATATAAAGCATGCCAGTGCTGAGTTCTGTAAACATGCCTCACAGGGGTGCAATCATGTTTAAAGTCTGATTGTTTATTTATATTCCATGGTGCATAATTTAAGCAATTTGATAACCTAAGGGTATTTTATGGTACTTAATTTAGGCAATTTGATAGCCTAAAGGTTAATATTGAAAGGCAGGCATGGAGGAAACTCCCAACAATTTAGCACTCCGGTAGGAACTCTGTAACGAAGCCAGAATACAAAACAGAAGCAGATGGGTGATGTTGCTTGAGTTGGGAGTTAGAGCATCTGGGTTTATAGCTCAGGGAGTTTGATGTCACAGGCTTATTGGCTTCACTGGAGGTTCAGGAAGCTCTATCAGCACCCTTCTCTCAGAGTCACTCACTGTTGAATCTGTAATGAGGCTCTTCTTTACTCCCCTCCTCCTACCTATTTAAATATATCAGATTAGCATCTTCTTAGGCAAAGCTTTCTCTCTGCTGAATCTCCACATGGAACATTTGCTACAAACTTTAACTGCATGCTTGGCATTTTATCTTGAAAGAACCATACTGTCTCATTGCCTCTGGCCATCTACAAAGAATTGGAAAAAATTCAGAAGCTAAAGAAATAATTCTGGAAAAAAATGCTGAATAGTTAAGGAAGCACAGCCTATGGGACTTGAAGATTGGTATCTCATGAGATTTTGCAAAATCATACACTTCAACAGGTAAAAGTGTTTAGATGATACACAGCCTATCTAGTCATCCCATTTCACTCCCTGGTTCTACATGTCAAACTTAACTATTTTGGTTAGCATTTTGTGAAAGTAGCATGCACTCTTTTTCATCTTTGTGCTTTCGAAATTAAGTTTTCACTATGTGCAATGCCTAGGTACCCCCCTTTTTTTTGGGTAACTCTGAGCAACCCTCCACAATTTACCTGACATGTCAACATCTCCAGAGACATTTCTTGATTGACACTTCTCCACATCCGTGGGTTAAATACACCATACTTGCACTCCCATAGAAATTTTTTTCTGCCTCACTTTTGGCATGTATTATATTGTTTTCTGGTTGTTTACTTGCTTACATCCCTCTCTGAAATAAAATGATATATAGCTCCCTGAAGACAGAGATAACTATATTCATGGTTATATTCCTAAATCACAACTCCTAGAGGCTGTGTGGTACATAATAATTTTCTTAATGAAACAATGAATTAAGCATGAGGGCTTTTAAATTTCCACTTCTCTGTAGTTATAATCAAATGTTATCATATTAGTTTTATTGTCCATGATAGTCAATTATAGCATACAATTTTGTAGAAGTAATGTATCTAAAATTTCTGTATTAGTAGGATGTTTCACATATAATGACATTTTTTGTCTGTTTAAGTGAGCTCCTTTCTATTGTTTTCTTTTTTAAGAACAAAAAGATAGATGTTAGCATGTATTAACTTGTTTTCTGCATTTCTTTGTACCTGCTTTTGTCCATTAATGTCCTAAATAACATGGATAGATTTTTTGACGTAAAACCAACTTTGGTTCTTAAATTCAACACAACTTAACCCTTATTGTAAACATGGATAATTCTCTTTATTTTTTCTCTAATTCTTCTGATTTTTGGATAGGCACATGGCTTCTCAGAATAAAAATACTTTCAAGAATCCTTATAAATGGTAAATATGGGAAGAATTTTTAAAAACATGATATAAGCAGAAATTTTATGTTTGACTTCCAAGACAAAATCTCCTTGAAAATATAATGTTCTAATTTTAACCCCTGCATTCTTCTTTCTGGCTACTAGATCTTTCTCTCTCTCTCATTCTCCCTCTCTCTTTTTTTTCTCTCTCTCGCCCTCTTAAACACACACATACTGTGTGGGTGTGTGTGTGTGTGTGTGTATATATATATATATATATATATATATATATATATATGTGCGTGTGTGTGTGTGTGTATAAAAAACTTTTCTTTCCAGTTGCAGTGGCTTACACCTGTAATCTCTGCCTGCACATTGGGAGGTGAAGGTAGGTGGATCACCTGAGGTCAGAAGTTTGAGACGAGCCTGGCCAACGTGGTAAAACCTTGTCTCTACTAAAAATACAAAAATTAGCTGGGTGTGATGGTGCGCTCCTGTAATCCCAGCTACTCAGGAGGCTGAGGGAGGAGAATCACTTGAACCTGGGAGGCGGAGCTTGCAGTGACCCAAGATGGTGCCACTGCACTCCAGCCTGGGCAACAGAGGGAGATTCTGTCTCAAAAAAAAAGAAAAGGAAAAGAAAAACCCTTTATCTATACTATCTATTTGTTCTATAGTCAATACTGTCTATCATTCAAAGTTTTCAACACTAAATATGTTAAGATTATACTTAAAATTTCATAGATATTTCATAGGACATTAGGTGAGTAGAGGCTGTGGCAGTTGGTTCAACGTTGAAAACACAATATGATGCTTTGCCTGAACATGTGACTGGCTTCCTTTTCTAAAGCTGCTAGACATTCTCCTTGCTGGGTATAAATGTTTAAAATATGATGAAATAAGCCTGTTAGTTTATCAAACAACAGGTTTAGATAAATGATGAACTGGAGAGCCTGAAGTTTATTTGAATTTCATCTAAAATACAGAAAAGAATCCCATAATGATATCTTTGAAGAATGCTTGAAATAAGAATGTAAAAGCAGTGGGGAAAAAGACACTCAAAGTACAAAATTAAGGCAAAGTGCATTCATGCCCATAGTCAGTTGGCCATAAAAGGTGGATTAATCAGACATCACTTGAAGCTAAACCAGTTACTTTGACAGTAATTAGTTACTGAAAAGAGGAGACAGAATTATAGTATATATTTTAAAAACCATTGGCTCATTTGCATTATGTTTTCAATCTATTTTCTAAATTTTAAACATCTCTATGGCATAACATTTTTTTCAGTGTAATGTGTTCAGATTGAAATTGGGTGGTTGTAGGGTGCTGGGAGAGATTGTATAATGTTTGTGTCAGATGTGTCCCTAGGAAAGCATAACAGGGAAATGTGTGGGTGTTGAGTGGTTTTTCAATGTGGCATTGCAAAGAGAACTTTCATTGTCTGTAGTTATGTTGGGAAAAGAACCATCTATGAAAATTAGGAATCCCAACTCTACATGATTTTCTATGCATGTTATTCTTAACAAAAAAAAAATACATTTACTAACATGTTTCAACAGTTTCTTAGCTCACAATTTTCTTTTTGCATCCCAAGCCCATAGAAGTCTTTCCTATAAACAATGTCGTATTTAAATTTTCAACACTTTATCACAAAATAGACTTTGTGCTGGATGATTTTACCCAACTGTAGGTAAAATAGTATTCTGAGCACATTTGAAGAAGACTAAGTTAAAATATAATGTTTGGTAAGTTAGGTGTACTAAATACATTTTCAATTTATGATATTTTAAACTTCCACTGGATTTATTGGGATGTAACCCTATCATAAGTTTAGTAGCATCTGCATATAAATTCTCTGTTTTTTGTATCACACTGAGAAATATACAATATAAGTAGAACTAGAATGTATGACTACAATACAACAAAGTTTGGAGAGAGAATAAAGAAATTGTGCTGTTATACAATTTTTATATTTTAAAATAAAAGGGTTTGTAGACAGCCTTCTACAGTGACTTCTGATGCTCTCCATATAATGATATTCATACACCTGTATAATCCTCTCCCCTTGAGTGTGGTCTGGACCTAGTAACTTGCTTCTAATGAATATGATGGTAACTTCTATATTGTACTCCCTCTTTCTTTTTTCTCCTGCCTTTCTCTTTCTCCATTGTGTCTTCTTCACTTGCCCCTTTTGATGAAATGAACTTCCATGAAAGCCATAAAATAGATTTGCTTTCTATTATCTTTATATAAGTTTCTATTTTGAAAATTTAGGTCAATTTTTCCCTCTTACACTTCTACTTCCACTTTCATTCCCTTCTCTTTCTTTTTCCTTTGCTTTCTGAACACTTCTATTTCTGAAATCCATCAGATAGTGTGCAATAAGACAGGTGTCCTAACTTAGGGGACGTGGGTGGAGGGGGCTGTAGAGTTTGATGGCCCAGAACAGGATATGAGAGCTTGAGACAAGAAGGAGTGGGTCCAGTGCTGGCGTTATGCAGCCTGGCCTGGATAACCACTGTCCAGCTAGTGTACGTCTTGAATTCTGAGTGGGATAAAGAGATCATTGGGGTGAAGATGCATTCTTCTATGTGATATCAGAACTCAAGTGTAATTAAAGAGTATCCACATAGAGAGGGGACAGAAACGTGGCAGGAGATTGATTACATAAAAGAAAACTACAAGTGAGTAAATATATTACAGATAATGGAATCCAGGCTTCTCAGTATTAAACTATGAAGATAAAAATATGGAAAGTTTTTTTTTTAAATCCTAGATTGAATCCTGTGAAGTTGGATTGAAATCTAAACTACGTCAATGAACTCAGAATTTTCAACATACATAGATAATCAAACGTGAATGTATTCACTATGTACACATTTATGTTTATGTACAGTAATACATATTCCTCTTAGTCCATATTGTGCCTCTATAATGGAGTACCCCAGACTAGGTAACTTATAATGAACAAAAATTTATTGGCTCACAATTGTGCATGCTGGGAAATCTAAGATGAAGGGACCAGCATCTGCCAAGGTGTTTCTTACTGCATCATCCCATCACAGAAAGGCAAGTGATGGTGACAGAGGGCAAAAGAGGGCCAAACACACCTTTCTATACTAAACTAACTCCTATGATAATGGCATTACCCTCATGACCTAAACAATGCTTAAAGGTACCACCTCTCAATACCTCCACATTGGAGATCGAGTTTCCATCATATGTACTTTGGAGATATAGCATTAGCTATATTCCTAATTGCCCACTGAGATGCCTTGGAGGCAGCAACAGGTCAACAGTACTGGATATACGTAATACTTACATCATGGTTTCTGAATACAGTTATCCAACAAAGGGAAGGAATAACACAATTAAAAATGAGCAAAAGAAGTCCAGGAAGGGTGGCTCACACCTGTAATCCCAGTATTTTGGGAGACTGAGCTGGGCAGACCACCTGAGGTCAGGAGTTCAAGACCAGCCTGGCCAACATGGTGAAACCCCATCTCTACTAAAATACAAAAATTAGCCAGGCATGGTGGCAGGTGCCTGCAACCCCAACTACTTGGGAGGCTGAGGTAGGAGAATCACTTGAATCTGGGAAGTGGAGGTTGCAGTGAGCCGAGATCGTGCCACTGCACTCCAGCCGGGGCATACAGCAAGACTCAGTCCAAAAAAAAAAAAAAGCAAAATAAAAACAAATAGGTGAAATATTTTAATAGATTATTTTGCCAAGGAAATATATAAATGGCAAATAAGCACATAAAAATGCTCAACATTATTAGTGTTAAGGAGATGCAAAATTAAACCCAGTAATGAGATACCACTATTTATTTATTAGAATAGTTAAATTTCATGTCCATAAGGATTTGGAAGAACTGGAACTCTCATACACTATTGGTATGAATGTCGAATGCTATAACCACTTTAGAAAACAACTAAGCTGTTTCTTTAAAAAAAAAAAAAGTTAAACAAATATCTTCAATGAGATCCAGCTATTCCACTTCTAAGTATTCACCCAAGAGAAATTACAGCATATGCTCATGCAAAGACTTCTACATGAATGAACATAGAGGCTTTATCTCCTGTTGTCAAAAAATGGAAACAAACCACATGTTCATCAACAGCTGAATGATTAAATGAACGTGGTATGCCTGCACAACAAAATGCCACTTAGCAATCTAAAGGATGACTGTATTGACATGTGCAATAACATGGATGAACCTCAAAATAATTAAGATGAGTGAGAGAAGCAAGACTAAACAAGTATGCATACTGTATGATTCCATTCATATGAAATTGTAGGAAGTACAACAAGCAGATTAGTGGTGATCTGAGGATGACAGGTGGTGACACAGGGAGGGAATGGAGTCAGAAAATGGAAAGTAAATGTGGAAACTTAGGGGTAACACATTTTGGCAACGGTTTCATAGATATATACATATATTAAAACTTATAAAATTATACATTTTATGTAAAGCAGTTTTATTGTGTGCCAATTTTGCACAACAAAGCTGTTAAAATTAGCAAAAAAAAGAGACATCCTGCATGCACTCTAAAAGAATTTTAAGAGTTGAATTATATCTTCACACTATTAGCAAAAAATTAAAACATAAAACAAATACACCAGAAGATCAAAAAAGCATAAAGTTCTTAAAATTTATTTAACCAAAATTTATTAGACTTCCACATGAAACACAACAAAACATTTAGAGTAACTGAAAAGACCTAAACAAACAAAGAGATATATTAAAGATGTAATTCTCCCTAAATTCAGTGCAATTCCATCAACACTTCGCAACATTCTGTTTGTTTGGTTCGTGTATTTGTTTTGGTTTTGATGGTAATTAACAAGGCAACTCTAAAATTCATAGGAAAATATGAAGAACATAGAATAGGCAAAGCAATGTAAAAAAAAAGAATACATTTAGTAAGCCTCGTACCACCTGATTACAAGACTTATTACAAAGTTATAGCAATGAAGACAAGGTGGTATAATATAAGGATAGAAATAAAGCTTAGTGGAACACAGTAGGGAGTTCCCAAACAGACTTACATTGAAGCCAACTTACTTTCAATAAATGTGCCAAGATAAATCAATGGGGATAGAAAGTCTTCAACATCTGATACTGAACAACTAAATAAATGTATGGAAAATAATGAAACTTAACATTTTATTTACACCTTTCTCAAATGTAATCTGAGAAGGATTGTAAGTCTACATGTAAAATTTGAAGTTGTAAATATTCTACTGTAAAGTATTGTGAAGTATATTTATGACTTTGCGTTGACAAATATTTATGAGAACCTATTGAAAATATCCTTGTCATATAAGAAAAGAAATAATAAATTAAATCTTATCAAAAATTTATTAAAACCCAATAAAATATTGGTAATGCATACATCTGAGAATTTAAAATATATGGAACAAAAATTCTTACAAGTCAACAATGTAACAACTAACCCCTAAATAAAAATGGTCAAAAGACTAAAACAGACATTTTATAATAAAAAGCGTAAAAATTGAAAGACCTTAAAAAGATGTTTAACATCATTAGTATTCAAGAGGATTCAAATTCAAATTAAAATGCTTTACCCTTTCACATCTATTATAAAGAATAAAATTCAAAAAACTGACATCGGCAAATGTTGGCACAGATATAAAGTATCTTGAAATCTCAGAAATTACTTATGGGAGTATAATAAAATACAACTACTTTGGAAAACTGAACTTTCATATAAAGTTAAACATTTTATACAGTCACCCTTAATACTGACATTTCCCTCCCAAATTTATTAAAAAGTAATGGAAGCGTATTTCCAAAAAACTCTCTCTCTCTCTGTCTCACACACACACACACACACACACACACACACAGAGAGAGAGAGAGAGAGAGAGAGAATTTTGATAGTGGCTTATTTCACATAATAGCCGAAAAATGAAACAACCCATTCTACACTTGTCCATCAAGTGTAGAATGGGTAAGCACATTGATTATTCATACAATGGAATGCTACTTAATAATGGAAAAACAATGAGCAACTGTGTATTAAACAAGAGGAATGAGCCCCCAAAGCATTATGATGGATGAAAGAAGCCAGGCAAAAAAGTAGCTACTCTGATTTTATTTATAGAAGTCCAAACAAAGATACACTGATCTATAGGGATAGATAAGAGAGTAGTGGCTGTCCATAAGGAGGGGAATTGATTGAAGAAGTACACAAAGGAACTTTCAGGAGTGATTGAAATGTACTATATCTGGATTGGGTATTGATTACAGGGGGTACATATTTGTAAAACTCATTTGAATTATACATGAGATCTGTGCACCTTACTGTACAAACATTACCTTAACTGGAAAATAGGAATACAGAAGCAATATTCATAGATAAGTAATGGTCAAAAAGCAGATACAATTTAAATGATTGCCATAGGAGAATAAACAGAGTGAGTAAATTGTAATAAAATCATTCAATATATATTCATAAAAAATAAGAGTAAACAAATTGTATCTTCAAAGTAGAATAAATCTTAGAAATATAGAAAAATAGAAGATAGGCATAAAATAAAACATGCACTATTATTTATTATTCTATTTGTATTATATTAAAAAAAGGAAAAACTAATTCAGGATGTTAAAAATCAGCATTGTGATTACCCTTGTGCAGGACAGTAAATGGAATGAAAAACAAAAAAAGCTATTGGGGTTCTGGTTATATTCTGTTTTTTGAACCAGGTGATTACTGCATGGGTTTATTCTCTTGGTGAAAATTCAGTGAGATGTATAAACTAATAATCTGTATAATTTTCTGTATGTTTTTTATCCTTCAAGATAAGTTTTGTCAAAAAAGAGCAATTATATTTTTTATTTAAACCATAATAGCAAATTAGTAAATAATCACATAAATTGCACAAAAATACCAGGTAAGATTAATCAAATAATAAAAAATAGTTTAATATTTAAAAATACATTAATGTAAAACCACCTTAACATACATTTGAGGAATAGTTATAAAATTATTTCAGTATATGCATAAAAGTAATTCAATTTTCAACAATCTAAAAGTCAACATTCATTCACAGTAACATTTATTGTTAGCAAAGTGGGAATAGAAGGAAAAGCCCAAATCTATTTAACTTTAAACTTTTGAAAAGTGTATTTATTAAAAATTTATAGCAAACAAGATACCAATTTAAGAAAAATTTAGAAATGATCCCATTAAAGTCAGACAGAGAAGACACCTATTATCTCTGCAGGGTGATGTTGAACTTGAAATGTTAGTCAAGAAAATAAGACAACAAAGAAAAATAAGACTTAAAAATGGGAAAGGAGAAATTACATTACTTTATGTGCAGATAATATATTTACATTAACAATCTGTTAGAACATATAAACTATTAGAACTAATAGTGTTAGGCAGGATTGCCATATATAACTGACATATAAAAATAACATCTCTATACACGAGCACAAAGAAAACAAAAGTGTAATAACAAAAAATACATTCCATTTAAAATGGCAACCAAATGGTAACTATGAAGTTCTTAGAAACCGATCTAATCAGGTATAAACAAGATGTTCTTAGAGAAGATAACACAATTTGAGAAAAATAAAAGACTTGTATAAGTAAAGCAATATGCAATGTGTATGAATAGGAAGGCTCAATGTTATAAAGATGTCAATTAATCTACAAGTTCAATGCTATTCCCATTAAAATCCTAATAACATTTGCCCATAGAAATTGAAAAGTTGATTTTTGCATACATATGAAAAATTAAAGGCTAAAGAATTGAGAAGACAATTTTAAAGGTGAAGAATATGTTACTGACAAGTATGCTATCAGATTTTTAATCCTATGCCAGTGAACACTATGGCATTTGGTACAGTAAAAGGCAAGTAGATAAATGGATCCACACATGTATGGGAAGTTAGTGTATGACAGAGAGATTATGTGAAACCAGTTAGCTCCATTTGTACTTTTTGACAAAGTCCTATAGATTATGTTCCATTAAAAAATATATACAATAAGAATTGTACTTGGAGTAGACATTCTTGTTATTCTGTCTGGATCTCTCAGGGTAGCTTTTGTCATTTCTGCACATTCCTTCTCAGTGTCGCCGTACTTTTCCAAAAGTCGGATTCTGTGCCTCCTTTAGGTGGACCAATTCAAGGCTCCCAAAGCTTGGAATTGCTTGGCCTTTTTTTTTTTTTTTTTTTTTTGACTCTTCTCCCCAACATTAGAGTCATAACTCCAGCTATTTCTCTTTTGAGAGGAAAAAAAAAAGCCAGGTGCACTGCTCAAAGTTCTACCAACTGGGAGGATTACCCTTCACTACTGCCCTTTGGAATGTCACAGAAAAGGGCACCATTTTCGAGTGCGCTTGCACATCATGCAGGGCCATCTGTAAATCAGGCCCGTGTATTCTCTTACTCTGTTAACTGTAGGGAACTCCTTGTGAGGCTATACTAACAGCATGGGAGACAGAGGAAAATGTAGCATAAGCTGAGGTCATAGGAGTTTGTGCCACTTCCTCACATAACTGAATTGTTGCCTCAGGACCTGCTGGAGTACTCATGCAATGCTGCTGTGCACACCCAATTTTAAAGCTTAGTGGCTTAGACAACCCAGTTCATGTTGGGCAGCTCAGGTTATCTGGTAACTTGATGGCTTGTGATTAAGTGTCCAGTAGCTCAGTAGCAAGCCAAAAGCGCTATCAGAAGAAAAGGAGTTATCCACTTGGACAGGATAACTATCCAAGGATGGAAGGCTTTTCTCCAAAATCTGAAGGGTCTGCACTTTGATTTATTGGTGGGGGCCGCATATGGCCGCAGTAAAGACTATCTATCTTTGTCTTTTATCACGTTTCCATAGGGCCCCATTCAAAATTAGCAGCTTTTTTTGGTGCATTTGTAAATGGGCCAGGGCAGCACACTCCAATGAGGAATATGTTGCCTCCAAAATCCAAAACGGTTCACCAGATGTTGTATATTTTTTTTTGGTTGTAGGAGAGGCCAGAAGCAACAACTTATCCTTCAACATAGAACAAATATCTTGACATTTCCCAAACCACTGTATCCTCAGAAATTTCACTGTGATGGAAGGCCACTAGGTTTTTATGGAATTTATTCTCCACCTTCTGACAGGCAAATAAATATCTTACCAATATGTCTAGACTACCTGCTACTGCTCACCAGGTTCAATCAGCATGTCATCATCAACATGATGGGTCAGTACAATGTCTTGTGGAAGGGAAAAGGCATCAAGCTCCCTGTGGACTGAATGTTGATAAGAGTCTGAAGAGTTAGTACACCCTGACTGCAGAAAAGAGGAAAAATATAATTAAACCAGGAGACACTGGAATATGAAGGTGGACAATGTTAATGTTTATAGTTGGGTAGAAAAACTAAGGTTGGAATATTAGAGGAGAAAGAAAATGAGAAATTAAGGACATAGAAAAAGAAGTCTAACAGAATGCTACTTTACAAAAGGTAGGAGGATCAAAAAATCAAGTGAGATGTGTGTATAACACTAAATGCCACAGGTAAAGCTGGGATCGTGGGAACTAGAAGGGCGGATGAGTAAAGAATTGAAAGAGGTATCGTCACTGGTAGAACAAGGTCTCATAGAAGATAGAAGATAGGGGTTTGTTGATAAATGAATCTACACAAATTTTTAATGTTAAGTAGTCGTGGTGTTCATTCCTAAACCTCTTTCTCATTCTCTGTTGATTTTTAGTAGTTATTTTTTAAAATTTTAACTGAATATATACAGTATCTTCTTGAATATTTCCAAAAGCACTAGTTAGATTTTATTAAATGTTCTTACATTCCCTCAATTTTCTTTATTTCCTCTTAATTTGTGTATCTTGTTATCTTACTGATAATTTTTCATCTCTATATATTTCTGTGGTTCTATTTTTTAAAAATAAAACTTCAAGAAATAGTTTGAGACAATATTTAATATTTAATCATGCACATATAACTTATATATCCTTCATTATAGAAATAGTTCTGAAATTAAATGTCAGCACTATTAACTAGAAAATATTTTAGTTACCCAACAACTGAAGTTTTGTGCCATAGGGAAACAAAATTATCTCAGCTCTTAAGAATATTTCAAGCCAGCTGGAAAAAAAATTATATAATACATTTATGAATATTAGTGACCCAAACAACATTCTTAATTGTTAGTTTCTCCTCCCAAACCATTTTTTATCTCAAACCATTATCTCTCAACCAATTTATCTGCAGGAACTTTGTCCTGCCTCTTTGCCTCAATCATTATCCTCTGCATCCTGCTTAGTCATCAAATTAACCTTAATGTTGGACTCGAAATCATGTGGCTTCTCTGTTTCCATTTAATAGAACCCAACTTTACTAGGCTTTCAAAATTCCAGAATTCTATTAACCAATATTTCTAGGATTGTAATTAATTGTTAAGAATGATAGGAGCCAGAGAGATTTATTTTCTCCTCAAATTACCAAGGCAGTTTTCATCCATATATAGTAAGTAGCCAAATTAAGTAATTTTTGGCTCATACACTACTAAAGTGTTTTCCTGGGTTGTGTTTTCAGAAAGCCACCTGTACTGTATATAAATAAACATAATCTGAAAAGAAAGTGAGGAGAAATTTAGTGATCAAATAAATATAGTGACTTCCACAACCTTAAAAAGGCTAATGTATATTGGAAAATGCGGTGGATTGTTCAGATAGCATTTCCAAAATTTATAAGACAAGGAAAATATTTTCTTGTAATTTTATCCCTTTGTGAATCGAGACAAGGGTGATATTCAAACCTTTTGTTCTACTTCCTCTTAAAATTTTGATAAGTGCTGTACTTTCTTACACATTTAAAGTTTGCATCTAAAATGTTTCTACTTCAGTTTAATTAGTTGCATGGATATAACATCCAACCCTGTAAAAGTTGACATTTTTGAAATAAAACTGTTATATTGCTCCTTAAAATGCATCCAATAGACTCTAAACACTATAACAATTTGCTATTCGTAACTATTCATTTAAAATGTATGTGAATAAGCTCTTCTTTAATACTTAGAAATTATATATATTTTTATCTTTTTGAACTTGTATTTTTGTTCTACTTGCTACACAGCATTTTAGCCTAATGTAAGGTGTCATGCATAAAACTCTTTTATCTTAATACATAATGAATGAGTCAACTCGCCTTTCAGAAACTTGCAATGTAAGTTCTGCAAGGCCTGCGATGGCTCCTGCAAAGCCAGATCACCACTTCATCCTGCTGCCGCTTGGGCTGCAATCTCTACTACTTGCATGAGACCATTGAGACTGAACACTCACACAAGTTAAACGAAGCAACTTTATCACTCCCAGGTAGGCAGCAAAAGACAGCAGAAGCCTAGGATTCACGGGGAACCCATTCTCCATGGCTCTGGAAACTGCCCAGGATGGATGGAGTCTTGTCTGCCTCTGCCCCCACCTGCACCACAGCTGAGGGAGGCTGAAAAGCAGCCTTCCCTGGGTTTTATACCGTGAGGAAAAGATGACCACTGGGCTAAAGTGTTGCAGTATGTTCTGTTTCTACAGGGACAAGAGCAGGGCCTGGGCTGTTCCAGTCAGTCAATCTCTATCTCAGAACATTACAATATCAGCACATTCTGCAGTTATCCTTGACAATTACAAGTAAGAAAAGGTGGAAAACTTGGTTGGTCCAAGGCCACCCAAAAAACTGTCCCAAAGCTCCCCATTTCCTAATGAAGAAAATAAAAATTTCTTGTTATAAAATTAAAGATTCGGCGGGTGGAGCCAAAATGGCCGAATAGGAACAGCTCCGGTCTCCAGCTCCCAGCCCCAGCGACACAGAAGACTGGTGATTTCTGCATTTCTGCTTGAGGTACCGGTTTCATCTCACTAGGGAGCGCCTAACAGTGGGTGCAGGACAGACGGTGAAGCGCACTGTGTGCGAGCCGAAGCAGGGCGAGGCATTGCCTCACTCGGGAAGTGCAAGGGGTCAGGGAGTTCCCTTTCCTAGTCAAAGAAAGGGGAAACAGACGGCACCTGGAATATCGGGTCAGTCCCATCCTAATACTGCGCTTCTCCAACGGGCCTGGAAAACGGCACACTAGGAGATTGTGTCCCGCACCTGGCTCGGAGGGTCCTATGCCCACGGAGTCTCGCTGATTGCTAGCACAGCAGTCTGAGATCAAGCTGCAAGGCGGCAGCGAGGCTGGGGGAGGGGCGCCCGCCATTGCCCAGGCTTGCTTAGGTAAACAAAGCAGCCAGGAAGCTCGAACTGGGTGGAGCCCACCATAGCTCAAGGAGGCCTGCCTGCCTCTGTAGGCTCCACCTCTGGGGGCAGGGCACAGACAAACAAAAACTCAGCAAAGAACCTCCACAGACTTAAATGCCCCTGTCTGACTGACAGCTTTGAAGAGAGTAGTGGTTCTCCCAGCACGCAGCTGGAGATCTGAGAACGGACAGACTGCCTCCTAAAGTGGGTCCCTCACCCCTGAGCAGCCTAACTGGGAGGCACCCCCCCCAGTAGGGTCAGACTGACACCTCATTCAACCGGGTACTCCTCTGAGACAAAACTTTCAGAGGAACTATCAGACAGCTGAATTTGTGGTCTCACGAAAATCCGCTGTTCTGCAGCCACCGCTGCTGACACCCAGCCAAACAGGGTCTGGAGTGGACCTCTAGTAAACTCCAACAGACCTGCAGCTGAGGGTCCTGTCTGGTAGAAGGAAAACTAACAAACAGAAAGGACTTCAACACCAAAAACCCATCTGTACATCACCATCACCAAAGACAAAAAGTAGATAAAACCACAAAGATGGGGAAAAAACAGAGCAGAAAAACTGGAAACTCTAAAAAACAGAGCACCTCTCCTCCTCCAAAGGAACGCAGTTCCTCACCAGCAACGGAACAAAGCTGGATGGAGGATGACTTTGATGAGTTGAGAGAAGAAGGCTTCAGACGATCAAACTACTCTGAGCTACGAGAGGAAATTCAAAACAATAGCAAAGAAGTTAAAAACTTTGAAAAAATATTAGAAGAATGGATAACTAGAATAACCAATGGAGAGAAGGGCTTAAAGGAGCTGATGGAGCTGAAAGCCAAGTTTCGAGAACTACGCGAAGATTGCAGAAGCCTCAGTAGCAGATGCGATCAACTGGAAGAAAGGGTATCACTGATGGAAGATGAAATGAATGAAATGAAGAGAGAAGGGAAGTTTAGAGAAAAAAGAATAAAAAGAAATGAACAAAGCCTCCAAGAAATTTGGGACTATGTGAAAAGACCAAACCTACGTCTGATTGGTGTACCTGAAAATGATGGGGAGAATGGAACCAAGTTGGAAAACACTCTGCAAGATATTATCCAGGAGAACTTCCCCAATCTAGCAAGGCAGGCCAGCATTCAGATTCAGGAAATACAGAGAACGCCACAAAGATACTCCTCGAGAAGGGCAACTCCAAGACACATAATTGTCAGATTCACCAAAGTTGAAATGAAGGAAAAAATGTTAAGGGCAGCCAGAGAGAAAGGTCGGGTTACCCACAAAGGGAAGCCCATCAGACTAACAGCTGATCTCTCAGCAGAAACTCTACAAGCCAGAAGAGAGTGGGGGCCGATATTCAACATTCTTAAAGAAAAGAATTTTCAACCCAGAATTTGCTATCCCGCCAAACTAAGCTTCATAAGTGAAGGAGAAATAAAATACTTTACAGACAAGCAAACGCTGAGTGATTTTGTCACCACCAGGCCTGCCCTAAAAGAGCTCCTGAAGGAAGCACTAAACATGGAAAGGAACAACCGGTTCCAGCCACTGCAAAAACATGCCAAATTGTAAAGACCATCGAGGCTAGGAAGAAACTATAGCAACTAACGAGCAAAATAACCAACTAACATCATAATGACAGGATCAGATTCACACATAACAATATTAACGTTAAATGTAAATGGGCTAAATGCTCCAATCAAAAGACACAGACTGGCAAACTGGATAAGGAGTCAGGACCCATCAGTGTGCTGTATTCAGGAAACCCATCTCACGTGCAGAGACACACATAGACTCAAAATAAAGGGATGGAGGAAGATCTATCAAGCAACTGGAAAACAAAAAAAGGCAGGGGTTGCAATCCTAGTCTCTGATAAAATAGACTTTAAACCAACAAAGATCAAAAGAGACAAAGAAGACCATTACATAATGGTAAAGGGATCAATTCAACAAGAAGAGCTAACTATCCTAAATATATATGCACCCAACACAGGAGCACCCAGATTCATAAAGCAAGTCCTCAGTGACCTACAAAGGGACTTAAACTCCCACACAATAATAATGGGAGATTTTAACACCCCACTGTCAGCATTAGACAGATCAACGAGACAGAAAGTTAACAAGGATATCCAGGAATTGAACTCAGCTCTACATAAAGTGGACCTAATAGACATCTACAGAACTCTCCACCCCAAGTCAACAGAATATACATTTTTTTCAGCACCACACCACACCTATTCCAAAATTGACCACATAGTTGGAAGTAAAGCTCTCCTCAGCAAATGTAAAAGAACAGAAATTATAACAAACTGTCTCTCAGACCACAGTGCAATCAAACTAGAACTCAGGATTAAGAAACTCACTCAAAACCGCTCAACTACATGGAAACTGAACAACCTGCTCCTGAATGACTATTGGGTACATAATGAAATGAAGGCAGAAATAAAGATGTTCTTTGAAACCAACGAGAACAAAGACACAACATACCAGAATCTCTGGGACACATTCAAAGCAGTGTGTAGAGGGAAATTTATAGCACTAAATGCCCACAAGAGAAAGCAGGAAAGATCCAAAATTGACACCCTAACATCACAATTAAAAGAACTAGAAAAGCAAGAGCAAACACATTCAAAAGCTAGCAGAAGGCTAGAAATAACTAAAATCAGAGCAGAACTGAAGGAAATAGAGACACAAAAAACCCTTCAGAAAATTAATGAATCCAGGAGCTGGTTTATTGAAAAGATCAACAAAATTGATGGACCGCTAGCAAGACTAATAAAGAAGAAAAGAGAGAAGAATCAAATAGATGCAATAAAAAACGAAAAAGGGGATATCACCACCGATCCCACAGAAATACAATCTACCATCAGAGAATACTACAAACACCTCTATGCAAATAAGCTAGAAACTCTAGAAGAAATGGATAAATTCCTTGACAAATACACCCTCCCAAGACTAAACCAGGAAGAAGTTGAATCTCTGAATAGACCAATAACAGGTTCTGAAATTGTGGCAATAATCAATAGCTTAACAACCAAAAAGAGTCCAGGACCTGATGGATTCACAGCTGAATTCTACCAGAGGTACAAGGAGGAACTGGTACCATTCCTTCTGAAACTATTCCAATCAATAGAAAAAGAGGGAATCCTCCCTAACACATTTTATGAAGCCAGCATCATCCTGATACCAAAACCTGGCAGAGACATAACCAAAAAAGAGAATTTCAGACCAATATCCTTGATGAACATTGATGCAAAAATCCTCAATAAAATACTGGCAAACCGAATCCAGCAGCACATCAAAAAGCTTATACACCATGATCAAGTGGGCTTCATCCCTGGGATGCAAGGCTGGTTCAACATACGCAAATCAATAAATGTAATCCAGCATATAAACAGAACCAAAGACAAAAACCACATGATTATCTCAATAGATGCAGAAAAGGCCTTTGACAAAATTCAACATCTCTTCATGCTAAAAACTCTCAATAAATTAGGTATTGATGGGACGTATCTCAAAATAATAAGAGCTATCTATGACAAACCCACAGCCAATATCATACTGAATGGGCAAAAACTGGAAGCATTCCCTCTGAAAACTGGCACAAGACAGGGATGCCCTCTCTCACCGCTCCTTTTCAACATAGTGCTGGAAGTTCTGGCCAGAGCAATCAGGCAGGAGAAGGAAATAAAGGGTATTCAATTAGGAAAAGAGGAAGTCAAATTGTCCCTGTTTGCAGATGACATGATTGTATATCTAGAAAACCCCATTGTCTCAGCCCGAAATCTCCTTAAGCTGATTAGCAACTTCAGCAAAGTCTCAGGATACAAAATTAATGTACAAAAATCACAAGAATGCTTGTGATTTTTGTACATTAATTTTGTATCCTGAGACTTTGCTGAAGTTGCTAATCAGCTTAAGGAGATTTCGGGCTGAGACAATGGGGTTTTCTAGATATACAATCATGTCATCTGCAAACAGGGACAATTTGACTTCCTCTTTTCCTAATTGAATACCCTTTATTTCCTTCTCCTGCCTGATTGCTCTGGCCAGAACTTCCAGCACTATGTTGAAAAGGAGCGGTGAGAGAGGGCATCCCTGTCTTGTGCCAGTTTTCAGAGGGAATGCTTCCAGTTTTTGCCCATTCAGTATGATATTGGCTGTGGGTTTGTCATAGATAGCTCTTATTATTTTGAGATACGTCCCATCAATACCTAATTTATTGAGAGTTTTTAGCATGAAGAGATGTTGAATTTTGTCAAAGGCCTTTTCTGCATCTATTGAGATAATCATGTGGTTTTTGTCTTTGGTTCTGTTTATATGCTGGATTACATTTATTGATTTGCGTATGTTGAACCAGCCTTGCATCCCAGGGATGAAGCCCACTTGATCATGGTG
>NW_026652299.1:30885042-30885947 GCF_009828535.3 Hylobates moloch
TACACCAATAACAGACAAACAGAGAGCCAAATCATGAGTGAACTCCCATTCACAATTGCTTCAAAGAGAATCAAATACCTAGGAATCCAACTTACAAGGGATGTGAAGGACCTCTTCAAGGAGAACTACAAACCACTGCTCAATGAAATCAAAGAGGATACAAACAAATGAAAGAACATTCCATGCTCATGGGTTGGAAGAATCAATATCGTGAAAATGGCCATACTGCCCAAGGTCATTTATAGATTCAATGCCATCCCCATCAAGCTACCAATGACTTTCTTCACAGAATTGGAAAAAACTACTTTAAAGTTCATATGGAACCAAAAAAGAGCCCGCATCGCCAAGTCAATCCTAAGCCAAAAGAACAAAGCTGGAGGCATCACGCTACCTGACTTTAAACTATACTACAAGGCTACAGTAACCAAAACAGCATGGTACTGGTACCACAACAGAGACATAGATCAATGGAACAGAACAGAGCCCTCAGAAATGATGCCGCATAGCTACAACTATCTGATCTTTGACAAACCTGACAAAAACAAGAAATGGGGAAAGGATTCCCTATTTAATAAATGGTGCTGGGAAAACTGGCTAGCCATATGTAGAAAGCTGCAACTGGATCCCTTCCTTACACCTTATACAAAAATTAATTCAAGATGGATTAAAGACTTATATGTTAGACCTAAAACCATTAAAATCCTACAAGAAAACCTAGGCAATACCATTCAGGACATAGGCGTGGGCAAGGACTTCATGTCTAAAACACCAAAAGCAATGGCAACAAAAGCCAAAATCGACAAATGGGATCTCATTAAACTAAAGAGCTTCTGCACAGCAAAAGAAACTACCATCAGAGTGAACAGGCAACCTACAGAATGGGAGAAAATTTTTGCAACCTACTC